>NC_091388.1:6693212-6790098 GCF_038502225.1 Cherax quadricarinatus | reverse complement strand
ATGACTTCATTGTATGTATCTACTGCCAGGTTGATACATGACCTAAGAATGCGTAGAGCACATGTCCAAAGTTAGACTCATTTCCATATCATTGGGCTGGTCAGGCATCTCTTCCCAGTGGACACACTACTATGCCCTCCACTGTTCTCCCACATTACTGGTAAATATCACGTGAAGTTGATGGCCCTAACATAGGACATGAAGTAGACTTTCTTTGCATCATTAACCACGAATGGTTATTAATCTCGGTTAACCCAAAAGATTCAGTGTTGTTTATTTCCACTGGAAGTCCTTCCAGTCTTCTGGATGCGATGCACAACAGGTAACTAACACCCAGGTAACTATTCACTGCTCGGTGACTAGTTACAGTTAATTTAGGATACTTGCTTCACACAGGTAGCTATGTTCAAAGAGTACTTCCTAGCACTTAGCATATATCTCGAATTACACTTTTATTGAATTTGCTAAATACCTGCAATATTTAAAAAAAAATTATGTATTCTTATTCTCATATATATGTTAACATAATTTTCAGGCTGCCCGATATGCTTTGTATATCAAGGGGCTTTCTATAAATTAGTAATATATGTCAGTCACCCCAAGTGTATAAATATACTGTATTCCACTTGGATGGAATAAAAAGTGTGAAAATGTGATAAGCAACAAGCCAGGACAATTTAAAATTCAAATGTGTATTGGGTTATTACTGAAGAGACGTTTTGCCTGCCACTGGCTTCAGCAATCCAATTCAGAGAACCAAAGCCTAGAGTATATATTTATATATATATAGAAGGTCATAGGTCAGGCGTTGCATGTGGGGATTGGGCTAAGTACTGGCTATTCTGGTGTGGAAAGGACTAGTCTGGCAAAAACATCTGCATCCACAAACGAGCGCAGGTGCTGGCCTTTACTGCACCACACTGGTGACAGCCTCAACTTTTCATAAACATTTTTTTAACACCAGCCGTCTCCCACCGAGGTCGGGTGACCCCGAGAAAGGGGAAAAATTTTCATCATTCACTCCACCGACTTGCCAGAGGCACGCCTACATTACAGCTCGAATGCCACTCCAAACTGCAGTATCCTCACCCCTCCATCAGAGTGCAGGCACTGTACTCTAAATTATTATAACCAAGGGGGAACGCTAAACCCATAGGATTATGCAGTGCCTGTGGGGGGATGTGAAAGATATTCAGGCTTAATTCAGGGAACCGGAACACAGATCCAATTTCCTAGATCAAAAGCCCCTCACCATCGTCAAGGAACCTTCCTTGAGGGGAAACTCTTATAAAACTATACTCAAAAAACCTGCTACAATTACAACTGTCACTGAAAGTCTCTAGTGGTCTAGTGTCACACGTATTATGTTCAAATAGGCTACTGATCCTCAGATCAATATATTTGCATGTGGGAACGCTAAACCCATAGGGATCATACAACACCTGGGACTGGGAAGCACTCAGATTCTGATACAAAAAAGCGCTAAGCCCGTATCAAGACACATTTATTGCAGCCTTCTCAATACGAATAATTTATCACTAAAATCGTTAGTTCAGTAGGCTTCCTTTTTCATTTATTATTAGTAAAAATGCGCCAAACCCGCGTGGGACATTTTTCCTTTGTAAACATCACCTCACAGGATAACATTACGTAATCTGTCTCGTAAACGTTCGGTGTGATGCCACAAGCTATAACGAAACGTAGTTAACTTAAAAATTTCTATTCCATATGACCGCATAATCTATATTGTATCGTCACCAAAATGCCTTAAACTGTAACGAGTCACAGAGTTATTTCTCGTATTGGTTCCAAGATGTTTGACAAGAGGGGAACACTGCAGCGAGGACCTCACCACACACACAACTGAGCGACCCTCCTTCCCTGGGAGGTAATTGAGGCTTCATAATGATGGTGATAATTTGTGGCTCCCCAGGTGGCGTGTTCTGACCTACTAACCTGTTATGAGAACACCTGCACACCCTCGCTGAAGGGGTGGTGCTGGTGCTACAAGTGTAGGAGACTTTCATTATACGCTACCGCTTTCATTATATGGTACCGCTTTCATTATATGGTACCACTTTCATTATACGGTACCACTTTCATTATACGGTACCACTTTCATTATACGATACCACTTTCATTATACGGTACCGCTTTCATTATACGGTACCACTTTCATTATACGGTTCCACTTTCATTATACGGTACCACTTTCATTATATGGTATCGCTTTCATTATACAGTACCACTTTCATTATATGGTACAGCTTTCATTATACAGTACCACTTTCATTATATGGTACAGCTTTCATTATACGGTACCACTTTCATTATACGGTACCACTTTCATTATACGGTGCCACTTTCATTATACGGTGCCACGTTCATTATACAGTACCACTTTCATTATACGGTACCACTTTCATTATACAGTACCACTTCCATTATATGGTATCGCTTTCATTATACAGTACCACTTTCATTATATGGTACAGCTTTCATTATACGGTACCGCTTTCATTATACGGTACCACTTTCATTATACGGTACCACTTTCATTATATGGTACCACTTTCATTATACGGCACCACTTTCATTATACGGTACCACTTTCATTATACGGTACCACTTTCATCATAAGGTACCGCTTTCATTATACAGTACCACTTTCATTATACAGTACCACTTTCATTATATGGTACCACTTTCATTATACGGTACCACTTTCATTATACGGTACCACTTTCATTATACGGTACCACTTTCATTATACGGTACCACTTTCATTATACGGTACCACTTTCATTATACGGTACCACTTTCATTATACAGTACCACTTTCATTATACGGTACCGCTTTCATTATACAGTACCACTTTCATTATACAGTACCACTTTCATTATATGGTACCACTTTCATTATACAGTACCACTTTCATTATATGGTACCACTTTCATTATATGGTACCACTTTCATTATACGGTACCACTTTCATTATACAGTACCACTTTCATTATATGGTACCACTTTCATTATACGGTACCACTTTCATTATACAGTACCACTTCCATTATATGGTATCGCTTTCATTATACGGTACCACTTTCATTATATGGTACAGCTTTCATTATATGGTACCACTTTCATTATATGGTACCACTTTCATATGGTACAGCTTTCATTATACAGTACCACTTTCATTACATGGTACCACTTTCATATGGTACCACTTTATACGGTGCCACTTTCATTATACGGTACCACTTTCATTATACGGTGCCTTTCATTATACGGTGCCACTTTCATTATACGGTACCGCTTTCATTATATGGTACCACTTTCATTATACGGTACCACTTTCATTATACGGTACCACTTTCATTATGCGGTACCACTTTCAATATACGGTACCGCTTTCATTATACGGTACCACTTTCATTATACAGTACCGCTTTCATTATACGGTACCACTTTTATTATATGGTACCACTTTCATTATACGGTACCACTTTCATTATACGGTACCACTTTTATTATATGGTACCACTTTCATTATACGGTACCACTTTTATTATATGGTACCACTTTCATTATATGGTACCACTTTCATTATACGGTACCACTTTCATTATACGGTACCACTTTCATTATATGGTACCACTTTCATTATATGGTACCCCTTTCATTATACGGTACCACTTTCATTATACAGTACCACTTTCATTATATGGTACCACTTTCATTATACGGTACCACTTTCATTATATGGTACCACTTTCATTATACGGTACCCCTTTCATTATACGGTACCACTTTCATTATACGGTACCACTTTCATTATATGGTACTGCTTTCATTATACGGTACCACTTTCATTATACGGTACTGCTTTCATTATACAGTACCGCTTTCATTATATGGTACCACTTTCATTATACGGTACCACTTTCATTATATGGTACTGCTTTCATTATACGGTACCACTTTCATTATATGGTACTGCTTTCATTATACGGTACCACTTTCATTATATGGTACTGCTTTCATTATACAGTACCACTTTCATTATACGGTACTGCTTTCATTATACAGTACCGCTTTCATTATATGGTACCACTTTCATTATACGGTACCGCTTTCATTATACGGCACCACTTTCATTATACAGTACCACTTTCATTATACGGTACCACTTTCATTATACAGTACCACTTTCATTATACGGTAACACTTTCATTATACAGTACCACTTTCATTATACGGCACCACTTTCATTATACAGTACCACTTTCATTATACGGTAACACTTTCATTATACAGTACCACTTTCATTATACGGCACCACTTTCATTATACAGTACCACTTTCATTATATGGTACCACTTTCATTATACAGTACCACTTTGATTATACGGTACCGCTTTCATTATATGGTACTGCTTTCATTATATGGTACCACTTTCATTATACGGTACCACTTTCATTATACGGTACTTTCATTATATGGTACCGCTTTCATTATATGGTACCGCTTTCATTATATGGTACCACTTTCATTATACGGTACCACTTTCATTATACGGTACCACTTTCATTATACGGTACCGCTTTCATTATGTGGTACCGCTTTCATTATACGGTACCACTTTCATTATACGGTACCACTTTCTACGGTGCCACTTTCATTATAGGATACCACTTTCATTATACGCTACCACCACATTTGTCTTCATTATAACAAGCTGTTAAGATGGGGTTCCACACAACCATTTGTGTTTACATCCACCCACACATATAACTGTTTGAACTGTTGACATTTACTGTAATTTAAAAATCATTCATGCTAAGCCTTCGTAATCTAGGTCAAATGGGGTCACCTGCGATCGATTACGCAAGGATCACTAAGGTCACCATCCACCATGATACTATCAATAAGGACACTTAATCTAGTTCCTAACATTGCGAGATACGTATCTTTATGTGCACACGTAATATAATTGTTTTTTTATTTATTTTTGGGAAGTAAGAATGTCAGAGGGTCACAGAGCAGCTTCCTAGGGTATGGGAGATGATCAGTTTGATGGAAGGAGGGGGGGGATAGCTTCCATTTTTTGAATCAAGAGCCCTTACCAGCATCAAGAGACCCCCCTTGAAAGATGCGATCTTTTAGCAGAACTTGACAAGTTCGCATATTCGGTAAAGTTCTTAAATTAATTTGTATTATATCTTCACGAAACTCAGTCTGGACATCACTAAACTAATACATTTCACTGATGGTAAATATGAAGAGGAATTGGGATTACCTTTGGGGAATGGAAGCTGGAGTAATCAAGTTTAAATCCAAGGTAGGAGAGGACAGCTCCAATTCCTTGGAACAAAAGCCTTTCACCAAGCTGGCAAAAAAAATTTTCTCTTATCCAAATGCTATATATATACACATGATCCCAAATTATAACGATAAAAATAACGTCTTACCTTCATCAATGGTGTTATAGGTAGGGTCTGTGAGGCAACCCATTGTTTCCCTGCATTAACACTCAACGCTGTTAAAAAAGTGTCAGATCACCCAAGTTATGATAGCTATGTAGACCTGCGGAAGTGGCAGCAACAGCCTGATTGCCCAGGCAGTCATGAAGATAGTCTGGCTTCAGGCAGAACTACGATGGATGAAGGACTCTGGAAACCGGTCACAGTATATGTCAGTCTTTCCAAAACAATGTATATACACCGAGAGGTGTATCTTAGTGTATATACACCGAGATGTGTATCTTTCAGTGTATATACACCGATATGTGTATCCCTCAGTGTATATACACGAGGTATCTCTCAGTGTATATACACGAGGTATCCCTCAGTGTATATACACGAGGTGTATCCCTCAGTGTATATACACGAGGTATCTCTCAGTGTATATACACGAGGTATCCCTCAGTGTATATACACGAGGTGTATCCCTCAGTGTATATACACGAGGTATCTCTCAGTGTATATACACGAGGTATCCCTCAGTGTATATACACGAGGTGTATCCCTCAGTGTATATACACGAGGTATCTCTCAGTGTATATACACGAGGTATCCCTCAGTGTATATACACGAGGTGTATCCCTCAGTGTATATACACGAGGTATCTCTCAGTGTATATACACGAGGTATCCCTCAGTGTATATACACGAGGTGTATCCCTCAGTGTATATACACGGGGTATCTCTCAGTGTATATACACGAGGTATCCCTCAGTGTATATACACAAGGTGTATCCCTCAGTGTATATACACTGCCTTTAATGTG
This sequence comes from Cherax quadricarinatus, assembly GCF_038502225.1. Lineage (NCBI taxonomy): Eukaryota > Metazoa > Arthropoda > Malacostraca > Decapoda > Parastacidae > Cherax > Cherax quadricarinatus. Next base: position 6,783,806 of record NC_091388.1, on the reverse strand, counting down.
TCCCTGACTGGTGATGTACAGCTGATAGACTAAATATTTCCACAATGGGTAGTTAATGGATTTAAACTCAATAAATTATCCTTTCCAATGTTAATTCTTAATGACCCTTACACACACTTGACACATTGGCAAACATTTAATAACGAGACAATTCTTGATATAAAATCAAGTCACTGAGAGGTTACACTGATGCTTATACGACGGTCTATCAGCAACTGACAGGATATCCTAACAAGCTCCAGGTCGTGGTAGATTATCACGTCCACAACTGAGATATTATCTTAGTACTAGGGGGGGGGAACTTTGCAGAATCCACTGCATCCCTTGAGGGTGGTGCCTTGATGCCAGCGAGGGGTTCTTGATCCAGGAAGAAGGAGTCATCCTCTACTTAACTGGATCGAAGCTATATGCCTCCTATTCTCCAGGTGCTATATGACTCCTGTGGGTTTATTATAGGATTATACAGCCCCTGAAGGGGGGGGGATGGAAGGTATTCAGGCTTAATTCAGGGAACTGGAGCACAGATCCAATTCCCTAGATCAAGAGCCCCTCACCAGCGTCAAGGAACCTCCCTTAAGGGGTCCTACGGGTTTAGAGCTTCCGCTTCAATGCAAAAAAAGAAAAGTACGTTAAAGGCTGTTTTGCCAGAGTGTAGGATGTTAAAGCAGAAATATCTGTATGCGAGGCGACACTTGTGCTTGGTTTGTTAGTTTTAAATCCTAGAAGTTATCCGGATTATCTTCCTTTTTCTTCGCCTCCCATTCTCATGCGCTGTAAGATAAGATTTGTTGGGATTTTTAACCAGGAGGATTAGCCATCCAGGATAACTCAAGAATATCAGTGCGTCATCGAGGACTGTCCGTCTTATTTCCATTGTGGTCCTTTAGTCATGTTCGTTGGGATGTGACCCACAACAGTCGACTAACACCCAGATACCTACTTAATGCTAGGTGAACAGGGTCAGCAGGTGTATGGAAACATGCCTAGCGTTTCCACCCGGTCAGGGACTGAACCAGGGACACTCGGTGTGTGAGGCAAGCATTGCCTACCGAGTGACGGGCCCTGATTAATACAATATCCAGATTAACCTGGAGGGTTAATAACCCAGGATAACTTAAGAAAGTTAACCCATGTGGCTTATTATTTAAGTCCATCGGTTACCTTCCCAAGGATGCCACACATAAATCGGCTGTTCAACAGCCTCCCAGCATACATAAGGGGGATTACCAATAGACCCCTGACTGTCTTCAAGAAGGCACTGGACAGGCACCTAAAGTCAGTACCTGATCAGCCAGGCTGTGGTTCGTATGTCAGTTTGTGTGTGACCAGCAGTAACAGCCTGGTTGATCAGACCCTGATCCACCACGAGGCCTGGTCTCAGACCGAGCCGCGGGGGCGTTGACCCCTGAAACCCTCTCCAGGTAGCACCCACATGAAGGACAACAGGTATAAGGAAACATGCCCTAAATTTCCCAACGTCCCAGGATCAAACCCAGGATCTGTGGTTGGGCAACGAGTGTTCATGGTTCAATGCCCAGCTGGGTAGAAACACTGGGCATGTTTCCTTACACCTGCTGCCCCTGTTCACCTAGCTGTAAGTAGGTACCTTGGTGTTAGTGGACTGGTGTGGGTCGCATCCTGGGGGACAAGATTGAACGACCACAATGGAAATAAGACAAGACATTCCTCTACCCACAGACTTTCTTGGGTTTTGATTCACGAAATCGTAATGACACGATTGCAAACAAACCATACCAAGGGTGGGGATAGAACTCGCGGTCAGTGTCACAAAACTCCAGACCGTCGCGTTAGCCACTGGACCAGCTAGCCACAATAAGATTCATCCAACTAGGCTGGTCCAGTGGCTAACGCGACGGTCTGGAGTTTTGAGACTCTGACCGCGGGTTCTATCCCCTCCTGTGTATGTTTTTTTTTTTCTTGGGTTATCCTGGATGGCTAACCACAAGGGTTAAAAATCAGAAAATCTTATCCTATCTTATCTTACCCATAGCCACGAGTTATCACAAACCTATCGACTATACAAGGGTTATTCTGGCTTTATTCACTTAAGCACCACCAGTCAAGAATCCTAAAACTGAGTTAATATTCGGTGTATATACAGAGAGACATTTTGATGTATATAACCATTTATATATATTACATCCATTGCCCCTATTCACTGAGAGGTAAATAGGTATCCAAGGTAGTCAAATATTGTCATGAGCAGTGAGGTTTATTTTTAATGGAGTCCTTAGGTGGCCCTTCCCCAGGATTCCACTCACAAGTCACCTAATACTTAGGTACCTGTTTACTGCTAAGTGAACAAGGACAACAGGTGTCAGGGGACTTAGCAATATGTTTCCCTTATTGTGGATCAATGGTTCAGAGAACCGACAAGTTGATAAATTAGACACATGTGCAACTCGTGGGTATCTTTATTGAGGAAACGTTTCGCCACACAGTGGCTTCATCAGTCCATACAAAGGAGAATCTTGAAGAACAGGAGGAGAATGAGGTAATCAGTCCCTCAACCTTGAGTCGATGTGGTCAGTCCATCAATCTTGAATAGATTGATGGACTGATTGATGGACTGACCACATCGACTCAAGGTTGAGGGACTGATTACCTCATTCTCCTCCTGTTCTTCAAGATTCTCCTTTGTAAGGACTGATGAAGCCACTGTGTGGCGAAACGTTTCCTTAATAAAGATACCCAAGAGTTGCACATGTGTCTAATTTATCAACTTGTTTCCCTTATATTATAAACTTAAAGTTCTACCTCTCAACAAATCCCCTCAAGGGAGGTTCCTTGACGCTGGTGAGGGGCTCTTGATCCAGGGAATTGGATCTGTGCTCCGGTTCCCTGAATTGAGTCTGAATACCTTCCATCCCACCCACATGCGCTGTATAACCCTACGGGTTTAGTGCTCCCCCATGATTATGCTTATGCTTAACAGCTAAATATATACCTAGGCTTTAAATATTAAGAAATTACAAGGAAATAGGTCACTTTGACCTTTTTTGTTATCCTAGGTAATGTACGTTACTAATGTAATTGTACTTATGTACTTAAGTGTACTTGTTCACCCATTAAGTAAGTTTAGTTAAGACAGGTACACTTAAGTACAATTATGTGTAAATTACCAAGGATAACCCAAGTCAAAGTGACTTATTTACAAGGAACTGAGCCCGAGGTCACCTTCCTTGGATCAAACTTGATTACCTCCCATTCCCCCCAGACGCTGACCCCTTACTGGTTTAGCGCTCCCCATGAGTGTAATATAACAATGTACTTGTTCAATACACTGTACTTACCATACTGACTCGTTGATTCATCTGTAATCTTATTATCAGCCATTACATGTCCTTTGATAAGTAATCCAGTGGTAAGTGATACAGTGGTAAGTGATACAGTGGTAAGTGATACAGTGGTAAGTGATACAGTGGTAAGTAATCCAGTGGTAAGTAATCCAGTGGTAAATAATCCACTAATAAGAAAACATTTCCTCCCTAGAAACCCGCACAACAAACTCAGCGCCACACAACAATTATTCCATAAAAAAAATTAACAGTTATCGTACATAAGGTGATGCTTTATTGTTGTACTAGAGCAGGGAGAAAGTGGGAGATAAGATAAGATAAGATTTCGTTCGGATTTTTAACCCCGGAGGGTTAGCCACCCAGGATAACCCAAGAAAGTCAGTGCGTCATCGAGGACTGTCTAACTTATTTCCATTGGGGTCCTTAATCTTGTCCCCCAGGATGCGACCCACACCAGTCGACTAACACCCAGGTACCTATTTGCTGCTAGGTGAACAGGACAACAGGTGTAAGGAAACGTGTCGAAATGTTTCCACCCGCCGGGAATCGAACCCGGGCCCTCCGTGTGTGAAGCGGGAGCTTTAGCCACCAGGCCACCGGGCCACTTGGGAGGGCTTTGGAAAGCTCTTGATCCGAGGAATTAGACCTAACCCCCCTCCCCATCTTCCTAGGAGTAAACCTGATTACTATTACCATACAGTGTATGGGCCCATACGGGTTTAGTGCTTCACCATGAATATAATAATACATACAAATAATTACAGTTGAAATATTGATAAATATTGGGTATATTTATTAAATAAATACAAATATATATATATATATATATATATATATATATATATATATATATATATATATATATATATATATATATATATAACGGAGATAAAACACTTCAATTATTGGGAGCGCTTGAGGTTCCTAAACCTGTATTCCCTGGAACGCAGGAGGGAGAGATACATGATTATATACACCTGGAAAATCCTAGAGGGACTAGTACCGAACTTGCACACGAAAATCACTCACTACGAAAGCAAAAGACTTGGCAGACGATGCACCATCCCCCCAATGAAAAGCAGGGGTGTCACTAGCACGTTAAGAGACCATACAATAAGTGTCAGGGGCCCGAGACTGTTCAACTGCCTCCCAGCACACATAGGGGGATTACCAACAGACCCCTGGCAGTCTTCAAGCTGGCACTGGACAAGCACCTAAAGTCAGTTCCGGATCAGCCGGGCTGTGGCTCGTACGTTGGTTTGCGTGCAGCCAGCAGCAACAGCCTGGTTGATCAGGCTCTGATCCACCAGGAGGCCTGGTCACAGACCGGGCCGCGGGGGCGTTGACCCCCGGAACTCTCTCCAGGTAAACTCCAGGTATATATATATATATATTATATATATGTGTATATATTTATATATATTATATATATGTATATATATATATATATATATATTATATATATGTATATATATATATATATATATTATATATGTATATATATATATATATTATATATATGTATATATATATATATATATTATATATATATATATATATATATATATATATATATATATATATATATATATATATATATATATATATATATATATATATATATATATATATATATATATATATATATATGTGTGTGTGTGTGTGTGTGTGTGTGTGTGTGTGTGGACAGTGGACCCCAGTTATCGGCCGGTTCTGTTCTCGACCAACTCGGTTATCGGCCGGCTTTTCGGCGCCCGGTTATCGGCTGTTAATTTGGTGATGGGCTGTTTGGGACACGTCCATCTTGGCTTTGTCTCTCGGTGGCTGAGAAAGCTTCTGCTCATACATCCAAACATTTCGCTTGTTTTCCATTGTTTTTAGTGGAGTTTTTTGCAGTGCAACTGTGAAATAAGTAACCATGGCTCCAAATAAAGTTTCTTTGATAAAGAAAGTGAGAAACACGATGCAATTTAAGAAAGAAGTTGTTGAAAAGTATGAGTGCTAGAACTTGCCAGGATGTATGGGAAAAAAACAAATCAACAATCACTTCTATCCTGGTAAAGAAAGTAGAAATCAAGGAAGCTAATGTTGCGAAAGGGGTAAATATGATAACAAAACAAAGATCGCCAGTAATGGAAGATTTGGAGAAGTTATTGTTGGTGTGGGTCACCAAAAAACATTTAGCGGGAGATGGTGTTGTGGAGTCGATGATTTGTGAAAAGGCAAGGCAGTTACATGCGGATCTTGTGAATAAAATGCCTGGGACTAGTGCTGCTGTTAGTGAAATTAAGGCCAGCAAAGGTTGGTTTGAGAGATTTAAGAAGCGTAGTAGCATATACAGTGTGGTAAGGCATGGCACCTGGAGAAGAGAGGAATGCAGAGGAGAGAGAGAGATTTTGGGAGATGTTAAGTGAATGTATAGGAGCCTTTGAACCAAGTGAGAGAGTAATTGTGGTGGGGGATCTGAATGCTAAAGTAGGAGAAACTTTTAGAGAGGGTGTGGTAGGTAAGTTTGGGGTGCCAGGTGTAAATGATAATGGGAGCCCTTTGATTGAACTTTGTATAGAAAGGGGTTTAGTTATAGGTAATACATATTTTAAGAAAAAGAGGATAAATAAGTATACACGATATGATGTAGGGCGAAATGACAGTAGTTTGTTGGATTATGTATTGGTAGATAAAAGACTGTTGAGTAGACTTCAGGATGTACATGTTTATAGAGGGGCCACAGATATATCAGATCACTTTCTAGTTGTAGCTACACTGAGAGTAAAAGGTAGATGGGATACAAGGAGAATAGAAGCATCAGGGAAGAGAGAGGTGAAGGTTTATAAACTAAAAGAGGAGGCAGTTAGGGTAAGATATAAACAGCTATTGGAGGATAGATGGGCTAATGAGAGCATAGGCAATGGGGTCGAAGAGGTATGGGGTAGGTTTAAAAATGTAGTGTTAGAGTGTTCAGCAGAAGTTTGTGGTTACAGGAAAGTGGGTGCAGGAGGGAAGAGGAGCGATTGGTGGAATGATGATGTAAAGAGAGTAGTAAGGGAGAAAAAGTTAGCATATGAGAAGTTTTTACAAAGTAGAAGTGATGCAAGGAGGGAAGAGTATATGGAGAAAAAGAGAGAAGTTAAGAGAGTGGTGAAGCAATGTAAAAAGAGAGCAAATGAGAGAGTGGGTGAGATGTTATCAACAAATTTTGTTGAAAATAAGAAAAAGTTTTGGAGTGAGATTAACAAGTTAAGAAAGCCTAGAGAACAAATGGATTTGTCAGTTAAAAATAGGAGAGGAGAGTTATTAAATGGAGAGTTAGAGGTATTGGGAAGATGGAAGGAATATTTTGAGGAATTGTTAAATGTTGATGAAGATAGGGAAGCTGTGATTTCGTGTATAGGGCAAGGAGGAATAACATCTTGTAGGAGTGAGGAAGAGCCAGTTGTGAGTGTGGGGGAAGTTCGTGAGGCAGTAGGTAAAATGAAAGGGGGTAAGGCACCCGGGATTGATGGGATAAAGATAGAAATGTTAAAAGTAGGTGGGGATATAGTTTTGGAGTGGTTGGTGCAATTATTTAATAAATGTATGGAAGAGGGTAAGGTACCTAGGGATTGGCAGAGAGCATGCATAGTTCCTTTGTATAAAGGCAAAGGGGATAAAAGAGAGTGCAAAAATTATAGGGGGATAAGTCTGTTGAGTGTACCTGGTAAAGTGTATGGTAGAGTTATAATTGAAAGAATTAAGAGTAAGACGGAGAATAGGATAGCAGATGAACAAGGAGGCTTTAGGAAAGGTAGGGGGTGTGTGGACCAGGTGTTTACAGTGAAACATATAAGTGAACAGTATTTAGATAAGGCTAAAGAGGTCTTTGTGGCATTTATGGATTTGGAAAAGGCGTATGACAGGGTGGATAGGGGGGCAATGTGGCAGATGTTGCAAGTGTATGGTGTAGGAGGTAGGTTACTGAAAGCAGTGAAGAGTTTTTATGAGGATAGTGAGGCTCAAGTTAGAGTATGTAGGAAAGAGGGAAATTTTTTCCCAGTAAAAGTAGGCCTTAGACAAGGATGTGTGATGTCACCGTGGTTGTTTAATATATTTATAGATGGGGTTGTAAGAGAAGTAAATGCGAGGGTCTTGGCAAGAGGCGTGGAGTTAAAAGATAAAGAATCACACACAAAGTGGGAGTTGTCACAGCTGCTCTTTGCTGATGACACTGTGCTCTTGGGAGATTCTGAAGAGAAGTTGCAGAGATTGGTGGATGAATTTGGTAGGGTGTGCAAAAGAAGAAAATTAAAGGTGAATACAGGAAAGAGTAAGGTTATGAGGATAACAAAAAGATTAGGTGATGAAAGATTGAATATCAGATTGGAGGGAGAGAGTATGGAGGAGGTGAACGTATTCAGATATTTGGGAGTGGACGTGTCAGCGGATGGGTCTATGAAAGATGAGGTGAATCATAGAATTGATGAGGGAAAAAGAGTGAGTGGTGCACTTAGGAGTCTGTGGAGACAAAGAACTTTGTCCTTGGAGGCAAAGAGGGGAATGTATGAGAGTATAGTTTTACCAACGCTCTTATATGGGTGTGAAGCGTGGGTGATGAATGTTGCAGCGAGGAGAAGGCTGGAGGCAGTGGAGATGTCATGTCTGAGGGCAATGTGTGGTGTGAATATAATGCAGAGAATTCGTAGTTTGGAAGTTAGGAGGAGGTGCGGGATTACCAAAACTGTTGTCCAGAGGGCTGAGGAAGGGTTGTTGAGGTGGTTCGGACATGTAGAGAGAATGGAGCGAAACAGAATGACTTCAAGAGTGTATCAGTCTGTAGTGGAAGGAAGGCGGGGTAGGGGTCGGCCTAGGAAGGGTTGGAGGGAGGGGGTAAAGGAGGTTTTGTGTGCGAGGGGCTTGGACTTCCAGCAGGCATGCGTGAGCGTGTTTGATAGGAGTGAATGGAGACAAATGGTTTTTAATACTTGACGTGCTGTTGGAGTGTGAGCAAAGTAACATTTATGAAGGGATTCAGGGAAACCGGCAGGCCGGACTTGAGTCCTGGAGATGGGAAGTACAGTGCCTGCACTCTGAAGGAGGGGTGTTAATGTTGCAGTTTAAAAACTGTAGTGTAAAGCACCCTTCTGGCAAGACAGTGATGGAGTGAATGATGGTGAAAGTTTTTCTTTTTCGGGCCACCCTGCCTTGGTGGGAATCGGCCGGTGTGATAATAAAAAAAATAAAAAAAAAATAAGGCATGGCAAGGCTGCAAGTTCAGACAAATGTGCAGCTGAAGAATTCGTGCATGAATTCAAGGAGTGCGTAGAGGCTGAAGGATTCCTCCCCCATCAAGTGTTCATTTGTGACGAAACGGGCCTCTTTTGGAAGAAAATGCCAAAGAGAACCTATATCATGCAGGAGGAAAAGGCACTGCCAGGACACAAGCCTATGAAGGATAGGGTTACTCTTATGCTCTGTGGTAACACTAGTGGGGATTTCAAAGTGAAGCCTTTACTGGTGTATCACTGAAAATCCCAGAGTGTTCAAGAAAAACAATGTCATCAAGAGTAAATTGTGTATGTTCTGGAAAGCTAATAATAAGGCATGGGTCACGAGGCAAATTTTCGTTGACTGGGTCCATGAAGTGTTTGGTCCAAGTGTGAAAAAATACCTCCAGGAAAATAAATTGCCACTCAAGTGCCTCCTGGTACTGGACAATGCTCCTGCACATCCTCCAAACTTGGTAGACCAATTGTCTGTGGAGTTAACTTTTATAACAATGAAGTTCTTGCCTCCTAACACCACTCCTCTCATCCAACCCATGGACCAGCAGGTCATATATAACTTCAAAAAACTCTACACGAAACAAATGTTTCAAAGGTGCTTTGAAGTGACCTCGGACACTGGCTTGACCCTAAGAGAGTTCTGGAAGAATCACTTCAGTATCCTCCAATGCATAAGCCTTATAGATAAGGCTTGGCAGGGAGTGGCTTCCAGGACTTTGAACTCTGCTTGGAGAAAATTGTGGCCAGAATGTGTCCAAGAGAAGGGTTTTGAAGGGTTTGAGGCTGACCCTGACCCTGTTGACCCTCTGTCTGTTGTGGAATGTATTGTGGCTTTGGGGAAGTCCATGGGGTTGGATGTGAGTGGCCAGGATGTGGAAGAGTTGGTGGAGAACCACAGGGCAGAGCTAATCACTGAAATGCTGTAAGACCTTCATCTGCAACAGCAACAGACCACAGCTGAGGAACTTACTTCAGAGGAGGAGGAAGAGAAAGGGGAGAATGTGCCTTTTTCAGTAATTAAGGACATGTGTGCAAAGTGGAGTGAGTTGCAAAGTTTTGTGGAGAAATATCACCCTGACAAAGCTGAAACAAGCCATATCTGCAACATGTTCAGTGACAAAACCTTGTCCCACTTCAGGCAAATCTTAAAGAGACGCCAGAAACAGAGCTCTCTGGACAGATTTTTTGTGCGACAGGGGTCCAGTGACTCTCAAGCTGGTCCTAGTGACAGTAAAAGACAAAGAAGGGAAGTGTCCCCAGAGAGAGCTTTGATACCTGAAGTCCTTATGGATGGGGACTCCCCTTCCAAACAATAAACTCTCCTCCCTCTCCCCTCCTCACCTTCTTCCATATGCCAACAAGTCTTCATTAAAGGTATGTAATGTTCATTTATCAGTAAAATCAGTGCTTTACATTTCTTTCTCATTGTTTTGTGTATGTAAAACTATAGTTAATCTTTAAAAAATGTTTTTTTTGTTAATATTTTTGGGTGTCTGGAACAGATTAATTGTATTTATACATATAACAATAAGATAATAAAAGGACCCCAATGGAAATAAGTCACTTTGACTTTTTTGGGTTATGCTGGGTTCTCTCTATATATGCTGTTATATATGATAATCTATAGTAAGTTTATTTGTCATGTGGGTTTTCGATATGTGGATGGGTAAAAATACTCACGTAGGCTGGTAGTACGTATAATATATATCGGGAAGTATGGGAAGCGCCAACAGCCGACCTGCCTCTCTCTGCTGCCTATCTTCGACTGACTCAAAGTGCCTATGGGTGATGGGTGTTTGAAATCCTGCTATGGTCAGCAGCAATATGAATACAGTCAATGATTCACATAGACGGTTGGTAGTGAGTCATTTACTGGTACACTGGTTACTCGTAACTGGTTACTAGGAACTGGTACTACTACTGAGAGCTCGGCGACACTAACGTATGTCGTCCCGACATACAGCTACTACAAACTAGAGATGGCAGGTGTACGGCTTGGGCTGATTCTATACAATGTCAAAGTACACAACAATTGAACATTATAACATACATAAGTAGAATATTGGAATGGAAGCTTACGTAACTGAAACTGTAATGAAACTGTAACGCAATACAAGGTACAATATAGCACAACTCATCGAATGAAACTCAACGTTGGGATTACACAATAGAAGTGATAAAAAAAAATTTGATCGATCGATCTGTATTCATGTGATCTACGGATTCTGAGGAAGGAATATCTACAAAGAAAGAAGCGTTTAACAGAAAGGCAGATTCGGTGCACTCAAATCTAGACTGTTAACTCTCAGAATTCGGAGAGAACGTGAACACAAAAAAAAAATTCTTGAATACTGATAAGTTGATACTGTAATTATTCATCTATACAGGTTATTTACATTTAACCCCAACTCTGCTAGGGTGAGATTGATATATGCAGAATGGGTGTCATCTCTGGGAGGATCAAACTCTGTTGCACTGGCTAACTCATGCTGTATTTGAGGCAAATCTGAATTGGTAGTTACAAATGATACTTGAGGATTTCTGAATACCTGTCGTGTACGTAGGGAATAACGACATTCAGGTTGATCGTCTGACTGAGTATCAGAGGTAGAGAGTACAGGATCAGGAGGATTGTCAGAGTCTGTCACATTAGTCTGGGTTGGAACATCATTATCATCACATACTAACTTCATATGATCTAAATGCGATTCATTATACTTACCAGTACTAATTTCTTTAACTTTATACTTATTACCAGTGATATGTTCAACTACTCGATAAGGACCAACAAACTTTTGATCAAGTTTAGGCATTGCAGACGTTTTGTTAAAGTTAGTCAGCATAACTCTCGAACCTACTTTGATTTTGGATGGCTTTGCTCGAGTGTTTGCGACTCTTGTAAATTCTGCTGTTAATTTATGAAGTGTTTCACGGATTCTTCTGAAAACACTTTGAGCTAAGCTGGTACGAGTTGCTATGAAATCATCAGGGTTGTAATTTGGTTTCGGATTAGAATACAGCAACTCATAAGGCAAACGTTTATCTACACCATACAATGCATAATGTGGAGTGTCACCTATAGAAACATTGTAAGCAGAATTTATAGCACACTGCACATCAGGTATAACTTCATCCCAAGTTTCACTGTTGGGATTGATAGTGGCTCTCAAGACATCAAGTACTTTCTTATTGGTACGTTCTGCTAACCCATTGCTGGCAGGATGATGAGGAACAATGGTGGATTTAGAGATCTTGTACAAGGTGCACAAATTTTCAAGAATCTCATTACAGAATTCACCTCCATTATCTGTTACTAGGGACTTAGGGGTGGTATGGCTGCAGATAATGCGTTCTTTAAACGCTTTAGCTACTGTCTCGGCAGTCTTATCTGCAATAGGAACTAACTCACAATATCTGGTGAAATGGTCTACCATAACACAGATGTATGTTGCCTTGGAGGGAACATTGGAAATTAGTTAACAAATCTAGCGCAACTCTTTCCCAAGGTTCGCTAGTGGTTGGATACACTTGGATTGGATTAGGACCATTAGCATTACCTTTATGTTGCATGCAGACACTACATTTCTTAACATACTCAGAAATATCAGTTGCCATACGAGGCCAAAAGTATTTCAATCTGGCTTGTTTTACTGAACGATCCATACCAGGGTGCGCAACACCTGGTACATCATGAACTAGCTGTAAGGCTACATTCACTAGTGACTGTGGAATTACTAACTGGTAAACTCTTCTGCTAGGAGTACCCAACTCGGCTGTTCGATACAGTAATTCTTGGTTCATGACAAAGTCACTGATGGGTGCTGGTGGCTTCACAGTCAGAATAAGATCTTCCTGGAGCAGGAATCGAATCACACCAGACCACATGGGATCTGTTCGTTGAGCATTCTTTACATCTTCAGCACTAAATGGAGGGTCTGCAGTTACTATACTAACATGTCGCGATAAGGCATCTGCGACTACATTTGACTTGCCAGGTAAGTGTTCAAAGGTGGGATTGAACTCTTGGATAGTCAAGGTCCATCTGGCTAACCTTCCAGTAGGTTGTTTGTTCTGGAATAAAGGTATCAGTGGAGCGTGGTCTGTCAAGACATGAACAGAGTACTGATAAATAATGTCTCGGAAGTGCTTTAAAGACCATACTATTGCTAAAGCTTCTTGCTCAGTTACTGTATAATTACGTTCAGCCTTTGTAAGGACTCGGCTAGCAAATGCAACTGCGTTGTACTTGCCATCGGTCTTCTGAGCTAGTACGGCACCTATGCCAATAGAACTAGCATCAGTTGTCAGATAGAAGGGCTTAGAAAAATCTGGAAATTTCAAAATTGGAGCAGATGTTAGTTTTTCTTTTAGAGTTTGGAATGCTCTTTCTTGACAGAAGGTCCAAACAAAAGGAGCATCTTTCTTAAGCAACTCAGTTAGAGGAGCAGCTATGGAAGAAAAATTGGCAATGAAAGATCCATAAAAACCTGCTAAGTCCACAAAGGATCTTACGGCATCAGCAGTTTTGGGAGTTGGAAAATTTAGTACTGCAGTTACTTTACTTTGGTCAGTTGTAACCCCTCTAGGAGTGACTACGTGACCAAGAAACTTAATTTCTGATCTGAAAAATTGACATTTAGACAGTTTGATCTTTAAATTGGCTTCTTCAAGCTTACCAAGTACTACATCAAGTCTTTTCAAGTGTGTATGCACGTCTTTAGACATGACGATTACGTCATCTAAGTACACCATAAGTGCATTACCTATGAGACCTCTAAAGATATTAGTCATGAGCCTTGAGAACGTGATAGGGGAGGATCGTAATCCAAACGGCATACGGAGGAAGTGATAATGACCTGTAGGAGTGGAGAATGCAGTTAGCTCTTGGCTGTCCTCATGAAGAGGGACTTGCCAAAACCCTTGTAACAAGTCCAGGGTTGAAAAGACTTTGTTATCTCCGATGTTACGTAAAAGATCACCCAGTACAGTGTCACTAGCATGTTAAGAGACCATACAATAAGTGTCAGGGGCCCGAGACTGTTCAACTGCCTCCCAGCATACATAAGGGGGATTACCAACAGACCCCTGGCAGTCTTCAAGCTGGCACTGGACAAGCACCTAAAGTCGGTTCCTGACCAGCCGGGCTGTGGCTCGTACGTTGGTTTGCGTGCAGCCAGCAGCAACAGCCTGGTTGATCAGGCTCTGATCCACCAGGAGGCCTGGTCACAGACCGGGCCGCGGGGGCGTTGACCCCCGGAACTCTCTCCAGGTAAACTCCAGGTAAACTCCAGTCCCTCAGCCTGGAGTTACATACATTATCATACGTAACAACATATGTGTAGAGAACCTGGGATAACCAAAAAAAAAAAAATTAGAGTGAATTATTTCCACTATTTCTGTATTTCTGTATACCTGAATAAACTTTTTGCATAACTTCCAGGTTTAGCGCTTCCCTGTGAATATAATAATGGTAATTAATAAATTTATAGTAATAAATATAAAAAGAAGAGGTAGAAGATGAAGGGGAAGTAGAAGAGGTAGAACAGGAAGATGTAGAAGTAGAAGAAGAAGAAGTAGAAGAAGAGGTAGAAGTAAAAGAGGAAGAAAAAGAAATAGAGGTAGAAGAGAAAGAAGAGGAAGAAGTAGAAGAGGCAGAAGAAGTGGTAGAGGTAGAAGAGGAAGAAGAAGAAGTAGAGGTAGAAGAGGAAGAAGAAGTAGAGATAGAAGAGGAAGAAGAAGTAGAGATAGAAGAGGAAGAAGAAGTAGAGGTAGAAGAGGAAGAAGAAGAAGTAGAAGTAGAAGAGGAAGAAGAAGAAGTAGAGGTAGAAGAGGAAGAAGAAGAAGTAGAGGAAGAAGAGGAAGTAGAGGTAGAAGAAGAAGAAGAAGTAGAGGTAGAAGAGGAAGAAGAAGTAGAGATAGAAGAGGAAGAAGAAGTAGAGATAGAAGAGGAAGAAGAAGTAGAGGTAGAAGAGGAAGAAGAAGAAGTAGAGGTAGAAGAGGAAGAAGAAGTAGAGGTAGAAGAGGAAGAAGAAGAAGTAGAGGTAGAAGAGGAAGAAGAAGAGGTAGAAGAAGTAGAGGTAGAAGAGGAAGAAGAAGAGGTAGAAGAAGTAGAGGTAGAAGAGGAAGAAGAAGTAGAGGTAGAAGAGGAAGAAGAAGTAGAGGTAGAAGAGGAAGAAGAAGTAGAGGTAGAAGAGGAAAAAGAAGAAGTAGAGGTAGAAGAGGAAGAAGAAGTAGAGGTAGAAGAGGAAGAAGAAGTAGAGGTAGAAGAGGAAGAAGAAGAAGTAGAGGTAGAAGAGGAAGAAGAAGTAGAGGTAGAAGAGGAAGAAGAAGAAGCAGAGGTAGAAGAGGAAGAAGAAGTAGAGGTAGAAGAGGAAGAAGAAGAAGCAGAGGTAGAAGAGGAAGAAGAAGTAGAGGTAGAAGAGGAAGAAGAAGAAGTAGAGGTAGAAGAAGTAGAGGTAGAAGAGGAAGAAGAAGTAGAGGTAGAAGAGAAAGAAGAAGAGGTAGAAGAGGAAGAAGAAGTAGAGGTAGAAGAGGAAGAAGAAGAAGCAGAGGTAGAAGAGGAAGAAGAAGAGGTAGAAGAGGAAGAAGAAGTAGAGGTAGAAGAGGAAGAAGAAGAAGTAGAGGTAGAAGAGGAAGAAGAAGAAGTAGAGGTAGAAGAGGAAGAAGAAGTAGAGGTAGAAGAGGAAGAAGAAGAAGTAGAAGAGGAAGAAGAAGAAGTAGAGGTAGAAGAGGAAGAAGAAGTAGAGGTAGAAGAGGAAGAAGAAGAAGTAGAGGTAGAAGAGGAAGAAGAAGAAGTAGAGGTAGAAGAGGAAGAAGAAGTAGAGGTAGAAGAGGAAGAAGAAGAAGTAGAGGTAGAAGAGGAAGAAGAAGAAGTAGAGGTAGAAGAGAAAGAAGAAGTAGAGGTAGAAGAGGAAGAAGAAGTAGAGGTAGAAGAGGAAGAAGAAAAAGTAGAAGAGGAAGAAGAAGAAGTAGAGGTAGAAGAGGAAGAAGAAGAGGTAGAAGAGGAAGAAGAAGTAGAGGTAGAAGAGGAAGAAGAAGAAGTAGAGGTAGAAGAGGAAGAAGAAGAAGTAGAGGTAGAAGAGGAAGAAGAAGAAGTAGAGGTAGAAGAGGAAGAAGAAGTAGAGGTAAAAGAGGAAGAAGAAGAAGTAGAGGTAGAAGAGGAAGAAGAAGAAGCAGAGGTAGAAGAGAAAGAAGAAGTAGAGGTAGAAGAGGAAGAAGAAGTAGAGGTAGAAGAGGAAGAAGAAGTAGAGGTAGAAGAGGAAGAAGAAGAGGTAGAAGAGGAAGAAGAAGTAGAGGTAGAAGAGGAAGAAGAAGAAGTAGAGGTAGAAGAGGAAGAAGAAGAAGTAGAGGTAGAAGAGAAAGAAGAAGTAGAGGTAGAAGAGGAAGAAGAAGTAGAGGTAGAAGAGGAAGAAGAAGAAGTAGAGGTAGAAGAGGAAGAAGAAGAAGTAGAGGTAGAAGAGAAAGAAGAAGTAGAGGTAGAAGAGGAAGAAGAAGAGGTAGAAGAGGAAGAAGAAGTAGAGGTAGAAGAGGAAGAAGAAGAAGTAGAGGTAGAAGAGGAAGAAGAAGAGGTAGAAGAAGTAGAGGTAGAAGAGGAAGAAGAAGTAGAGGTAGAAGAGGAAGAAGAAGAAGTAGAGGTAGAAGAGGAAGAAGAAGAAGTAGAGGTAGAAGAGAAAGAAGAAGTAGAGGTAGAAGAGGAAGAAGAAGTAGAGGTAGAAGAGGAAGAAGAAGAAGTAGAGGTAGAAGAGAAAGAAGAAGTAGAGGTAGAAGAGGAAGAAGAAGAGGTAGAAGAGGAAGAAGAAGTAGAGGTAGAAGAGGAAGAAGAAGAAGTAGAGGTAGAAGAGGAAGAAGAAGAAGTAGAGGTAGAAGAGAAAGAAGAAGTAGAGGTAGAAGAGGAAGAAGAAGTAGAGGTAGAAGAGGAAGAAGAAGAAGTAGAGGTAGAAGAGGAAGAAGAAGAAGTAGAGGTAGAAGAGAAAGAAGTAGAGGTAGAAGAGGAAGAAGAAGTAGAGGTAGAAGAGGAAGAAGTAGAGGTAGAAGAGGAAGAAGAAGTAGAGGAAGAAGTAGAGGTAGAAGAAGAGGAAGAAGAATAAGAAGAAAATAATTGGAATAACCCTCAAGGTAGGTTCCTTGATGCTTGTGTGGAGCTCTTGATCCAAGGAATTGGCCTTATCCTCCCCCGCCTTGGATCAAATCTGAACACTTCCCATTACCCAGGTGCCAATGACTCCCACGGGTTTAGCTCTTCCCCTAATATAAATAAACAAACCACATGTATATGATAATTATCATACATCACACAACATAAATTTCAAGGTCACCCATATGTAATTTTTTAAATAATTCAATTTTTAAACATATTCTGTGTATAATTTTAATTCCTAAAATATCCATTAATTTGTGTATATATTCTGTTATAAATATACACACCAGGGAAGTGTATATTACAGGGTTTATATATATATACACTGAGTTTAATTTCTGGACACTAATGGCAAGACTTTGTTTATATGTATAAATAAGTGAGGAAACTTCTGGGTGTATATACAGTGTATATATACATATAAATACACCGGTGTGTGTATAATATACATTGTATAAGGTCGAGGAAGACTCGTCTAGCCTCTCCATACAGTACTGTATATTATACAATATTGTGTATTATACAATACAGGACACAAAAATCATACAATGAATCACGTAATATTTTTTTTCCAGCACTGAATTGTAGGTGAGTGAGATTTGTATATAAAAATCTGCATTTGTATTGAAAAAAGATTTATTTTATATGTCAGTGGAAATATCTTTTAAGATTTTCATTATTGTTGCTTAGCCCCCTTTTTTGTGCGGGTTTAGCGCTTCCCCACGAATATTCCTACATATTTGGGCCTTAATTGACCCCATTGGGTGAATAATTACCATATATTGGGTATTACTTTTATAAGTCTCTGGGACCCCACTAATAAGTCACATTATATATTTAAGTACAAATACATATAAACAATAATAAACTTCTCTCTTCTAATTACAGGTTATCTGTGTATTGTTCCAGTCGCAGTATTATGTCTTTTTGTTCTATGCGCTTCACACACACGGAGGACCCGGGTTCGATTCCCGGCAGGGTGGAAACATTTCGACACGTTTCCTTACACCTGTTGTCCTGTAAAGTAAAACGGCACAAGTGCAACTAATGTGACATTTTATTGTGGCAACGTTTCGCTCTCCAGGAGCTTTATCAAGCCATGGCTTGATAAAGCTCCTGGAGAGCGAAACGTTGCCACAATAAAATGTTACATTATTGCACTTGTGTCCTTTTACTTTACATATTGTCGGTAATTCTACCAACTTTATTACACCTGTTGTCCTGTTCACCTAGCAGCAAATAGGTACCTGGGTGTTAGTGGACTGGTGTGGGTGGCATCCTGGGTGTTAGTGGACTGGTGTGGGTGGCATCCTGGGTGTTAGTGGACTGGTGTGGGTGGCATCCTGGGTGTTAGTGGACTGGTGTGGGTGGCATCCTGGGTGTTAGTGGACTGGTGTGGGTGGCATCCTGGGTGTTAGTGGACTGGTGTGGGTGGCATCCTGGGTGTTAGTGGACTGGTGTGGGTGGCATCCTGGGTGTTAGTGGACTGGTGTGGGTGGCATCCTGGGTGTTAGTGGACTGGTGTGGGTGGCATCCTGGGTGTTAGTGGACTGGTGTGGGTGGCATCCTGGGTGTTAGTGGACTGGTGTGGGTGGCATCCTGGGTGTTAGTGGACTGGTGTGGGTGGCATCCTGGGTGTTAGTGGACTGGTGTGGGTGGCATCCTGGGTGTTAGTGGACTGGTGTGGGTGGCATCCTGGGTGTTAGTGGACTGGTGTGGGTGGCATCCTGGGTGTTAGTGGACTGGTGTGGGTGGCATCCTGGGTGTTAGTGGACTGGTGTGGGTGGCATCCTGGGTGTTAGTCGACTGGTGTGGGTGGCATCCTGGGTGTTAGTCGACTGGTGTGGGTGGCATCCTGGGGGACAAGATTAAGGACCCTAATGGAAATAAGTTAGACAGTCCTCGATGATGCACTGACTTTCTTGGGTTATCCTGGGTGGCTAACCCTCCGGGGTTAAAAATCCGAATCTTATCTTATCATACCTGGAGTTTACCTGGAGAGAGTTCCGGGGGTCAATGCCCCCGCGGCCCGGTCTGTGACCAGGCCTCCTGGTGGATCAGAGCCTGATCAGCCAGGCTGTTACTGCTGGCTGCATGCAAACCAACGTACGAGCCACAGCCCAGCTGGTCAGGAACCGACTTTAGGTGCTTGTCCAGTGCCAGCTTGAAGACTGCCAGGGGTCTGTTGGTAATCCCCCTTATGTATGCTGGGAGGCAGTTGAACAGTCTCAGGCCCCTGACACTTATTGTATGGTCTCTTAACGTGCTAGTGACACCCCTGCTTTTCATTGGGGGGATGTTGCAACAGGAGAAAATAATCACAAGCCAGTGTTTAGGATTAATGCTATTATGGAACTGATCAGTTAAATCCTTATACTGGAGGAACATCTGAACTGTTGTATTTGTGTGCCTCTGGGAAGACAGTGATAGTGTGAATGATGGTGAAAGTGTTTCTTTTTTGGGTCACCCTACCTCAGTGAGAGACGGCCAGTGCGTTAAAAAAAAAATCACCAGAGGAAAGATGAAATCAAATTAAGCAAATCAAAGTTTATTCTTTATAAGGATTACAATGCAGGGTTTACAGATTTTGGTTATTCTGTGGTTTATATGTAATAAAATACTAATTACAGAGGGGGCCACTAGAACACCTAGCATGGCTAGGCATTTCGGGCAAACTTAGATTAATTCTTAACCCTAAATTATTACAAATTGTAAGTTCACTAAATACTAAGTGACTTGATTTGATTTGATTTGACATTATATATTTATTTAAGTACAAATACACATAAGGACAGTTATACAAATTTATATATACATGTACATATATATGCAATAAGATCACAGTAAACAGGTGATTTTAAAATATGCAAAACAACCACTGTGAAAGAGCAGTGAAATTCCAAGCGCTTTCGTGACTACTCACATTGTCAAGGAACTATGATAGTTCCTTGACAATGTGAGTAGTCACGAAAGTGCTTGGAATTTCACTACTCTTTCACAGTGGTTGTTTTGCATGTATATATATATGTGTAAATTACCCACCTGGATAACTCAAAAAAAGATCAGATGAAGTGACTTATTTCCATTGGGGTCCTTTTTTTGACTGTTGAGTTGTTTGGTTAATTTTTAAAATATATTTTTTGTGTCCATAACATCTATGTAGCCTCAAGACCATTGTCAAAATTTTTTATGTACTCAAAGCCAGAATAAAAGCTTATTGAAATGTCTCTTTGTAAGTCACACTGGATTGAGTGCTGTATTGAGGTTAAGTGTTTTTTACGAGCCATAATCTTTTCTACAATACTATATGACCCTTGTGGGTTTAGCACTTAGTTTTGATGGTAATAGTAATAATTTCCAACAATAGAAGTAAGCCATGCTGCTTGGTTTTCTTGGGTTATCCTGGGTTAATGCTCCTGGCTTAGCGATCCACAGAATGTCACATTTATCCCATATAAATTTTAATTTCATTGACATCCTTTCTTGGCTGTATATTTAGATACAGTTTTTTTTTTTTTTATTCGCCGGTATTCTCCCGGCCCTGGTCTTTTTCCAAGTAGTGGTGACCCGGCCTTGGCTCCCTATCTGGGAAGTATCTTGAGACCTAAGTCTGCCATGGGAGGAGGTACAAATACTCCCCTCATCTTTGGGACCAAGTGTCCCCAGGCCTAGCCACAGTCCCCGCCCTCACGGGGCTCGTAGGGAGAAGCTAGGCCTCTGGTCTGCCATCTGCCCCACCTCAAAAGGGCTCTTGGGGATGGCAGTCTTATGAGCTGTAGGTGGTAGCAAGCTCTGGCTTTACTTAGATACAGTGTAAGTTTATTTAGGTATACGTACACATAAGTACATTTATCACACATATCGTATCCTAGGTAATTTACACGTATATATGACGCATTGACTTTCTTGGGTTATCCTGCGTGGCTAACCCTCCGGGGTTAAAAATCCGAAGAAAATATTATCTCGTATCTGTTGAAATGTCCCGGCGTGATAGTAGCTTTCTTTGTACTTAAATCAAAATTGTAATTTCACATCGTAACTTTTGCAAAGAAATAAAAATCTCTTCTTTTATCTTGTGTATGATATATTTGTACCTGTAGCTAAATAAACTTATTTAACATATATGTAAATTACCTATAATAACCCAAAAAAGTCAAAGTGATGTATATTTCCATTGAGGTTCTTGTAATATCTTATTATTTAAAGCCTAAATGCAAGATACAGTAGAAATCAGCCATTATTATAATTATTATCAGTCATTATTATAAAAATCAAAACAACTAAGTAACTCATCAGTATTACACAATATAAATTTCATTTATTTTCAGAGTTGAATAATTTTACATATAGTTGTGAAATGATATACAGTACTAAAGCCAAGTAACTTCTTATGATGACTTAACCTAACAGTTTTTGAAAATATTTTGATTCCATTGGAGCCTTAGGATGAGTTACCATAACATGCCATTTTTTCTATGTATTTTATTATATTTCAAAAGAATTGAGATGAAAAAATTATATGCAGTAGAGCCCCCTTATCCATGGTCTTGGCTGTCCACGGTTTACTGTGGCCCAAAAATATCACTTAATTTTGCATAATAATGGCCCCAAAGTGCAAAAGTAGAAGTGCTTCCCATCTGTGAAAAAGTGACAATTCTCCACTTATTGTGCATAATTTATCAGTTAAAGCTTTATAATGGGTATGTATAGGACTTATATATAGGGTTTACTACTATCCACAGTTTTGGTATCCACAGCAGGTTCTTGGAAGGTATCCCTGTGGATACAGGGGTCCTACTGTAATTTTATTGCACTGAATGTAATGTACAGTGTTAAGAACAGTTTGCTGTACTTAACATTTTATGCTATGCTGTATACTGGATAAAATAAATGAAGTATTTCAATTTGAATTTGAATTTTGATGAGGTACACAACGTTGAAAAATTGTTGTGATGTCCAAGGTTAAGTCATCATAAATTTGGTATGGGACTGTTGATTCAAGGAATTGAAGTTATCCTCCCCTTTCTTGGATCAACTCTGAATGCTTACCATTACCCAGGTGCTAATGGCTCCTATGGGTTTAGCTCTCCCCCTAATTTAAATTAATAATTGATATCTGTGTACGATAGTTATCATGTATGTACACGTATGGAATTATTTAAATAATTGAATTTTTAAGCATATTCTTGATTTCGATTGTAGCCAAAAGGACCCTGGTTGAAGCCTAAGAAATTCAAATTCAAATTCAAAGTTTATTCTCTATAAGGATTACAATGCTGAGTTTACAGAATTTGGTTATTGTGTGGTTTACATGTAGTAAAATAATAATTACAGAGTGTACCACTAGAACACCTAGCATGGCTAGGCATTTCGGGCAGACTTATATTAAATCTTAAGTTTAAAATATTACAAAATTATGAGGTAAGTTGGTATTATGGCTAAGTGACTAAATACTAGTTGTGAGTTTAGCAATGTGAATGCTTTTGTTTTGGCACTATACATAGTTTCAGTATTGGAGTATCACAGGCCAACTTATGACTAGTTAAGATTCATTATTTTGAGATTGAGATTGATATTTCTGTTTATGGTCAAATGGGTGAGTGAGTGTAAGTGTGAACCACCAGGTGGTATTCGTATTATTAGTTGACAGGGTGTATCAGGGAGATAAGATGTTTTCTGATGGTAGTTTTGAAGGTGATGAATGTGTCTGCAGTTTTGGAATTTTCAGGTAGGGTGTTCCAGATTTTAGGGCCTTTGACATACATTGAATTTTTGTAAAGGTTTAGTCGGACACGGGGAATGTCATAGAGATGTTTGTGTCTGGTGTTGTGCCTGTGGGTTCTGTTACAACTATCAAGAAAGCGTTTTAGGTCAAGGTTAATATTGGAATTTAAGGTCTGTAGATGTAGATTGCACAGTAGTAAGTGTGGATGTACTGAACAGGGAGTAAGTTTAGATCTATGAAGAGTGGGGGGGTGTGTTGCCAGGGATGGGATTTAGTGATTATTCTTACTGCGGCTTTTTGTTGGGTTATTATTGGCTTTAGGTGTGTTGCTGCAGTTGAACCCCAAGCACAGATAGCATAGGTGAGGTATGGATATATAAGTGAATGGTATAGTGTGAGAAGGGCAGTTTGCGGCAAGTAGTATCGTATCTTGGAGAGGATCCCAACCGTTTTGGATACTTTTTTGGTTATGTGTTGGATATGGGTGCTGAAGTTCAGGTTGTTGTCGAGGTATAGGCCTAGGAATTTGCCCTCATTATGCCTGGCAATTAGAGTGTTGTCGATCTTAATGTTAATTTGCACATCTCCTGCTCTGCTACCAAACATAATGTAGTAAGTTTTGTCAACGTTAAGCGTAAGTTTATTGGCTGTCATCCAAGTCGATATTTTGATCAGCTCCTCATTAACAATGGTGTTGAGGGTGGCAAGATTAGGGTGAGAGATGACATAAGTCGTGTCGTCAACAAAGAGAATGGGGTTCAGGTGTCAAGATACGTTTGGAAGATCATTGATGTATATGAGGAAGAGCAGGGGACCAAGGACACTTCCCTGCGGAACTCCAGTATCAAGTGGCTGTGTTGTTGATGCTGTGTCTTTAATGGTGACATACTGATACCTATTAGTAAGGTAAGATTTGAAATATGCAAGTGCATGGCCTCTTATACCATAATGGTCAAGTTTGTGGAGTAGGATGCTGTGGTCTACTGTGTCAAAAGCTTTTCTTAGGTCAATAAAAATTCCTAGTGGATATTTCTTATTTTCCAATGCTGTGTAAAGCAGATCTAGCATTTTTATGATTGCATCGTTAGTGCTTTTATTTTTCCTGAATCCAAATTGGCAGGGGCTGAGTATGTTTTGTGACGTTATAAATGAATACAGTCTCCTGTGCACGAGTTTCTCAAAGATTTTGGATAGCAATGGTAAGTTTGATATTGGCCTATAGTTGCTTAAGTCTGTAGGGTCAACACCTTTATGTATTGGTGTAACCCTTGTCATCTTGAGTAATTTCAGGAAGGTGCTAGTTTCTAGTGACTTGTTAAAAAATAATGAGATAATATGCGAGAGGACATGGGCCACTCTCTTGTACAATAATGGTGGGACATGAGACAGATTCCCCGAGTTATTTTTAAGTGACTTTATAATCTCGGTGACTTCCGTGGGCTCAGTTGGAGCAAGATAGAAGGAATTTGGGAAATTCCCATCTAGGTAGTCCCCGGCATGGGCATTGGTACGTGGGATTTTATTGGCGAGATTAGAACCTATGGTTGAGAAGAAGTCGTTTATCTTGTTAGCTGTGTCAGTGGGTTGCAGTGGTGTTTCATTAGGTTTAGTTAGGACAATGTTCTTGGTTTTTTTCAGTTTGTGGGTCCCTAGAATCTGAGAGAGTGTTTTCCAGGTCTTTTTTATATCTCCTCTTGTGTCAGTGAATCTACTGGAGTAGTATAGTTGTTTGGCTTTCTTTATTACTTTGGTGAGGACTGATGAATAGTGTTTAAGAATATCTTTGTGTATTAAGCCCTGTCTATATTGCTTTTCATATTGGTGTTTCTTATCAATGGATTTCAGAATGGTGCTGGTTAGCCATGGACAACCAAGCCGTTTGTTTGTGATCTGTTTCGTTTTTATAGGACAATGTTTGTTGTATACTCTAAGTAGTTTGTTAAGAAAAATGTCTGTCCAGTCATCAATACCATTGGCCTTGGAGAATTCTGTAGGCCAGTCAACAGTCTCTAGGTCAGCTGTGAACTTCCTTATTGAGGCCTCATCATGGAGTCTAAATGAGACTTTGTTGTATTCAAGTGGTGGTTTACTAATGTTTGTCAAGAGGAAGGTAGGGTAGTGGTCTGTAGTGCTATCTGTGATTATCCCTGATTTAAGGGGGGCTAGTATATTGGTCCATATGTGGTCTATTATAGTTGCACTTGTTTCAGTGAGCCTGGTTGGTTTAGTTATTGTTGGTATGAGAAGTGTGTTGTTCATATTGTTGATGAAATCAGTTACAGGCTGATCATCTAGTAGGCCAAGGTTGATGTTGAAGTCTCCAGCTAAGAGAAGGTGGTGCTTATTCATTTGTCTGTTTGTTATTAGTGCCTTTAATTTCTCTCTGAAGTTTGGGATGTTTGTGTGGGGTATCCGGTAAATGGCACCGATTGTTAAAGGCGTCTTATGGTTTTTTACAGTAAAATTAGCAAAAATGTATTCTCCATATTCATCACTAAAGCAATTGGTGCTAATACAAGATAATTGGTTAGAGTAATAGATTGCAATACCACCCCCAACTTGGTATGGTCTGCAGTTGTGGATTGCTGTGTATCCTGGTAGAGGGTAGATATCTATTGTGTCCTGTTTAAGCCAGGTCTCAGTAAGAATAATGCAGGAGAAGGGTGTCTTTAGTGATTCAAGGAGTGCCAGGAGGTCATCATAGTGTTTGCTTAAGGACCTGATGTTGTAGTTAAGTACTGATAGACTTTTATCATTGTTTGGGATAGTGCTGGCTTGTGATGCTGTGTAGTAAAGGCAGTTACTTTCCAATAGGTTTTGATTGTGTGTCAGATTATGTAGGTTTAGATCTGGGTCAACGTGATCAATCATCTTCTAGGTTTAAATTATGGTTAGATATATGGACAAGTCTCCTTACACCTGCCTAAAGAACAAAAAGGCACAGTGCCATGACTGGAACAGTACACAAATACCCGGGCACATAGGAGAGAGGAGCTTACAATGACATTTCGGTTCAAATTGGACTATTTACTAAGTCACACTTTGTGACTTTGTAAACGGTCCGAGTCTGAAATGTCATTATAAGCTCCTCTCTCCTATATGCAGGTTATTTGTGTAGTACACTTTTTTTGCCTGGTAATAAACAGGTGCCTAAGTGCACTACTCAGGTGTGTCAACCCCTAGATGTCTTTCCGGTGACTTCATACAGTAACTGACATTTTTTTGGGCATAGTTTTAGCTTGGGCATTTTTATATAGGCTCGTATTTAATTTCTGGAAGAAATCACAATAAAATGAGTGATTGCAAATACGAAAAAATTACCACAGTGAAAATAACTTCTATCATTAAGAGACCCCATTAAGGACCCCATTAAGGACCCCAATGGAAATAAGTCACTCTGACTTTTTTGGGTTATCCTAGGTTCTCTACACATATGCTGCTATGTATAATAATTCTATGTAACTGTATTTGTGTATACCTGAATAAACTTACTTACTTACTAGTTGAGGCATTTCATAGATCAGTTTGCTCTTTAACTCTTACACAACTTCCTTCCTTCTTAAATAACACCAGTTTGTTATATTGTAGTGCAGTGGTTAAGATAAGATTTGTTCAGATCTTTAACATGGAGGGTTAGCCACCTAGGATAACCCAAGAAAGTCAGTGTGTCATTAAGAACTGTCTGTCTTATTTCCAATGGGGACCTTCAAGCTTGTCCCCCAGGATGTGACCAATACTAGTTGACTAACACCCAGGTACTTACTGCTAGAGGAGCAGGGACAGCAGGTGTAAGGAAACATGCCCAACATTTCCACCCATTGAACCATGGACACTCAGGGTGTGAGGCTACAGTGTGAAACCTCACACAAGACAAGATGTGTGGGTAAATCTCCTTACACTTGATGCCTATGTTACATAACAGTGAATAAATACAGCCTCTCCTCACTTAGTGATGTACTCGTTGACGGACACCTTGGACTTACGATGGGCTCTCTGACCAGTATTCGTACCGAAATAATGTATATTAGAGCTGATTTCCTCTATTCTGTTTATTTCAATATACAGTACACTACTGTATAAACATTTAAAAATGTCCCGGAAATGTTATAAATGGTGCAAAGGTGACATTAAACCAATATCAATGATGGTTGACACAAACCCACTACCATTATAGTATGCTCCTCACTTAGCGACGAATTTGTTTACTGACGTGGTCTTAGGAACGGAACTCCATCGTTAAGTAAGGAGAGGCTATACTGTACTTGAGAGTTAGTTGAATGTTGTGACCTTCATCCAAGGGAAGGCTTAGAACAGGGACCCCAATGGAAATAACCCACACAGATTCCTTCCTGGGTTATCCTGGGTTACTATTTCTCTGGGGTTATCATTATGGATAGAATTCCTCTCCTCAACACCTCTACCTTCCCTCCCATGCAATCTTCTTTCACAATCCACACATAGGAGAATGAAACATGATAACATAATTAGTTTCATCCTTCTATGTGCAAGTTATTTGTGTATTGTTCCAGTCATGGTATTGTGCCTTTTTATTTTTTATAAGTTTTTTATTTTCACTTGCCATTCAGAGCTGAATGACCTTTAAGGAATTAGCACTTTCCATGTATTTAATAGTAGTTGAAACAAACACTGGGTAACTAACCCTCTGGGCTTCTCAATTTGGCTTATTTCTATTGGGGGTCTTTGGGTTCTCTTCTTCAAGATGTAACCCACAAAAGCTAGATAACATCCAAGTACATCTACATAACTACTTATTGCTAAGTGAAAAGGGACAACGGGTAGTACAGTGGACCCCCGGTTAACGATATTTTTTCACTCCAGAAGTATGTTCAGGTGCCAGTACTGACCGAATTTGTTCCCATAAGGAATATTGTGAAGTAGATTAGTCCATTTCAGACCCCCAAACATACACGTACAAACGCACTTACATAAATACACTTACATAATTGGTCGCATTTGGAGGTGATCGTTATGCGGGGGTCCACTGTATAAGGAAATGTGCCCAATATTTTCATCCACTTGAGGACTGAACCCAGAGGCCTATGTTGTGGGCCTAAGACCCAGCCCTAAACCACAAACTTCCACTTTGCCAGTATTTTTTTTTTTTTTTTTTTTTATTATCACACTGGCCGATTCCCACCAAGGCAGGGTGGCCCGAAAAAGAAAAACTTTCACCATCATTCACTCCATCACTTTGCCAGTAATTAAGTTTATTTAGGTATAGGTACACATAGTTACAATTATCATACAGTGTAAATTATCTAGGATAAACCAGACAGCCAGAGTAACTACATATAAGCAACCTGATATGCATGAAAATTTTAATGCCATTAATATATATTTCAGAAGCAGCAAAATGGATCCTAAATTATCAGAGGATGAAGCACAGCACGAAGAAAACTGTGCTGGTACATCAGGGGTCGTAGATGTTACATCTGAAATTCCACCATCATTGGCTGTAATAATGTCTATTATATATAATCATCAGCACAACATTCAAGAGATGGAAGGCAAACTTAAAGAGCTCTTGTAAGTAGATTTCATTAGCTCACTAAATACATAGAGATAGATTAGTGTATGTTATATAGATTTAATTTTGTATTCGCGACTCCCAAAATCATAACAACATGATTTCTGAGTGGTTAACACACTGCCTTGTGAATTTTAGGATTCGCTTACTGTGGGTTCAAATCTTACTCATTCAGTGATTTCTCTTGTATTGACCCATGAAATCTAATAACACAATTGCAAACAAACCACTGAATGGGTGAGGTTAGAACCCGTGGCGAGTGAGTCGTAAAACTCCAAGCCAGTGCATAAGCCACTGGCTTAAAGTTTACGACTTGCTTACCATGGGCTCTAACCTCACCCATTCTCTGGTTTGCTTTTTATTGTTTTTTGATATCTACTTTTGCAAGGCCTCTAGGAACTTAACCCCCACAAATATGTAGGATTGATTGAAATAGTAGTATACTTGATCACAGAATGTGAGAATTGGGTCACCCAAAGGGTAGGGATTCCCAGTTTTTTGTTGAGTATGTATTGAATAGCAGCTCTTGATGTCAGCATTTGGAGCCAACATGATTGAAAAATCCACTTGACCTTATCTTCGCCAATAATGATGGTATGGTACGAAATGTACAATATCAAAGACAATGCACTCGGATAGCTACTCCGTTGAAATTCCCTCCCATCACCAGGTGTTGTGTAAGGTTGATGGGCAACCTTACAGTAAAATGGTGTCTTTAATTTAGAAAAAGTGTGGGCATCTAGAAAAAGCCGAAAAACAAGCTACAAAATTAATCACAAATCTGAAAAATGAGTTGTGAAGATATAATGAAACATTGGACAGACAATCATTTTTTTTTGTAATACACTAGCCGTCTCCCACTGAGGCAGGGTGACCCAAAAAGGAAATACTTTCACCATCATTCACTCCATCACTGTCTTGCCAGAGGCATGCCAATACCACAAAGCAAACAAACTCTGTTTCTTTATGCAGCATACAAAATGTCATTTACAAGCACAAAAGAAAGCCACTAGCATGATGTGCATTCTAGGCAGACTAATCCTAGTGCTTACAGACTGCACAAGACTAGAAGTCCAAGTGAACATAAAATAACATATTCCGAGGAGTGGTGTGAGGTTATTGAGTAGGATTTTCTTTTTTTTCTTTTAAATACACAGTTTAAATGCCCTTTCAAACTGCAAATATCCCAACTCCTTCAGAGTGCAGGCAATGTGCTTATTACCTCCAGGACTCAAGTCTGCCTGACCAGTTTCCCTGAATCCCTTCACAAAATGCAATCTATAGGTGATCAAAGAAAACGAGAAAGCATCATAACCACATTCAAAATTATAAAAGAACATGAAAGAATTGACAAAGTAGACTAGCTAATGTCATCAGATAATACAAGAAGAGCTACTGGATGAACATTAGTAGTTCCTCACAAAGTAGCAGAGTAGAATATTTTCCAAGATAAGGTAATAATTGCTCCATACAATGGAACTTTACACAAATAACCTGCACATAGAAAAGAGGAGCTTATGACGACGTTTTGGTCCGACTTGGACCATTTACAAAGTCACACTCTGTGACTTTGTAAATGGTCCAATTCGGACTGAAACATCTTCGTAAGCTCCTCTCTTCTATTTGCGGGTTATTTGTGTATTATTCCAGTCATGGCATTGTGCCTTTTTTTGTTATTAATGGAACTTTAAAATATTTACAATAGGCTACATACTGAAAATAGTAAAAGATCCCTTTGCTTCATTCTCACAAAAAGTTGACTTTATAATACCTGAAGTATACCTGTAGAGGGTTTCAGGGGTAAACGCCCCTGTGGCGCGGTCTTTGACCAGGCCCCGCATTTAGAAAAAGATGTCAAAACATTACCACAGAAAAGATACCCAAATGTTGCACAAGTGTTTAATTTAACAGCTTGTTGGTTCTCGGAAACATTTATCTACATTCTTTTTTTTTTTTTTTTCATTAAACTGGCCATATCCCACAGAGGCAGGGTGACCTAAAAAGGAAAACGAAAGTTTCTCCTTTTAAATTTAGTAATGTATACAGGAGAAAGGGTTACTAGCCCCTTACTCCCTGAATCAATATTCATAAATTATTAATTGGTTTAGAAGTACAGTGGTACCTCGAGTTTTGGCCTTAATTCGTTCCCGAAGGTTGTTCGAGTGCCGTTACTGAACAAATTTGTTCCCATAAGGAATAATGTAAATTAGATTAGTCCATTTCAGACCCCCAAAAATACACTTACAAAAGCACTTACAAAAATATACTTACATAATTGTTCGATTTGGGAGCTGTTCGAAATTCGAGGTGCCACTATACCTTGATCATACCTGGAGTTTACCTGGAAAGAGTTCCGGGGGCCAACGCCCCCACGGCCCGGTCTGTGACCAGGCCTCATGGTGGATCAGAGCCTGATCAACCAGGCTGTTACTGCTGGCTGCACGCAGTCCAACATACGAGCCACAGCCCAGCTGGTCAGGTACTGACTTTAGGTGCTTGTCCAGTGCCAGCTTGAAGACTGCCAGGGCTCTGTT
This sequence comes from Cherax quadricarinatus, assembly GCF_038502225.1. Lineage (NCBI taxonomy): Eukaryota > Metazoa > Arthropoda > Malacostraca > Decapoda > Parastacidae > Cherax > Cherax quadricarinatus. Next base: position 6,753,284 of record NC_091388.1, on the reverse strand, counting down.
GGTAATCCCTCTTATGTATGCTGGGAGGCAGTTGAACAGTCTCGGGCCCCAGACACTTACTGTGTTGTCTCTTAACGTGCTAGTGACCCCTGTTTTTCATTGGGGGGATGTTGCATCGTCTGCCGAGTCTTTTGCTTTCATAGTGAGTATGACGATGATTGTATAATTGTATATTTTTATAATTTCGGTTGGTATAAATTTCATATAAAATACTATATTGTCATTGTGCATATACAGAACAAATGAAAGTGAGAAAATAGAAGAAAATCACAGTTAAACAAGACATTAATAACAGGAAATTATATTTCAGGCAGAATCAGGAGGTTTTAACTGAAGGACTGCGAGGTGAAAATGAAAGATTTAGAGAAGCAGTGGCAACCTTCAACTTACCAGCACTGGTCAGACATTGACTTTATTTAACATATTTCGTTCTTTGCATTGTGACAATAACATTTTTTATTCTTAGCATTGTGACAGTAACATTTTTTATGCTGTACATTGTAACAGTAACATTTGTCATGCTGTACATTGTAACAGTAACATTTCTCATGCTGTACATTGTAACAGTAACATTTGTCATGCTGTACATTGTAACAGTAACATTTCTCATGCTGTACATTGTAACAGTAACATTTCTCATGCTGTACATTGTAACAGTAACATTTCTCATGCTGTACATTGTCACAGTAACATTTCTCATGCTGTACGTTGTCACAGTAACATTTCTCATGCTGTACATTGTAACAGAAACATTTCTCATGCTGTACATTGTAACAGTAATATTTCTCATGCTGTACATTGTCACAGTAACATTTCTCATGCTGTACGTTGTCACAGTAACATTTCTCATGCTGTACATTGTAACAGTAACATTTCTCATGCTGTACGTTGTCACAGTAACATTTCTCATGCTGTACATTGTAACAGTAACATTTCTCATGCTGTACGTTGTCACAGTAACATTTCTCATGCTGTACATTGTAACAGTAACATTTCTCATGCTGTACGTTGTCACAGTAACATTTCTCATGCTGTACATTGTAACAGTAACATTTCTCATGCTGTACGTTGTCACAGTAACATTTCTCATGCTGTACATTGTAACAGTAACATTTCTCATGCTGTACGTTGTCACAGTAACATTTCTCATGCTGTACATTGTAACAGTAACATTTCTCATGCTGTACGTTGTCACAGTAACATTTCTCATGCTGTACATTGTAACAGTAACATTTCTCATGCTGTACGTTGTCACAGTATTGCAGACAATGAGAAGCTTACCAAGAAACAGACTGTTTAAATAAAAGTAACAACCTAAAACATTCCTGCACAACTTCTGTTGAGCATAGGGTGTAGGTGGTTGTGTGGGTGAGTGTAGTGGGTGTGGGTGAGTGTAGTGGGTGTAGGTGGTTGTGTGGGTGAGTGTAGTGGGTGTGGGTGGATGTGTGGGTGAGTGTAGTGGGTGTAGGTGGATGTGTGGGTGAGTGTAGTGGGTGTGGGTGGATGTGTGGGTGAGTGTAGTGGGTGTGGGTGAGTGTAGTGGGTGTAGGTGAGTGTAGTGGGTGTAGGTGGATGTGTGGGTGAGTGTAGTGGGTGTGGGTAGTTGTGTGGGTGAGTGTAGTGGGTGTGGGTGGATGTGTGGGTGAGTGTAGTGGGTGTGGGTAGTTGTGTGGGTGAGTGTAGTGGGTGTGGGTGGATGTGTGAGTGAGTGTAGTGGGTGTGGGTGCTTGTAGTGGGTGTAGGTGTATGTGTGTGTAGGGGGTGTGAGTTGAACCTGCCTAGCATCGGCCAGTAAGGCCCATGCTAGGGAGGCACAGCTTTACAGTGCTTCACTTTACAGCGTTTCACTAATACAGTGAGCTTCAATTATAGCTATTCTTTATTTATTCAGACTTCCTACAATAAATATGTTCACCACTTACTATAAGCTAAGGATGGAAATATTTTAAGGTAAGTAATGTGTGTACTGTATGTATATTTTTAAGGTCTAGCAATAGCGCTCACTTAATATTTTTTATTATTATTATCACACTGGCCGATTCCTACCAAGGCAGGGTGGCCCGAAAAAGAAAAACTTTCACCATCATTCACTCCATCACTGTCTTGCTCACTTAATATATGATAGTGTAATCACGTTGTCAGGCTTTTGAAAGTGAAAAAAGGCTGTGATTCACTTTAACCCGTAAACGGTCCAAGCAGATCTACGTTCACATGCGTAGCGCTCCAAAAGTAGATCTACGTTTTTTTTACATATTTTCAAATGTAACAAAAAAAAATGGTAGATCAAAGTTTTTTTACTCGTTTTCAAATGTAAAAAAAAAAAAAAGATTACTTTTTTTACATACTATCAAACGTTGAAAAAACGTATATATATGTTTTGACCGTTTACGGGTTAAAGTGATTTTCTCTTTACAGCAGAAGCCTGAAACCTAACCTACTGTATGACTGGGAACCTCCTGTATATTATTTTTCATCTGTGTTTATAGCTGCAGTTGATCATTATCTGATGCCCTCAAGAAAAGAAAAAAATGTCTTAAGTTTTAAACACACATTTTATTATGGCCCCTTTTTTTATAGCTCATTTCTTTTTATCATTATCTGTTTAGGTACTATATCTAGAAAGACTTTGTATAGAAAGGGGTTTAGTTATAGGTAATACATATTTTAAGAAAAAGAGGATAAATAAGTATACACGATATGATGTAGGGCGAAATGACAGTAGTTTGTTGGATTATGTATTGGTAGATAAAAGACTGTTGAGTAGACTTCAGGATGTACATGTTTATAGAGGGGCCACAGATATATCAGATCACTTTCTAGTTGTAGCTACACTGAGAGTAAAAGGTAGATGGGATACAAGGAGAATAGAAGCATCAGGGAAGAGAGAGGTGAAGGTTTATAAACTAAAAGAGGAGGCAGTTAGGGTAAGATATAAACAGCTATTGGAGGATAGATGGGCTAATGAGAGCATAGGCAATGGGGTCGAAGAGGTATGGGGTAGGTTTAAAAATGTAGTGTTAGAGTGTTCAGCAGAAGTTTGTGGTTACAGGAAAGTGGGTGCAGGAGGGAAGAGGAGCGATTGGTGGAATGATGATGTAAAGAGAGTAGTAAGGGAGAAAAAGTTAGCATATGAGAAGTTTTTACAAAGTAGAAGTGATGCAAGGAGGGAAGAGTATATGGAGAAAAAGAGAGAAGTTAAGAGAGTGGTGAAGCAATGTAAAAAGAGAGCGAATGAGAGAGTGGGTGAGATGTTATCAACAAATTTTGTTGAAAATAAGAAAAAGTTTTGGAGTGAGATTAACAAGTTAAGAAAGCCTAGAGAACAAATGGATTTGTCAGTTAAAAATAGGAGAGGAGAGTTATTAAATGGAGAGTTAGAGGTATTGGGAAGATGGAAGGAATATTTTGAGGAATTGTTAAATGTTGATGAAGATAGGGAAGCTGTGATTTCGTGTATAGGGCAAGGAGGAATAACATCTTGTAGGAGTGAGGAAGAGCCAGTTGTGAGTGTGGGGGAAGTTCGTGAGGCAGTAGGTAAAATGAAAGGGGGTAAGGCAGCCGGGATTGATGGGATAAAGATAGAAATGTTAAAAGCAGGTGGGGATATAGTTTTGGAGTGGTTGGTGCAATTATTTAATAAATGTATGGAAGAGGGTAAGGTACCTAGGGATTGGCAGAGAACATGCATAGTTCCTTTGTATAAAGGCAAAGGGGATAAAAGAGAGTGCAAAAATTATAGGGGGATAAGTCTGTTGAGTGTACCTGGTAAAGTGTATGGTAGAGTTATAATTGAAAGAATTAAGAGTAAGACGGAGAATAGGATAGCAGATGAACAAGGAGGCTTTAGGAAAGGTAGGGGGTGTGTGGACCAGGTGTTTACAGTGAAACATATAAGTGAACAGTATTTAGATAAGGCTAAAGAGGTCTTTGTGGCATTTATGGATTTGGAAAAGGCGTATGACAGGGTGGATAGGGGGGCAATGTGGCAGATGTTGCAAGTGTATGGTGTAGGAGGTAGGTTACTGAAAGCAGTGAAGAGTTTTTACGAGGATAGTGAGGCTCAAGTTAGAGTATGTAGGAAAGAGGGAAATTTTTTCCCAGTAAAAGTAGGCCTTAGACAAGGATGTGTGATGTCACCGTGGTTGTTTAATATATTTATAGATGGGGTTGTAAGAGAAGTAAATGCGAGGGTCTTGGCAAGAGGCGTGGAGTTAAAAGATAAAGAATCACACACAAAGTGGGAGTTGTCACAGCTGCTCTTTGCTGATGACACTGTGCTCTTGGGAGATTCTGAAGAGAAGTTGCAGAGATTGGTGGATGAATTTGGTAGGGTGTGCAAAAGAAGAAAATTAAAGGTGAATACAGGAAAGAGTAAGGTTATGAGGATAACAAAAAGATTAGGTGATGAAAGATTGAATATCAGATTGGAGGGAGAGAGTATGGAGGAGGTGAACGTATTCAGATATTTGGGAGTGGACGTGTCAGCGGATGGGTCTATGAAAGATGAGGTGAATCATAGAATTGATGAGGGAAAAAGAGTGAGTGGTGCACTTAGGAGTCTGTGGAGACAAAGAACTTTGTCCTTGGAGGCAAAGAGGGGAATGTATGAGAGTATAGTTTTACCAACGCTCTTATATGGGTGTGAAGCATGGGTGATGAATGTTGCAGCGAGGAGAAGGCTGGAGGCAGTGGAGATGTCATGTCTGAGGGCAATGTGTGGTGTGAATATAATGCAGAGAATTCGTAGTTTGGAAGTTAGGAGGAGGTGCGGGATTACCAAAACTGTTGTCCAGAGGGCTGAGGAAGGGTTGTTGAGGTGGTTCGGACATGTAGAGAGAATGGAGCGAAACAGAATGACTTCAAGAGTGTATCAGTCTGTAGTGGAAGGAAGGCGGGGTAGGGGTCGGCCTAGGAAGGGTTGGAGGGAGGGGGTAAAGGAGGTTTTGTGTGCGAGGGGCTTGGACTTCCAGCAGGCATGCGTGAGCGTGTTTGATAGGAGTGAATGGAGACAAATGGTTTTTAATACTTGACGTGCTGTTGGAGTGTGAGCAAAGTAACATTTATGAAGGGATTCAGGGAAACCGGCAGGCCGGACTTGAGTCCTGGAGATGGGAAGTACAGTGCCTGCACTCTGAAGGAGGGGTGTTAATGTTGCAGTTTAAAAACTGTAGTGTAAAGCACCCTTCTGGCAAGACAGTGATGGAGTGAATGATGGTGAAAGTTTTTCTTTTTCGGGCCACCCTGCCTTGGTGGGAATCGGCCGGTGTGATAATAAAAAAAAAAAAAAAAATATCTAGAAAGACCTCTGGTAATGGTAAATGCCACATAACAAGTGATTAACTGGATCACTTTTATAATGCCAGTGATTGTCAACATCTTGCAGTTGGGTTAGGAATTTTGATTGCAATCAGAATCACACAAGGTAGACTTCCTAACATGTCAATAATTGTTTGCATCTTGCAACTGGATTGAGAATTTTGAATGTGGTCATGGTTACACAAGGAAGACTTTCTGACATCATCAACTGGTATAACAAGAGACCATAACAATGATCTAAGAAAGAAGAGCTGCTAAAGAGATACTGGCAAACTTTTTTTCTGAAATAGAGGGGATAGACTACTGGAATGGTTTAAAAGAGGAGATATTGAGTGCTAAAATCATTGGAATCTTGAATTTTTTTCAAAGAGTAAGCTAAAATCCAAAGACAGGACTTCATGTGTATACACATTAATAACATCAAGGAGATAATTACACAGGTCATTCATTTCAGTTATTCATCTTTTCATCTTTTAGTCATTTTCCAGATACAGTGGTGCCTTGGGATACGAACTCAATTCATTCCAGAAGGCTGCTTGAGTGCCGATACCAAACAAATTTGTTCCCGTAAGGAATAATGTAAATTAGATTAATCCATTTGAGACCCCCAAAAATACACTTACAAAAGCACTTACATAAATCTTCTTCTTTCAACAAACCAGCCGTGTCCCACCAAGGCAGGGTGGCCCAAAAAGAAAAACAAAAGTTTCTCTTTTCAAATTTAGTAATTTATACAGGAGAAGGGGTTACTAGCCCCTTGCTCCCGGCATTTTAGTCGCTTCTTACAACACGCATGGCTTATGGAGGAAGAATTCTGTTCCACTTCCCCATGGAGACAAGAGGAAATAAACAAGAACAAGAACTAGAAAGAAAATAGAAGAAAACCCAGAGGGGTGTGTATATATATGCTTGTACATGTATGTGTAGTGTGACCTAAGTGTAAGTAGAAGTAGCAAGACGTACCTGAAATCTTGCATGTTTATGAGACAGAAAAAAGATGCCAGCAATCCTACCATCATGTAAAACAATTACAGGCTTTTGTTTTACAATCACTTGGCAGGACGGTAGTACCTCCCTGGGCGGTTGCTGTCTACCAACCTACCACCTAGGACTTACATAATTATTTTATTATTTTATTATCACACTGGCCGATTCCCACCAAGGCAGGGTGGCCCGAAAAAGAAAAACTTTCACCATCATTCACTCCATCACTGTCTTGCCAGAAGGGTGCTTTACACTACAGTTTTTAAACTGCAACATTAACACCCCTCCTTCAGAGTGCAGGCACTGTACTTCCCATCTCCAGGACTCAAGTCCGGCCTGCCGGTTTCCCTGAACCCCTTCATAAATGTTACTTTGGTTACACTCCAACAGCACGTCAAGTATTAAAAACCATCTGTCTCCATTCACTCCTATCAAACACGCTCACGCATGCCTGCTGGAAGTCCAAGCCCCTCGCACACAAAACCTCCTTTACTCCCTCCCTCCAACCTTTCCTAGGCCGACCCCTACCCCGCCTTCCTTCCACTACAGACTGATACACTCTTGAAGTCACTCTGTTTCGCTCCATTCTCTCTACATGTCCGAACCACGTCAACAACCCTTCCTCAGCCCTCTGGACAACAGTTTTGGTAATCCCGCACCTCCTCCTAACTTCCAAACTACGAATTCTCTGCATTATATTCAAACCACACATTGCCCTCAGACATGACATCTCCACTGCCTCCAGCCTTCTCCTCGCTGCAACATTCATCACCCATGCTTCACACCCATATAAGAGTGTTGGTAAAACTATACTCTCATACATTCCCCTCTTTGCCTCCAAGGACAAAGTTCTTTGTCTCCACAGACTCCTAAGTGCACCACTCACTCTTTTCCCCTCATCAATTCTATGATTCACCTCATCTTTCATAGACCCATCCGCTGACACGTCCACTCCCAAATATCTGAATACATTCACCTCCTCCATACTCTCCCCCTCCAATCTGATATCCAATCTTTCATCACCTAATCTTTTTGTTATCCTCATAACCTTACTCTTTCCTGTATTCACTTTTAATTTTCTTCTTTTGCACACCCTACCAAATTCATCCACCAACCTCTGCAACTTCTCTTCAGAATCTTACATAAATACACTTAAATAATTGTTTGAGTTTTGAGCTGTTTGTATCCCGAGGTACCACTGTATTTTGAAATGTATCTGAAAGCTTGGAGCTCCATCTTAAAGATTTAATAGGAAGAAAATATTTTCGTATGATTTTATCCACCTTTCTCAGAAATCTATTTTTTTTTTTTCCAGTTTGCTGAAGTATCCGTGTACACAAAGAAGCTAGCATACCTCAAGGAAGAAATGTGTAACATAACTGATCGCACCGCTCGTCTTAAGGTATGTCACTGTTCGACAGTGGCAGCACTAAGGGGGCTTAGGGCTTCAGCCCCCCAAAATTTTCTTAGCCCCAAAGCTTTCCAAAAAACATTAATAATAATAATAATTTCTATAACATGTACAATGTTTACAGACCTGGCTGACATCAGTGACATGACATCAGTGACATGACATCAGTGACATGACATCAGTGACATACTAAATAGAAAGCCCCTTGTTATGAAGAGCATTTTGGTTAAATTAGGTTAATTTTTTCCCCATAATAATAATAATAATAATAATAATAATAATTTTATTTTAGCGTGATACATGTTTGTACAAAGGAGTATGACATTTGGGTGCACATGCCAAAAATCCCTTTATATGCAGAGCATTTTGGGCACCCACATTAGTTGACTGACACCCAGGTACCTATTTACTGCTAGGTGAACAGGAACAGCTTCAAAACAAAGTCTCCTAGCCTCCCTTCCAACCAGCTAGCCACCCCTAAGTAAGTTTACTTTGGCACAGTACAGTTAACATACACAGTGTAAATTGATAAATTAGACACATGTGCAACTCTTGGGTATCTTTATTGAGGAAACGTTTTGCCGCACAGTGGCTTCATCAGTCCATACAAAGGAGAATCTTGAAGAACAGGAGGAGAATGAGGTAATCAGTCCCTCAACCTTGAGTCGATGTGATCAGTCCATCAATCTTGAATAGAATACGGCATACGTGCGGAGAAGGAGCTTATAAACCGTTGGTAGGAGAGGTGTAGCAGTCATAGGCGGTGTCACATTTGTTCAGTGTGGAAGTAGGTCGTGCCCAAGAATTAGGCAAGCGAAGAATTCCCAAGTATTAAGATCCCAAGAAGTTGCAGTGTCTGACAGGTTTGTAGATGAATGTATACATGTCGGTTCTCTGAACCATTCATCTACAAACAGTGTAAATTACCTAGGATAGTTAGGCAAAGTGACTTATTCCTTCTCCCCATTATAGGTTTATTTATTTATTTATTTAAAAATTTGAGCACACATACAGAGGTACAACAAATACAGGTAAGAGCAGTATGCCAAAGCCACTTATACTATGCATAGCATTACGGGCTGGCTTAAAATTAACTTAAGATTAACTAAGCAATGATGAAATCAGTGATAAAACATTAATGTAAACAGGTTACTATAAAGCACAAGTGAGTATTACAAAGACAGGTCATATGGTTGTATGCATTGTTGTACATTCAGTAGAATGGAGTATTCTGTTAGGTAGTGTATTTAAAAAATAATAAAGTTAGATTGGGTTTTAGGTTTAACATTTATGTGATATAATTGTGAGAAACATTTAAGATATACAATTTATAAGGTTCAGTTATTCAGTATTTATTTGGTTTTGGGTGAGTAAGTGATCTTTGAGAAGAGACTTGAATTTATAAACAGGTAGTGTTTCTTTTATATTTACAGGTAATGAATTCCAGATTTTAGGGCCTTTTATGTGCATTGAGTTTTTACATAGTGTGAGATGGACACGAGGAACATCAAAGAGTGATCTGTGCCTTGTGTTATGGTCATGTGTTCTGTTGAGGTTGGCAAGGAGATGTTTGAGGGGAGGGTTAATATCAGAGTTAAGTGTTCTATGTATGTAATAGGTGCAGTAGTAAGTATGGATGTTTTGTATGGTGAGGAGGTTTAGTGTATTGAATATTGGTGGAGTGTGCTGCCTGTAGTGAGAATTTGTTATCATTCTAACTGCAGCCTTTTGTTGGGTAATTAGTGGTCTGAGATGGTTACTTGTTGTTGAGCCCCATGCACAAATTCCATAGGTGAGATAGGGGTAAATAAGAGAGTGATATAGGGCCAGGAGGGCTGACTGTGGAGCATAGTACCGTATCTTCGATAGTATGCCTACAGTCTTGGAAATTTTCTTAGAAATTTGTTGTATATGTGTATGAAATTTGAGTCTATTATCAAGGTGGATTCCTAAGAATTTTCCCTCTGTTAGCTTTGTGATAGGTGATCCGTTTATCATTATGTTAAGAGGGACATCTGTAGCTCTGTTACCAAACTGAATGAAGTAGGTTTTGTCAATGTTTAGTGTAAGTTTGTTAGTTCTCATCCAGGTAGATATTTTCTGTAATTCGGTATTTACAGTATTGGCTAGCGTGACTGGGCTCGGGTGGGAGAAGACGTATGTAGTGTCATCTGCAAATAGTGTGGGTTTGAGTAATTGCGAAGCATTTGGTAGGTCATTTATGTATAGGAGAAAGAGAAGAGGGCCAAGGACACTTCCCTGTGGGACACCAACTGTAATTGGTTGTGCAGAGGAGTTTGCCCCATTTGCATACACATATTGGCTTCTGTTGCTGAGGTATGACTTGAGGTAGTTGAGGGAGTGCCCTCTTATACCATAGTGTGACAATTTTACGTGGAGCAAGTCATGGTCAACTGTATCAAAAGCTTTACGTAAGTCAATGAAGATCCCCAGTGGGACTTCTTTTTTCTCTATTGCAGTGTATATATGTTCTAGCATGTGTATAATAGCATCATTAGTATTTTTATTAGGCCTGAATCCAAATTGGCAGGGGTTGAGTATGTTTTGGGAGATAAGGTAGGAGTAGATTCGTTTATGAATTAATTTTTCGAAGATTTTTGAGAGAGGGTGTAAGTTGGATATTGGCCTATAGTTATTCAACTCTGTTTGGTCTCCTCCTTTGTGGATCGGGGTGACCCTTGCTATTTTGAGTACTGTAGGGAAGGTGGAGGATTCAATGGATTTGTTAAAGAGTGTTGCAATGATTGGTGATAGCACTTGTGACACTTTTTTGTATATAAAGGGTGGTAAGGTATTTAAATCTCCTGCCTTGTTTTTTAGTGTGTTGATAATAAGGGAGACTTCGTATGGGTTAGTCGGAGCTAGGAACAGTGTGTTCGGGTAGTTGCCGGTGAGGTAGTCATTTGGTGGGGTATCTGAGCTTGGGATTTTATTGGCAAGGTTTTTTCCTATAGTGGAGAAGAAATCATTGAGTCTGTTTGCTGTTTCTGTTGGTGGGAGTTGGGGTTCATCTGATTTTGCTAATTTTATTTCGCTATTTAGGTAAGGTTCGTCCGGAAACAGGACAAGTTAGGTAAGGTTCGTCCGGAAACAGGACAAGTGTTTCCAGACATGGGTCTTGGTCAGATGATGACCATTATAGAACATCTAGCACTGCCCTTGCTCCCTAGCCTCAAGTATGGATCTTTCTAGTACATTATTATAACAAAAATTTGTTGTCTGTCATTGGTGAATAAAAATTTTCCTGAAAATGCAAACTATTTAATAATTATCAATCACGGTTAATTGTTTCCACATTTAAGCAACAGAGTTTTGAAGGTGACTTCATGACTCACGAAATCATAATAACAATTTCAAACAAACCACGAAATGGGCCAGGATTGAACCCAAGGCAAGTGAGTGGTAAGACTCCAGGCTAATGTGTTAACCACTGGGCCGGCTGGCTACAAAAAGATTCATCCAACTAGGTATATTTCTATACATCATAGGGAAGTTAGCTAGCCCATTTGAGACTGACTTGATTTTGCACACTTCTCTCTGCTATCATCTCAGGGCTGTGGAGACGGAGTCAGAGTCGGAAGCAATTCTTGGGTTACTGGAGTCAGAGTTGGACTCGGTAAAATGTAATTAAATGAGTCGGAGTCAGAGGTGCCTTAAATAAAGGAGTTAGAGTTGAAGGTTTTATGTGGCGACTCCACAGCCTTACATCCACATTTCTAACATATTTTCCCAATGCCATATTACAGGGAAGGAATCCCCATAGTAAATATGCTCATGTAAACCAAGATTCTGGGCAATCTGGCACTAAAATGTTTCTTTGAGGGTTCATTGATATTAACTAGCCCCTTGCTCCTGGCATTTTAGTCGCTTCTTACAACACGCATAGCATATGGAGGAAGAATTCTGTTCCACTTCCCCATGGAGATAAGAGGAAATAAGCAAGAACAAGAACTAGTAAGAAAATAGAAGAAAACCCAGAGGGGGTGTGTATATATATGCTTGTACATGTATGTCTAGTGTGACCTAAGTGTAAGTAGAAGTAGCAAGACTTACCTGAAATCTTGCATGTTTGTGAGACAGAAAAATGGACACCACCAATCCTACCATCATCATTTTACACATGCATGCATGTATTTTCACAGTGCACACTCATGCATACACATACTTTGATACGTACATATGCAGACAGGTGTGTAATGTGACAAAATTTTTGTGGCAGAGGCTTCCCCAAGTTCCTGCCCCAGGCCCACAGAATGTTTGAGTGGTGATTGTCTCATCATTTACTAGACCTTTTAATTTTAGGGGAATCCTGGACATTCTAATTTTAGGGGAATCCTGGACCTTTTAATTTTAGGAGTATCCTGGACCTTTTAATTTTAGGTGTGTATCCTGAATCTTCTAATTTTAGGGTGCATCCTGGATCTTCTAATTTTAGGGGTGCATCCAGGACATCTTAATTTTTTGGCTTCATCCTGGATCTTTCACTTTATAGGTATTGAAAGGACCTCCTAATTTTAAGTATGTATGCCTTTAGAGCTCTAGGTAGTAGGTTGGTAGACAACAACCGCCCAGGGAGGTACTACCGTCCTGCCAAGTGAGTGTAAAACGAAAACCTGTAATTGTTTTACATGATGGTAGGATTGCTGGTGTCTTTTTTTCAGTCTCATAAACATGCAAGATTTCAGGTACGTCTTGCTACTTGTACTTACACTTAGGTCACACTACACATACATGTACAAACATATATATACACACCCCTCTGGGTTTTCTGCTATTTTCTTTCTAGTTCTTGTTCTTGTTTATTTCCCCTTATCTCCATGGGGAAGTGGAACAGAATTCTTCCTCCGTAAGCCATGTGTGTTGTAAGAGGTGACTAAAATGCCAGGAGCAAGGGGCTAGTAACCCCTTCTATATAAATTACTAAATTTGAAAAGAGAAACTTTTGTTTTTCTTTTTGGGTCACCCTGCCTCAGTGGGATACAGCTGGTGTGTTGAAAGAATGCTGTTAAGGCCTCTTAATTTTAGGGGTGCTGTCTTTATTTGCTCTCAGTTTTCCCTACACCAACATTTATTTAGGTCTCTCACATAGTGAATTCACTATAATGTAATCTATAATCATGTGTCTTGCAGTATCTCTCACTGCACGGTTTTCTTTTGCAAACTCGTAAAAAATCTGCTTGATGCATAGGTGTCATTTTTATTATCAACTGAGTTCAAACCTCTAGACTGATTTTTTTTTCTTCGAACATTACCAATTTCCAATTTTTCAATCAAAGATGAATTTTAAAAGGAATGCTAAATCTTTGCAGAGACGAGCATTGCGCCTTCAGCAACAGCAGCAACAGAAAGCCTTAAATCAGGAACAGCAACGAGCCCAATTGGCCGAACGTGAAAAACACCTAATAGCTCGTCCAGCCTGGGCACCACAGCAAGATGGCCAGTAGAGGAGACCAAAGAATGTAATAAAAACATAGAGAACTGTTTCTTAGATCTAAGTAAGTAGAAAAATTTATTAGTGTAAGGATAGGCAATCTGAAGGAGGGGTGTGGATATTGCAGGTAGATGACCATTTGAATTGTGATGTCAGCACACCTCTACCCACCTAATTGTGGTTGCAGGGGTCAAGTCATAGCTCCTGGCCCTGCCTCTTCACTGTTTGCTACTAGGTAAACTCTCTCCCTGCTCCATGAGCTTTATTATACCTCTGGAAAGCTACAGGTACTCCTTGACTTACTATGGGGTTACATTCCAACGAATCCATCACGTCAAAAAACTCGTGTTGAATGTGAATATGATATGCTAAATAAATAAGTAAATAAATAACTACTGTCACTGTAAATAAATAAATAAATAATTACTGTAACAGTTTGGAGGGATATGTTGTGTATCTTTATATGTATATGCTTCTAAACTGTTGTATTCTGAGCACCTTTGCAAAAACAGTGATAATGTGTGAGTGTGGTGAAAGTGTTGAATGATGATGAAAGTATTTTCTTTTTGGGGATTTTCTTTCTTTTTTTGGGTCACCCTGCCTCGGTGGGAGACGGCCGACTTGTTGAAAAAAAAAAAAAAAAAAACTAAATACCAGCATTGAAAAGTAAGTAAATGGATGAATGATGGTTAATGTACTTTCTTTTTTGAGGTTCACCATACCTTGGTGAGAGATGGCAGGAATGTACTAAAATAAAATAAGCAAATTAATCAATTTATTTGAATACATTTGATCTCCCCCCACTTATGAGATTAATATTTTCCTGAAAATTATTTGTAATGTTTGGAATCTGGAACCTATTTTCATGTAGACGTCCATATTGTAAATGAAGTTGTGTTCCGGAGTCATAATATTCTGTATCAATTGTATTTTAATCCTCTGTCTGTGAGTTATGTGTCAAAAGGCGACGAAAATGCCAAGAGTAAGGGATTAGTACCCCTTTCACTTCTATAAATAACTTAATGTAAAAAGAAGAAAAACATTGATTTCTTCTTTTTCGGGTAAACCTGCCTCAGTGGGAGATGGCCAGTGTGCTAAAAAATGTATTCAACCAAGGATATTTACCCAGTATTTTTCATTCAGTACTGTACCTTTTTAATGGCAAATACTGCATTATGAAGCTGTTTATCTAGTGTAATTTGTGTGAATGCTTATTAAACCTAATAGTGGCACAATACAGTATACAGTACAGTATTTACATAGATTGTTAATGTTGTCCTGCTCACTGTAGGTGACACTTCCACAGTTGTTCGTAGTCTTGCTGTTTGAATGAGTGAATCAATATTCTTTTTTTTTTTTTCAACAAGTCGGCCGTCTCCCACCGAGGCAGGGTGACCCAAAAAGAAAGAAAATCCCCAAAAAGAAAATACTTCCATCATCATTCAACACTTTCACCACACTCACACATAATCACTGTTTTTGCAGAGGTGCTCAGAACACAACAGCTTAGAAGCATATACGTATAAAGATACACAACATATCCCTCCAAACTGCCTATATCCCGAAACCCTTCCTTTAGAGTGCAGGCATTGTACTTCCCATTTCCAAGACTCAATATTCGTAATTTATTAATTGGTTTAGAAGTGCCTTGATCATATGCCCATGGCTGGGCTCTGAGAGTAGTGAAACTCTCTAAACTCTTCAAAGGAATATATGTGCAGATGAATGTATATTTTTATAATTCTTGTTGGGATAAATTTTTTACTCTACCATTTCATATAAAATACTGTATTGTCAGTGTGTGTATACAGAGCATAGTTCTCCAGATGCCAGACTAATTTGATACATAATAATTGATAATTTTTTGTGATTTTCAGAAGTATGCTAAACACGAATTGCAGTAAAGCAGAGGATTTGGCTAATTTTTATTTTTTATTGGCCATTTGGCTGTTCCCCACCGAGGGAGGGTGACCCGAAAAAAGAAGAAACACTTTCATCATCACTCACTCCATCACTCTCATGCCAGAGGCATGTCGATACTACAGTTCAAAAACTGCAACATTTCTCCACCCCTCCTTCAGAGTGCAGGCACTGTATTTCCCACCTCCAGGATTCAAGTCCGGCTAACCAGTTTCCCTAATTTTGTGGTACGTAAAAAACGCAAGTGACCAGCCAATTTGGGCCTCTAGGCAGAAATTGCTGGTAAAGATTAAGATATATTTATAAACCAGCCACTGAAAGTATAGAGGTGTGAATTACTGTGCTGTTAAAAAATGTGTGATGTATTAAAGTACAGAAATGAGCATCCCATTATAATAAGCAGGAAAATAAAGTCAGTGGATCTAACTTCATGTGCAGTGTAATCAGCTCTCTAAATTCATATCATTGACTTATGCCTATTATAAATTTAAAAAGAATCGAAATTCATGCGAATCATTCAAAGTATGATATATAAATGTATAAATGAGACTTGAGCAACATATGGGTACTTTTATTCTTGTGCAACATTTGGGTACCTTTATTATCATTTATGCATTTGCTGTTTTTTTTAGCCATTTATTCACAAGGTATAAATGGCTTAGAAAACTAACAAGTTGAAAAATGAGACACGTGCAACATTTGGGAATCTTTATTGTGGAAATGTTTCACCAGCCAGTGGCTTCTTCAGTCCAGTACAGAGAAGAACGGGTAAGATGAAGAGTTTGAGGTAATCAGTCAACTCCAGGTTGAGGGGACTGATTACCCTATACTACTCCTCATCTTCCACTATTTCCAGCAGCGCTGTATAGCCCTTATGGTTTAGCACTTCTTTTTTATTATAATAATAATTCCA
Organism: Cherax quadricarinatus; assembly: GCF_038502225.1. Lineage (NCBI taxonomy): Eukaryota > Metazoa > Arthropoda > Malacostraca > Decapoda > Parastacidae > Cherax > Cherax quadricarinatus. The sequence continues at coordinate 6,737,288 of NC_091388.1, read as the reverse complement.
CCATTTCCTTTTCATTGAACTTAAGAAGTCACTGGCTGGCAAAATGTTTCCACAATGAAAATTCCCAAATATTGCATAAGTGTCTCATTTATCAAACCATACCACGGGCGGGATTGAACCCACGGTCAGAGAGTCTCAAAACTCCAGACCGTCGTGTTAGCCACTGGACCAGCTAGCCACAATAAGATTCGTCCAACTAGGTATATTTCTACACCATAGAAAGGTTAGCATAGGCCACCACTGTGACCACAAATGCAAGTTTTTACAGATGAATCTCCAGCTAGCGTGGCCGTGACGAACTCTAGCTCAAGTCCCCTCAATGCCGTCAATATGACTCACGAAATTGTAATGACAATCGTGTCATTACGATTTTGTGAGTCATGTCTCATTTATCATTCAGTGTGTAGCAATGGAGACTTGATTCTCTGGCCACTTAGAAAGAGGTAGGTTCACTTACTTGGGTTTAACACTTGTTCTTGAATACAAGTGCTTCTCGACTTACAATGGGATTGCAGTCTGATGAATCCATTATAAGTTGATTATGAATATGATGTGCTAAAAATACACAAATAACCCTCAAGTAGGAGAGAGGAGCTTACGACGACGTTTCGGTCTGACTTGGACCATTTACAAAGTCCAAGTCGGACCAAAACGTCACGTTGTTCCAGCCACGTTATTGTCCTTTTTTGTTATTCATGATGTGCTAAATAAATAAGTAAAAGACTCCTGCCACTGAATAAGTAAATAAACAAATAATTACTGTAACTAACTAAATACCAATACTGGAAAGTAAATAAATAAAATACAAGTTACAGACTTTCTGTGTTCATGCTGGGTTATTATATCATGTGGGGTTCGAACACGTGGATAGGGTAAAGTAATACTCACGTAGGCTGGAAGTACGTATAATTACGGATAATGTGGGGAGCGCCCAAACAGCCTGCCTGCCTCCTTGCTCACTCTTGTATAACTGACTAGCCGCCCACAGTACCCATATGTGAGGGGGTCTTTGAATACTGCTGTGGTCAGCACAATGTGAATACAGACAGTGACTCAGGCAGAGACGGTTGGTAGTGAGTCATCTACTGGTACACTGGTTACTGGTAACTGGTTACTACTACTGAGATCATCTACTGGTACACTGGTTACTGGTAACTGGTTACTACTACTGAGAATTATCTTAAAAGTCATCTCCAAAGTAATTGCTTTTGCACCATCGTAAAGTCGAAATATTGTAAGTCGAACCATGACAAGTTGAGGAGTGCCTGTATAATAATGATAATATACATACTGGCAGTTAAGTACAGCTTGTTTTTATCTGTTTCTTGCATACTCGGTTTCCAGGTTTTGTATAACCCATATAGGTTTAGTGCTTCCCAAAAATAATATTTTTTTGATGCAGTAGCTGTCTCCCAGGTAGGCAGGGTAACCCAAAAAAAGAAGAAGCAAGGCTTTTTACATTTAGTAATTTATACAGGAGACAGGGTTACTAGCCCCCTTGCTCACAGCATTTTAGTTGCCTCTTACGCATCGCTTACGGAGGAAGGATTCTTCTCCACTTCCACATGGAGATATGAAAGTGAATAATAATAATAATATATTATTTATATATTTATAGATGGGGTTGTAAAGGAAGTAAATGCTAGGGTGTTTGGGAGAGGGGTGGGATTAAATTATGGGGAATCAAATTCAAAATGGGAATTGACACAGTTACTTTTTGCTGATGATACTGTGCTTATGGGAGATTCTAAAGAAAAATTGCAAAGGTTAGTGGATGAGTTTGGGAATGTGTGTAAAGGTAGAAAGTTGAAAGTGAACATAGAAAAGAGTAAGGTGATGAGGGTGTCAAATGATTTAGATAAAGAAAAATTGGATATCAAATTGGGGAGGAGGAGTATGGAAGAAGTGAATGTTTTCAGATACTTGGGAGTTGACGTGTCGGCGGATGGATTTATGAAGGATGAGGTTAATCATAGAATTGATGAGGGAAAAAAGGTGAGTGGTGCGTTGAGGTATATGTGGAGTCAAAAAACGTTATCTATGGAGGCAAAGAAGGGAATGTATGAAAGTATAGTAGTACCAACACTCTTATATGGGTGTGAAGCTTGGGTGGTAAATGCAGCAGCAAGGAGACGGTTGGAGGCAGCGGAGATGTCCTGTCTAAGGGCAATGTGTGGTGTAAATATTATGCAAAAAATTCGGAGTGTGGAAATTAGGAGAAGGTGTGGAGTTAATAAAAGTATTAGTCAGAGGGCAGAAGAGGGGTTGTTGAGGTGGTTTGGTCATTTAGAGAGAATGGATCACAGTAGAATGACATGGAAAGCATATAAATCTATAGGGGAAGGAAGGCGGGGTAGGGGTCGTCCTCGAAAGGGTTGGAGAGAGGGGGTAAAGGAGGTTTTGTGGGTAAGGGGCTTGGATTTCCAGCAAGCGTGCGTGAGCGTGTTAGATAGGAGTGAATGGAGACGAATGGTACTTGGGACCTGACGATCTGTTGGAGTGTGAGCAGGGTAATATTTAGTGAAGGGATTCAGGGAAACCGGTTATTTTCATATAGTCGGACTTGAGTCCTGGAAATGGGAAGTACAATGCCTGCACTTTAAAGGAGGGGTTTGGGATATTGGCAGTTTGGAGGGATATGTTGTGTATCTTTATATGTGTATGCTTCTAGACTGTTGTATTCTGAGCACCTCTGCAAAAACAGTGATAATGTGCGAGTGTGGTGAAAGTGTTGAATGATGATGAAAGTATTTTCTTTTTGGGGATTTTCTTTCTTTTTTGGGTCACCCTGCCTCGGTGGGAGACGGCCGACTTGTTGAAAAAAAAAAAAAAAAAAAAAAAAAAAATAATAATAATAATAATAATAACAACCCAAATTTATGAGGGGGTTTGGTTTGTAGAGGTCTCAGCAATTCCAGAAACAACAAATACCATACACATATAACCTGCAAATAAGAGAAAGAAACTTATGATGACGTTTCAGTCCAGGTTGGACCATTAACTAGTCACACACTAACACACGAAGGTAAGGGAGCCAGTATATATGCGAGGAGGACAGGGATGGGACAAAGAAAGGAAGAAGAAAGAAAGAGGTGGAGATAGTAGTGGTGGAGGTAATGCTGGTAGTGGATTTGGGCTTAATTTGGGTTTGCTAAGTCATATCTCTTGAATTATTGATATAACCTCATTAAAACTGACATAAAGACTATCTGGATAGGTAGCATATTTGTGTAGGGTCCATTGAGGAATATTTTCATTGGCATCGTATGGTTGTGTTTCAGTTTACTGGTTGCATGCTAAACCAACTCATAACGGGCACTGCTAAAACATCACAGATGTTGTAAATTATATGTTGAAGGTCCTACATTAAAATGATGAATAATGAAAATCTTCAAACTTCAGAGTACATTACAGTGAATTTCCAGGAAAATTTTCAAACTTAAGAGTACATTTGCAGCAAATTTGGAGTGCTGAGTGTACTCTAATGTAGATTATTCAAGACACTTAGAAGTGCTGTGTGCCTCTACTGTGTAGAGGAACTTTATTGTTTTAGTTAATTATATTTGTTGAATACTCTGTGTATGTGTTTGTATTACCTCAGTAATAACATTGTCTGTAGTTTCTTAGTTTAATGATGATTAAGACACAAGTGCAACAGTCGGGTATCTTTACTGTTGAAACATTTCATCTACTCAGTAGACTTCTTCAGTCAGATACAGAGGCACCATCTTTACTTCAGTACTGCACCTGCTGTCTCTGTCTACATCAGCTGGTGGTACAAACCCTCAGACACGCCTGTAAACCAAGCTGGGCAGTAGTGACATCCAAGAGTCTGCAGATTTTTTTTATAGGGTAAAATGTTATGGTTGCATAAAAATACATTATATAGATTTAACCAGGGTTTACTTTATAACATCTAGTTACTAGATTGGTAGACAGCAGCCGCCCAGGGAGGTGCTACTGTCCTGCCAAGTGAATGTAAAATGAAAGCCTGTAATTGTTTTACATGATGGTAGGATTGCTGGTGCGTTTTTTCTGTCTCATAAACATGCAAGATTTCAGGTACGTCTTGCTACTTCTACTTACACTTAGGTCACACTACACATACATGTACAAGCATGTATACATATACACACCCCTCTGGGTTTTCTTCTATTTTCTTACTAGTTCTTGTTCTTGTTTAATTCTTCTTATCTCCATGGGGAAATGGAACAGAATTCTTCCTCCATAAGCCATGCATGTCGTAAGAGGCGACTGAAATGCCGGGAGCAAGGGGCTAGTAACCCCTTCTCCTGTATACATTACTAAAGTCTGCTTTAGTGGGATATGGCCAGTTTGTTGAAAGAACCTTATAACATTAAAGAGTGTGACTTGTTTTCATGTAAGTCTACTGTGTAGGTGAAATATTTCAACAGTGAAGATACCCAACTGTTATACTTTCTTTCTTTCTTTCAACACACCGGCCGTATCCCACCGAGGCGGGGTGGCCCAAAAGAAAAAACCAAAGTTTCTCCTTTCAAATTTAGTAATATATACAGGAGAAGGGGTTACTAGCCCCTTGCTCCCGGCATTTTAGTCGCCTCTTACAACACGCATGGCTTACGGAGGAAGAATTCTGTTCCACTTCCCCATGGAGATAAGAGGAAATAAACAAGAACAAGAACTAGAAAGAAAATCGAAGAAAACCCAGAGGGGTATGTATATATATGCTTGTACATGTATGTGTAGTGTGACCTAAGTGTAAGTAGAAGTAGCAAGACGTACCTGAAATTTTGCATGTTCATGAGACAGAAAAAAGGACACCAGCAATCCTACCATCATGTAAAACAATTACAGGCTTTCGTGTTACACTCACTTGGCAGGACGGTAGTACCTCCCTGGGCGGTTGTTGTCTACCAACCTACTACCTAGGAACTGTTATACATCTGTCTTAATTATCAACTTGTTGGTACTTTATACCATTTTCAAGATCTTAGTGTAATTTATTTTAGTTGTTGACAGCACTAAAGTGTGACTCTCCTAGTATGCTTAGAGTGAATAGTGAGGCCATCCCAGTGGTGTCATTCTCCTGACACCACTACTAGAAGTTGGGCATTTTATGACCTCTGTGGGTTTAGTGTTCCTAGTGAATGCAGTAATAAATGTTAAGTATAATAAGTAATAATTATTGTATACTAACATGGTGGTAATTATAATACAGTGTGACTTCACTTCGATATTAACTGATTCTTGCCTTTTTAAGGGGGTTGCCCTGATGTTGGTAAAGGATCTTGATCTAGTGAATTGGAGCTCAAACCTGATAACCTCTAGCTGCTGTATGACCCCTATGGGTTTAGCAATTCCCCTTCAATATAATAATGGAAAATGAGAAAAAAAAATAATTTTTTTTTTACAAACAAGTTGTGCAACTATAGCCAGCCTTAAAAAATTAATTATAATTTTTTTTATTGAATTACTAAATACCTCTATTATACATTTTTTAATTAACACACTAGCTGTCTCTCGAAAATGAAGAAACACTCACCATTGTTCACTCCATCACTGTATATATAGGTAATTATTTAAGTAATTGCCTCTATATAATTGCAAACAAATAACAACGCAACAGTGAAAATCAGAGGGAGGAGAATAATCACTTTATTTTATTTCTCTCTCTCTCTTCTTGTTTTTTAGGTAGGGTTGTGTAGAGTCAAGTCTTGAGTGGTTTCCATGCTAGTTGATCACAGGAGAGAACTCCGTGACAGCTGCCTTCAGGTGAACACCTCATGTCAGTTGAACATAAGAGAACCCCTTCGTGACAGCTGCCTTCAGGTGAACACCTCATCTCAGTTGAACACAACAGAACCCCTTCATGACAGCTGCCTTCAGGTGAACACCTCATCTCAGTTGAACACAGGAGAGATTGCCTTCAGGTGAACACCTCATGTCAGTTGAACATAAGAGAACCCCTTCATGACAGCTGCCTTCAGGTGAACACCTCATCTCAGTTGAACACAGGAGAGATTGCCTTCATGGCAGCTGCCTTCAGGCGAACACCTCATCTCAGTTGAACACAGGAGAGATTGCCTTCATGGCAGCTGCCTTCAGGTGAACACCTCATCTCAGTTGAACACAGGAGAGAATGCCTTCATGGCAGCTGCCTTCAGGTGAACACCTCATCTCAGTTGAACACAGGAGAGATTGCCTTCATGACAGCTGCCTTCAGGTGAACACCTCATGTCAGTTGAACATAAGAGAACCCCTTCATGACAGCTGCCTTCAGGTGAACACCTCATCTCAGTTGAACACAGGAGAGATTGCCTTCATGACAGCTGCCTTCAGGTGAACACCTCATCTCAGTTGAACACAGGAGAGAACCCCTTCGTGACAGTTCCCATCTTCAGGTGAACACCTCATCTCAGTTGAACACAGGAGAGAACCCCTTCATGACAGTTCCTGTCTTCAGGTGAATGCCTCATCTCAGTTGAACACAGGAGAGAACACCATGACAGTTCCTGCCTTCCAGTGAACACCTCATCTGCCTTCTCTGTGTCATGGCAAATGCAGGTAAGTAAATTTATAGTCTAAATTGATATAATTTTTGTTTTATTTTTGTCGCAGTGGACACTAAAAATACAATACACAATCCTGTATTCTAACATAATACACAGCATCAGAATGTACAAACTGTATGACTCTTGTTAATAATAATAATCAACATGTACAAAGGTTAGATACAATGACAGGTCTCTGTTTTGGGATATACACAGTCATCATGGGATGTGTGTATTCACTGAGTGGTCCAATTCTTGGTTTATGTGTACTGAGGTGTATATTTGGTGTATATTTTTCTTCCTCCGTAAGCCATGCGTGTTGTAAGAGGCGACTAAAATGCCGGGAGCAAGGGGCTAGTAACCTCTTCTCCTGTATATGTTGCTAAATGTAAAAGGAGAAACTTTCGTTTTTCCTTTTGGGCCACCCCGCCTCGGTGGGATACGGCCGGTGTGTTAAAAGAAAGAAAGATATACACACAGGTGTATTTCTCAATGTATGAATGCCAAGAGTTTATTTTAATCCCAATTTTATGTATTAAAGCATTCTTAATGCAGCCTTAATGACTCTGGTGTAGTAGATAGGCTTGGAACCAAACAGTGGGACCCATACTAACCTCCCTATGGTGTATAGAATCATTCCAAATTGGATGAATCTTATTGTAGCCAGCTGACCCAGTGGCTTATGTACAGGCCTGGAGTTTCATGACTCACTTGCCATGGCTTCAAACCCCTCCTGTTCCCTGGTTTGTTTGCAAATACGGTGCTCATTGTCCTTCCCCAAGCTTCATAGCTTTGCACTTGGTGGATTTTAACTCCAGGAGTTGTTTGTTTGACCAGGCTTGCAGCCTGGTCAAACAAATGGTGGATGAGGATCAGGTAGGCCTTGTAGGCCTACCTGATCCTCATCCACCTGTATTCTCCTCATTAGTTTCGCATCGTATGTAAACAGGGGCACCTCTGATTCTATCCCCTTTGTCACGTGTGTGTGTATTCCAGAATTGAAGCCAAGTTGTTTTTGGAGGAGTAGCAACTCAGCTCCTGGCCCCACCTCCTATACTACTCAAACCACTCCGTCTGGCACTAACAATCATTCCACGGCCAAAGTCACCTACTGAACATTTCTTCCCCATTCTGATGTTCAGTCTGAACAACAGCTGAACATCTTGACCATGTATATATTCTTTTAGGCATTGAGGTGCTGCTATGTGATTGGCTGATTAGATATTTACATTAACGAGCAAGTGTACCTAATAAAGTATCCACTGAGTATGTATGTGTGTGTGTATGTGTGTGTGTGTGTGTGTAAATATATATATATGTATATATACATATATATATATTTTACAGTGAAACATATAAGTGAACAGTATTTAGATAAGGCTAAAGAGGTCTTTGTGGCATTTATGGATTTGGAAAAGGCGTATGACAGGGTGGATAGGGGGGCAATGTGGCAGATGTTGCAAGTGTATGGTGTAGGAGGTAGGTTACTGAAAGCAGTGAAGAGTTTTTACGAGGATAGTGAGGCTCAAGTTAGAGTATGTAGGAAAGAGGGAAATTATTTCCCAGTAAAAGTAGGCCTTAGACAAGGATGTGTGATGTCACCGTGGTTGTTTAATATATTTATAGATGGGGTTGTAAGAGAAGTAAATGCGAGGGTCTTGGCAAGAGGCGTGGAGTTAAAAGATAAAGAATCACACACAAAGTGGGAGTTGTCACAGCTGCTCTTTGCTGATGACACTGTGCTCTTGGGAGATTCTGAAGAGAAGTTGCAGAGATTGGTGGATGAATTTGGTAGGGTGTGCAAAAGAAGAAAATTAAAGGTGAATACAGGAAAGAGTAAGGTTATGAGGATAACAAAAAGATTAGGTGATGAAAGATTGAATATCAGATTGGAGGGAGAGAGTATGGAGGAGGTGAACGTATTCAGATATTTGGGAGTGGACGTGTCAGCGGATGGGTCTATGAAAGATGAGGTGAATCATAGAATTGATGAGGGAAAAAGAGTGAGTGGTGCACTTAGGAGTCTGTGGAGACAAAGAACTTTGTCCTTGGAGGCAAAGAGGGGAATGTATGAGAGTATAGTTTTACCAACGCTCTTATATGGGTGTGAAGCGTGGGTGATGAATGTTGCAGCGAGGAGAAGGCTGGAGGCAGTGGAGATGTCATGTCTGAGGGCAATGTGTGGTGTGAATATAATGCAGAGAATTCGTAGTTTGGAAGTTAGGAGGAGGTGCGGGATTACCAAAACTGTTGTCCAGAGGGCTGAGGAAGGGTTGTTGAGGTGGTTCGGACATGTAGAGAGAATGGAGCGAAACAGAATGACTTCAAGAGTGTATCAGTCTGTAGTGGAAGGAAGGCGGGGTAGGGGTCTGCCTAGGAAGGGTTGGAGGGAGGGGGTAAAGGAGGTTTTGTGTGCGAGGGGCTTGGACTTCCAGCAGGCATGCGTGAGCGTGTTTGATAGGAGTGAATGGAGACAAATGGTTTTTAATACTTGACGTGCTGTTGGAGTGTGAGCAAAGTAACATTTATGAAGGGATTCAGGGAAACCGGCAGGCCGGACTTGAGTCCTGGAGATGGGAAGTACAGTGCCTGCACTCTGAAGGAGGGGTGTTAATGTTGCAGTTTAAAAACTGTAGTGTAAAGCACCCTTCTGGCAAGACAGTGATGGAGTGAATGATGGTGAAAGTTTTTCTTTTTCGGGCCACCCTGCCTTGGTGGGAATCGGCCGGTGTGATAATAAAAATAATAATAATAAAATATACATATATATATTAGGATGATATAGAGCAAGTATATAACCAGTATGTATATAAAATAAGTTTATTTGGTTTAAAACAAGAAATGTTTTGTGTTTTGTGTACTGGTAGGTAATAAATCCTCTTAAGAGTGACTTAGCCCCACACAGCACGGAGACGCCTCGCTGACTTAACCACGCACATACTTCTACAATTTTTACTTGAGTCCTCCTTTATTGTTGCTTTATCCTGTGATTTCTTAAGTGAGACTTGCTGTTTGTTTCATATGGTGTTAGTCTTTGTTTTTTAATTATAGTAGATTTAGATGTCACCAGGCTATTGCACCAGTTTTGGATTCACTTCTACCAGCATACAGAGCTGTGTGTTTGTGTGTGTGTACTTACTTATTTGTGGTTGCAGGGGTCGATTCAGAGCTCCTGGCCTTGCCTCTTCACTGGTTGCTACTAGGTCCACTCTCTCCTTGTTTCATGAGATTTATCGTACCTCTCCTTAAAGCTATGTATGGATCTTGCCTCCATTACATCACTCTCCAGATTATTCCACTTTCTGACAACTCCGTGGCTGAAGAAATACTTCCTAACATCCCTATGAGTCATTTGAATTTTCAACTTCCAGTTGTGACCCCTTATTGCTGTGTCACATCTCTGAAACATCTGCCTCTATCCACCTTGTCAATTCCTCTCAGTATTATATATGTCATTATCATGTCTCCCCTGTCCCTCCTGTCCTCCAGTGTCGTAAGGTCAAGTTCTCTTAACCTCTCCTCTTAGGACATGCTCCTTAGCTCCAGGACTAGTTGTGTGTGTGTGTATTTACATGTGTACTCACCTATGTATGTATGTACTCACCTATATATGTGACTGTGACTGCAGGGGTTGATTCACAGCTCCAGGCCCTGCCTCTTCACTGGTTGCTAGTAGATCCACTCTCTCCCTGCTCCATGAGCTTTATCGTACGTGCATGCGTGCGTGTGGGAGTGACCCATTCGTGTTTATGGCATTCCTTTGACAACAACATCATGCAATTTTCAAATCATCGAAAGAAATATTGTCCATTGGTGGTTTACGAGCTGGCAGTCAGGTGAGGCACCACCCACACCTCACCTACACTCACCTAGCTAACAGGTAACCTACTTTCTCTTCTTGAAAGTGACCTCATGCTGCTGGAGGGCTCTTAATCCAAGGAACTGGAGCTGCTTCTATGGGTTTACCACTTCCACTGTTAGGTTGTGATGGCAATGCCAGTTGACCGTCATTAGGTATCCCAGGAAGGGATTAGGTATGACAGGAAGGGATTAGGTACCCCAGGAAGGGATTAGGTATACCAAGAAGGGATTAGGTTCCCTGGAATGGATTAGGTACCCAGGAAGAGATTAGGTGTCCTAGGAAGGGATTAGGTATCCCTGGAAGGGATTAGGTATCACGAAGAGATTAGGTACTCCAAGAAAGGATTAGGTATCCTTGGAATGGATTAGATACCCCAGGAAGGGATTAGGTACCCAGGAAGAGATTAGGTGTCCTAGGAAAGGATTAGGTGTCCCAGGAAGGGATTAGGTATCCCAGGAAGAGATTAGGTGTCATATGAAGGGATTAGGTGTCCCAGGAAGGGATTAGGTATCCCAGGGATGGATTAGGTACCCTAGGAAGGGATTAGGCACCCCAAGAAGAAATTAAGTACCACAAGAAGGGATTAAGTATCCCAGAAAGGGATTAGGAATCCCAGGAAGCTATTAGGTATCCCATGAAGGGATTAGGTACTCCAGAAAGGGATTAGGTATCCAAAGAAGGGATTAAATATCCCTGGAAGGGATTAGGTATCCCTTCCAGGTTTATCTTCTCATTCTTTCACTTAGTTTTTTTTTTATAGTTTATTACGGTCCAGTGATTCTAAGTTTAACATGTTTCAGACATGTTGGGTTGAAGTACAATGCTGGGGCCATGAAATAAGGGGGATACCTCTGGTCTGGGTTGAGGTACAATGCTGGGGTCATGAAATAAGGGGGATACCTCTGGTCTGGGTTGAGGTACAATGCTGGGGTCATGAAATAAGGGGGATACCTCTGGTCTGGGTTGAGGTACAATGCTGGGGTCATGAAATAAGGGGGATACCTCTGGTCTGGGTTGAGGTACAATGCTGGGGTCATGAAATAAGGGGGATACCTCTGGTCTGGGTTGAGGTACAATGCTGGGGTCATGAAATAAGGGGGATACCTCTGGTCTGGGTTGAGGTACAATGCTGGGGTCATGAAATAAGGGGGATACCTCTGGTCTGGGTTGAGGTACAATGCTGGGGTCATGAAATAAGGGGGATACCTCTGGTCTGGGTTGAGGTACAATGCTGGGGTCATGAAATAAGGGGAATACCTCTGGTCTGGGTTGAGGTACAATGCTTGGGTCATTAAATAAGGGGGATACCTCTGGTCTGGGTTGAGGTACAATGCTGGGGTCATGAAATAAGGGGGATACCTCTGGTCTGGGTTGAGGTACAGTGCTGAGGTCATTAAATAAGGGGGCTACCTCTGGTCTTGGTTGAGGTACAGTGCTGAGGTCATTAAATAAGGGGATACCTCTGGTCTGGGTTGAGGTACAATGCTGAGGTCATTAAATAAGGGGGCTACCTCTGGTCTTGGTTGAGGTACAGTGCTGAGGTCATTAAATAAGGGGATACCTCTGGTCTGGGTTGAGGTACAGTGATGGGGCCATGAAATAAGGGGATACCTCTGGCTAGTTGGTTAATGGGGTTTAAAGCCTGTCGAGTACACGATGATCATGAAGGCTGAATGTCATCTGTTTACTACCAGTCAACAATATATTAATGCGTACCATTAACAGGGATTACAGTGTATTCTCACTGTATACTTTGAGTTACACACCTCACGATGTACATACACTGTGATATACAACTCTCGGCAGTATTAGACCTACATTTTTTGGGGCCCTCACGTTTGAACTGTTATGGGGACCCTGAAGCACTGAACTGTTATGGGGGCCCTGAAGCTTGAACTGTTATGGGGGCCCTGAAGCTTGAACTGTTATGGGGGCACCTGAAGCTTGAACTGTTATGGGGGCACCTGAAGCTTGAACTGTTATGGGGGCACCTGAAGCTTGAACTGTTATGGGGGCCCTGAAGCTTGAACTGTTATGGGGGCACCTGAAGCTTGAACTGTTATGGGGGCCCTGAAGCTTGAACTGTTATGGGGCACCTGAAGCTTGAACTGTTATGGGGGCCCTGAAGCTTGAGCTGTTATGAGGGCCCTGAAGCTTGAACTGTTATGGGGGACCTGAAGCTTGAACTGTTATGGAAGCCCTGAAGCTTGAACTGTTATGGAAACCCTGAATCTTGAACTGTTATGGGGCCCTGAAGCTTGAACTGTTATGGGGGCCCTGAAGCTTGAACTGTTATGGGGGCCCTGAAGCTTGAACTGTTATGGGGGCCCTGAAGCTTGAACTGTTATGGGGGCCCTGAAGCTTGAACTGTTATGGGGGCCCTGAAGCTTGAGCTGTTATGGGGGCCCTGAAGCTTGAACTGTTATGGGGCCCTGTAGCTTGAACTGTTATGGGGGCCCTGAAGCTTGAACTGTTATGGGGGCCCTGAAGCTTGAACTGTTATGGGGGCCCTGAAGCTTGAACTGTTATGGGGGCCCTGAAGCTTGAACTGTTATGGGGGCCCTGAAGCTTGAACTGTTATGGAAGCCCTGAATCTTGAACTTTTATGGGGCCCTGAAGCTTGAACTGTTATGGGGGCTCTGAAGCTTGAACTGTTATGGAAGCCATGAATCTTGAACTGTTGTGGGGGCCCCTTTGCAACCCGTTTTCATACAGTAGACCCAAAAATTTTAAGCAATGTGGACTAAAGTCGCTTCTGGGGCCCCTCTGGGATTAGGGGACCTGAAGCTTGAACTGTTATGGGGGGCCTGAAGCTTGAACTGTTATGGGGCCCTGAAGCTTGAACTGTTATGGGGGCCCTGAAGCTTGAACTGTTATGAGGGCTCTGAAGCTTGAACTGTTATGGGGCCCTGAAGCTTGAACTGTTATGGGGGCCCTGAAGCTTGAACTGTTATTGGGCCCTGAAGCTTGAACTGTTATGGGGGCCCTGAAGCTTGAACTGTTATGGGGCCCTGAAGCTTGAACTATTATGGGGGCCTTGAAGCTTAAACTGTTATGGGGGCCCTGAAGCTTGAACTTTTATGGGGCCCTGAATCTTGAACTGTTATGGGGGCCCTGAAGCTTGAACTGTTATGGGGCCCTGAAGCTTGAACTGTTATGGGGGCCCTGAAGCTTGAACTGTTATGGGGGCCCTGAAGCTTGAACTGTTATGGGGGCCCTGAAGCTTGAACTGTTATGGGGGCCCTGAAGCTTGAACTGTTATGGGGGCCCTGAAGCTTGAACTGTTATGGGGCCCTGAAGCTTGAACTGTTATGGGGGCCCTCAAGCTTGAACTGTTATGGGGGCCCTCAAGCTTGAACTGTTATGGGGGCCCTCAAGCTTGAACTGTTATGGGGACCCTGAAGCTTGAACTGTTATGGAGGCCCTGAAGCTTGAACTGGGGTAATAACCTGCTTGACTTAGTTATGACAAACAATGAATCCCTTGTTAATAATTTAGAAATTTCAGAGGAACTGGGTGCTAGCGACCACAAATCAATTACATTTAGAATTGAATGGAAGTATGATAGTAGGGATAACTCAGTAACAGTCCCAGATTTTCGCTTAGCAGATTACGATGGGCTTAGAGAACACTTATCATCTGTTGACTGGGGTAACGAAGAGAGCTATCAATATGACAGTTTTCTGAACACAATACATGCTGCTCAAAGAACGTTTATCCCTTATAAGGAAATTAGATCAAATAGAAATGACCCAAAATGGATGAATAATAGGCTCAAATATCTACTAGGGCATAAGAAAGGAATTTATAGGCGTATCAAAAGAGGCGAGGGTCATCTTATGAATCAGTATATTGACATTAAGAGGGACATTAAAAAGGGGATAAGAAAAGCTAAAAGGGACTATGAAATTAAAGTTGCTAGGGATTCTAAAACTAACCCAAAAAGTTTTTTCCAGGTCTATAGAACAAAAGTCAGAGATAAGATAGGTCCCCTTAAAAATAACTATGGGCATCTTACTGACAAAGAGAATGAAATGTGCTCGATTTTAAATAATTATTTTCTCTCGGTTTTTACACAGGAAGACACTAATGATATTCCTGTAATTAATTTTTATAGTGGATCAGAAGAAGATAAATTATGTAACATCACAGTCACTAGTGAAATGGTCGTGAAGCAGATAGACAGACTGAAGCAAAATAAGTCACCGGGTCCTGATGAGGTTTTTTCAAGGGTTCTTAAGGAATGCAAAATGGAAGTCTGTGAACCATTAACTAATATTTTTAATTTATCTATTCAAACAGGTGTAGTGTCTGATATGTGGAAGATGGCTAATGTAATTCCTATTTTTAAAACAGGGGACAAGTCGTTACCGTCAAATTACCGCCCAATAAGCCTGACCTCAATTGTAGGCAAATTACTAGAGTCAATTATAGCTGAGATTATAAGAAGCCATCTCGATAAGCATAGCTTGATTAATGATACTCAGCATGGATTCACAAGAGGCCGGTCTTGTCTAACTAATTTATTAACTTTCTTCAGTAAAGCTTTTGAGGCTGTTGACCACGATAAAGAATTTGATATTGTTTACTTAGATTTTAGTAAGGCATTTGATTGAGTTCCGCACCAAAGGCTGTTGAAGAAAGTAGCAGCTCATGGCATTGGGGGAAGGGTGCTCTCGTGGATCGAATCATGGCTCACAGACAGGAAGCAGAGAGTGTCCATAAATGGGGTTAAATCCGAGTGGGGATCAGTAACAAGTGGCGTTCCACAGGGATCAGTCTTGGGCCCGTTGTTGTTTATAATATATATCAATGATCTTGATGAAGGAATTACTAGTGATATGAGCAAATTCGCCGATGATACGAAGATAGGTAGGATAATTGATTCAAACGTAGATGTTAGGGAACTTCAGGAGGATTTAGACAAACTCTACTCTTGGTCAGAAAAGTGGCAGATGCAGTTCAATGTAGATAAATGCAAGGTTCTGAAGCTCGGGAGTGTCCATAACCCTAGCACTTATAAGTTAAATAATGTAGAACTTAGCCATACAGATTGCGAAAAGGACTTGGGGGTTATGGTAAGCAGCAACCTTAAACCAAGACAGCAATGCCTAAGCGTACGTAATAAGGCAAATAGATTACTGGGATTTATATCAAGAAGTGTAAGCAACAGAAGTCCAGAGGTCATACTGCAGCTTTATACATCATTAGTAAGGCCTCACCTAGATTATGCAGCTCAATTCTGGTCTCCATATTACAGAATGGACATAAATTCGTTAGAAAACATTCAGCGTAGGATGACTAAATTAATACATAGCATTAGAAATCTTCCTTATGAAGAAAGATTGAAGACTCTTAAGTTACATTCACTTGTTAGACGAAGAATGAGGGGAGACCTGACCGAAGTGTATAAGTGGAAGATAGGTATTAATAAAGGGGATATTAATAAGGTCTTGAGGATGTCTCTCCAAGAGAGAACCCGCAGTAATGGATTTAAATTAGATAAGTTTAGATTTAGAAAGGACATAGGAAAGTATTGGTTTGGAAATAGGGTAGTTGATGAGTGGAACAGTCTATCTAGTTGGGTTATTGAGGCTGGGACTTTGGGTAGTTTCAAATTTAGGTTGGATAAGTACATGAGTGGGAGGGGTTGGACTTGAGTGGGACTTGCACATCAGTGCTTATTTCTTGGGTGGCATTGAAAATTGGGTTGGGCAAATGTTTTGTTAGTGGGATGAATTGTAAAGGACCTGCCTAATATGGGCCAACGGGCCTCCTGCAGTGTTCCTCCTTTCTTATGTTCTTATGTTATGGGGCCCTGAAGCTTGAACTGTTATGGGGCCCTAAAGCTTGAACTATTATGGGGGCCCTGAAGCTTGAACTGTTATGGGGGCCCTAAAGCTTGAACTATTATGGGGGCCCTGAAGCTTGAACTGCTATGGGGGCCCTGAAGCTTGAACTGCTATGGGGGCCCTGAAGCTTGAACTGTTATGGGGGCCCTGAAGCTTGAACTGTTATGGGGGGCCCTTTGCAACCCCTTCTCATACAGTAGACCCAAAAATTTTAAGGAACGTGAACTAAAGTCGCTTCTGGGGCCCTTCCGGGTTTAGGGGCCCTGAAGCTTAACCTTTATTAGTTTCATAGTAGATCCGCCCCTGCCTCAGTGTATATACACTGAGAGATATACATATTTCAGTGTATATACACTGAGAGATATACATATTTCAGTGTATATACACTGAGAGATATACATCTTTCAGTGTATATACACTGATACCCCGCAATGTATATACACTGATATGCACCTCTTAGTGTATATATACTGAGAGATATATGCCTCTCAATGTATATACACAGATGTACACCTCTCATTGTATATACACCTCTGTATACATACACGAAAGCCATTTTAAATAAATTTCTCGTAATACAGTAGCATACAACAGTACTGTATTCTCAGTACATCTCGTAATACAGTAGCATACAACAGTACTGTATTCTCAGTACATCTCGTAATACAGTAGCATACAACAGTACTGTATTCTCAGTACATCTCGTAATACAGTAGCATACAACAGTACTGTATTCTCAGTACATCTCGTAATACAGTAACATACAACAGCACTGTATTCTCAATACATCTCGTAATACAGTAACACAACGGTACTGTATTCTCAGTACATCTCGTAATACAGTAACATACAACAGTACTGTATTCTCAGTACATCTCGTAATACAGTAGCATACAACAGTACTGTATTCTCAGTACATCTCGTAATACAGTAACATACAACAGTACTGTATTCTCAATACATCTCGTAATACAGTAGCATACAACAGTACTGTATTCTCAGTACATCTCGTAATACAGTAACATACAACAGTACTGTATTCTCAGTACATCTCGTAATACAGTAACATACAACAGTACTGTATTTTATTCCCAATACATCTAAAATTTATGATAAAGAAAAATACATTCATTTTATATTTTTTATTTTAGCGGTAAATAAATAATGTATAAAGGCATAAATAAATAAAGAAGCGAAAAATAAAACCAGCGAAAATTCTACTGACTTGATTAAGTATCCCTCAGAGAGGTATCCCAGAAAGAGGTATACTTAAAGGGGGTATCCCTGAGATATACATCAGAGAGGTATGCATAAAGGGTATCCAAAGATGTATACATGAAGGGATATCCAGAGGTATACATAAAGGAGTATCCTCAGGTATACATAAAAGGGTATCCATCAAAAAATATACCTAAAGGTGTATCCCTCAAAGAGATATATTAAGAGTATGCCTAAAAACTATACCTAAAGGGGTATCCATCAAAGAGATATACCTAAAAAGTATCCCTCAAATAGCTATACATAAAGGGGTATCCATGACAGGAGTATCCCTCAAAAGGATATCCCCAAAAGGGTATCCACCAAGAGATGTACCTAAAGGAATATCCCTCAAATGGTATTCCAAAGGTGTTTTCATGAAAGTATCCCTCAGAAAGGTATACTTCAAGGTAGTATCTCATGTGTATGCATCAAAGAGGTATACAAGAACATCCCTAGAGAGTTATTCATCAGTTGGGTGTCCTCAAAAGGGTATCCCTAAGAGTTATCAATCAAATGAGTACCACAAGGATGTATTCCTCAAAGAGACATACCCAGAGGTATCCCTCAAAGGTTTATCACTAGAGGTATCCCTCGAAGGATTGTCCCCAGAGAGGTATCCCTCAGAGATTTATCCCCAGAGAGGTATCCCTCAAAGGTATATTCCCAGAGAGGTATCCCTCAAAAGGGTTACTCCCCCGAGAGGTATTCCTCATAGAAGCCTCTCCAGAATTCTCTCATAGAGGTATCCCTCAAGGTATATACCCAGAGTCATTCCTCAGTGAGATACCCAGAGGTATCCCTCAAAGGTATATACATAGAGGTATCCCTCAAATGTATACACAGAGGTATCACTGAAAGGGATACTCCATTGTGACGATTTTTTTCCCTTTCCTGTAAAGTTTCTGTGGGATACCTTGAGAATGCGTCTCCCGATCGATTTCAAACCTTCATCACTTATCTAGCGCACTCAGAGGAAGATTCTGAGTGCCAATCCTCAGGTTTTATTGGGCACTTTGGGATACCGGCACACCGGGGGGGACTCTGCGTTAAGGGATACCAGGAATACCTCTCTTGGCTCGGGTAGTCACCCAAGATAAGACTTTCTCCGGGTTATTAAATTGGAAGCAAGCCAGGATAACCTAGGATAACCCACTGTTACAGTGGGTTCTTTGTTCCACTGTTCCAGTGTTGAACAGTTGTTGTTGCTCTACTGTTCCAGTGTTTAACATTGTTTTTGTTCCATTGTTCCACCGGATAACATCGTTGTTCTTCCATTGTTCCATTTCTGTTTCTCTGTCTCAGTGTTCCATTGCTGTTGTTCCTCTGTTCCAGTGTTTCACTGCTGTTGTTCCTCTGTTCCAGTGTTTCACTGCTGTTGTTCCAGTGTTCCACTGCTGTTGTTCCAGCGTTCCACTGATATTGTTCCAGTGTTCCATTGCTGTTGTTCCTCTGTTCCAGTGTTTCACTGCTGTTCCACTGGTGGTGTTCCACTGTTCCACTGGTGGTGTTCCACTGTTCCAGTGTCTACTAACATAACTCATCGGCTGCAATAAAGAATAAAACAAGTACTTAAGGATCTTAAAATCAGAATATTTAACTTTACTGAGCTATCCTGGGTAGCTTTACATTATGGTTAGTGAGGTTTAAAGCCTATCTACTACACTAGGGTTATTAAGGTATCTTGTAGCAATTTTACCACAACACAAGAATACTTTAATAACTAAAATAGGGATTACGGTTTATTCTCAGTGTATATACAGTAGCTAATACACCACTATGTATGCGTGTATATATATATATATATATATATATATATATATATATATATATATATATATATATATATATATATATATATATTTATATATATATATATATTTTTTTTTTTTTTCAACAAGTTGGTCGTCTCCCACCGAGGCAGGGTGACCCAAAAAAGAAAGAAAATCCCCAAAAAGAAAATACTTTCATCATCATTCAACACTTTCACCACACTCACACATTATCACTGTTTTTGCAGAGGTGCTCAGAATACAACAGTTTAGAAGCATACACATATAAAGATACACAATATATCCCTCCAAACTGCCAATATCCCAAACCCCTCCTTTAAAGTGCAGGCATTGTACTTCCCATTTCCAGGACTCAAGTCCGACTATAAGAAAATAACCGGTTTCCCTGAATCCCTTCACTAAATATTACCCTGCTCACACTCCAACAGATCGTCAGGTCCCAAGTATCATTCGTCTCCATTCACTCCTATCTAACACGCTCATGCACGCTTGCTGGAAGTCCAAGCCCCTCGCCCACAAAACCTCCTTTACCCCCTCTTTCCAACCCTTTCGAGGACGACCCCTACCCCTCTTTCCTTCCCCTATAGATTTATATGCTTTCCATGTCATTCTACTTTGATCCATTCTCTCTAAATGACCAAACCACCTCAACAACCCCTCTTCTGCCCTCTGACTAATGCTTTTATTAACTCCACACCTTCTCCTAATTTTCACACTCCGAATTTTCTGCATAATATTTACACCACACATTGCCCTTAGACAGGACATCTCCATTGCCTCCAACCGTCTCCTCGCTGCTGCATTTACCACCCAAGCTTCACATCCATATAAGAGTGTTGGTACTACTATACTTTCATACATTCCCTTCTTTGCCTCCATAGATAACGTTTTTTGACTACACATATACCTCAATGCACCACTCACCTTTTTTCCCTCATCAATTCTATGATTAACCTCATCCTTCATAAATCCATCCGCCGACACGTCAACTCCCAAGTATCTGAAAACATTCACTTCTTCCATACTCCTCCTCCCCAATTTGATATCCAATTTTTCTTTATCTAAATCATTTGATACCCTCATCACCTTACTCTTTTCTATGTTCACTTTCAACTTTCTACCTTTACACACATTCTCAAACTCATCCACTAACCTTTGCAAATTTTCTTTAGAATCTCCCATAAGCACAGTATCATCAGCAAAAAGTAACTGTGTCAATTCCCATTTTGAATTTGATTCCCCATAATTTAATCCCACCCCTCTCCCGAACACCCTAGCATTTACTTCTTTTACAACCCCATCTATAAATAAATTAAACAACCATGGTGACATTACACATCCCTGTCTAAGACCTACTTTTACCGGGAAGTAGTCTCCCTCTCTTCTACACACCCTAACCTGAGCCTCACTATCCTCATAAAAGCTCTTTACAGCATTTAGTAACTTACCACCTATTCCATAAACTTGCAACATCTGCCACATTGCTCCTCTATCCACTCTATCATATGCCTTTTCTAAATCTATAAATGCAATAAAAACTTCCCTACCTTTATCTAAATACTGTTCACATATATGCTTCAATGTAAACACTTGATCTACACATCCCCTACCCACTCTGAAGCCTCCTTGCTCATCCGCAATTCTACATTCTGTCTTACCTCTAATTCTTTCAATTATAACCCTACCGTATACTTTTCCTGGTATACTCAGTAAACTTATTCCTCTATAATTTTTACAATCTCTTTTGTCCCCTTTCCCTTTATATAAAGGGACTATACATGCTCTCTGCCAATCCCTAGGTGCCTTCCCCTCTTTCATACATTTATTAAACAAAAGTACCAACCACTCCAACACTATATCCCCCCCTGCTTTTAACATTTCTGTCATGATCCCATCAGTTCCAGCTGCTTTACCCCCTTTCATTCTACGTAATGCCTCACGTACCTCCACCACACTTACATTCTGCTCTTCTTCACTCCTAAAAGATGGTATACCTCCCTGGCCAGTGCATGAAATTACCGCCTCCCTTTCTTCCTCAACATTTAAAAGTTCCTCAAAATATTCTCGCCATCTACCTAATACCTCCCTCTCCCCATCTACTAACTCTCCTACTCTGTTTTTAACGGACAAATCCATACTTTCCCTAGGCTTTCTTAACTTGTTTAACTCACTCCAAATTTTTTTCTTATTTTCATTAAAATTTCTTGACAGTGCCTCTCCCACTCTTTCATCTTCTCTCCTTTTGCACTCTCTCACCACTCTCTTCACCTTTCTTTTACTCTCCAAATACTCTGCTCTTCATATAACACTTCTGCTTTGTAAAAACCTCTAAAGCTACCTTTTTCTCTTTTATCACACCCTTTACTTCATCATTCCACCAATCACTCCTCTTTCCTCCTGCACCCACCCTCCTATAACCACAAAATTCTGCCCCACATTCTAATACTGCATTTTTAAAACTATTCCAACCCTCTTCAACCCCCCCAACTACTCATCTTTGCACTAGCCCACCTTTCTGCCAATAGTCGCTTATATCTCGCCCGAACTTCCTCCTCCCTTAGTTTATACACTTTCACCTCCCTCTTACTTGTTGTTGCCACCTTCCTCTTTTCCCATCTACCTCTTACTCTAACTGTAGCTACAACTAAATAATGATCTGATATATCAGTTGCCCCTCTATAAACATGTACATCCTGGAGCCTACCCATCAACCTTTTATCCACCAATACATAATCTAACAAACTACTTTCATATATATATATATATATATATATATATATATATATATATATATATATATATATATATATATATATATATATATATATATATATATATGTCGTGCCGAATAGGCAGAACTTGCGATCTTGGCTTAAATAGCAACGCTCATCTTGCCATATAGGACAAGTGAAAATTTGTGTATTCAATAATTTCGCCAAAATCATTGTGAACCTAACGAAAAAAAATATATTTCATTGTGTTTGTTTAGTATTAAATTATTGTAAACAAATCTAAAATATATTAAGTTGGGTTAGGCTAAAATAAATTGCTCTTGTTATAATAAGGTTAGGTAAGTTTTCTAAGTTCCTTTTGGTGCAAAATTCTAAATTTTTACATTAACTTTAATGAAAAAAATATATCTTTAAACTTGTAAGAGAAAATTTTAGAAAGGACTTAATTTTAAATGAGTTCTTGCTAATTGACCAGTTTTACATATTCGGCACGACATATATATATATATATATATATATATATATATATATATATATATATATATATATATATATATATGAAAGTAGTTTGTTAGATTATGTATTGGTGGATAAAAGGTTGATGGGTAGGCTCCAGGATGTACATGTTTATAGAGGGGCAACTGATATATCAGATCATTATTTAGTTGTAGCTACAGTTAGAGTACAGTTATATATATATATATATATATATATATATATATATATATATATATATATATATATATATATATATATATATATGTGTGTGTGTGTGTGTGTGTGTGTGTGTGTGTGTGTGTGGGGTTGCAGGGGTCGATTCACAGCTCCTGGCCCCGCTTCTTCGATGGTCGCTACTAGGTCCTCTCCATACTCCATGAGATTTATCAAACTTCGTCTTTAAACTATGTATGGTTCCTGCCTCCACTACGTCACTTTCTAGGCTATTCCACGGGCTGACAACTCTATGACTGAAGAAATACTTCCTAACATCCCATTGACTCATCAGAGTCTTCAACTTCCAATTGTGACCCCTTGTTGCTGTGTCCCATGTGTACTCACCTAGTTGAGGTTGCAGGGGTCGAGTCCAAGCTCCTGGCCCCGCCTCTTCATTGTTCGCTGCTGTACTCACCTAGTTGAGGTTGCGGGGGTCGAGTCCGAGCTCCTGGCCCCGCCTCTTCACTGATCGCTACTAGGTCACTCTCCCTGAGCCGTGAGCTTTATCATACCTCTGCTTAAAGCTATGTATGGATCCTGCCTCCACTACATCGCTTCCCAAACTGTGTGTGTGTGTGTGTGTGTGTGTGTGTGTGTGTGTGTGTACTCACCTATTTGTACTCACCTATTTGTGGTTGCAGGGGTCGAGTCTTAGCTCCTGGCCCCGCCTCTTCACCGGTTGCTACTGGGCCCTCTCTCTCCCCGCTCCATGAGCTTTATCAAACCTCGTCTTAAAACTGTATGGTTCCTGCCTCCACTACGTCATTTTCTAGGCTATTCCACTGCCTTACAACTCTATGACTGAAGAAATACTTCCTGTGTGTGTGTGTGTGTGTGTGTGTGTGTGTGTGTGTGTGTGTGTGTGTGTGTGTGTGTGTGTGTGTGTGTGTTTGTGTGTGTGTCTCACCTGTAGGAGGAGGTGCACACTGATCCAGTTCCTCACTGAAGAGCAGGTTTGCTGGACACGCGCGCTCAGACACTTGCCATCGTCCCCCAGCACCTTTGCTACACTCGTAATACCCAGCACACAGGTACTTCTGACCCTGCACATACACAAAAATACATTTGCAGAATAATCACAATACCGCTGCAGGAACAATTTACAAATAAATTATCAAGTCGCGTATTAAGAATTATTGATCTTGATACAACGTAAGATGTTTGTGACCCTTTAAATCCCCAATAACAAATCCAGAACAGGACTGAATGTCATCCAAATTTTAACTGGACTTTGCAAGTTAAAAATAATAGGGCTGGATACGGCGTGAGCTATCAGTGGCCCTATAAATCCCCAACACGAAGTCCAGGACGGAACTAAATATCGTCCAAATTTTAACTGTATTTTGCAAGTTATAAATAATAGGAGTCAATACGGCGTATGCTGCCAGAGGCCCTATAAACCAACAATAATTTCATAACGGACGTTCTAAATTATATATATAAAATCTCACATAGAAACAACATTAGCTGTGTATAGTATGGTACATGACTCCTACGGATTTAGTGCCATCCCATGAATAATCACTTCGTTGACTTACCTTAAATTCGCCGCCAGAACACAAGAAATATTGGGAGCAGCCAAGGTTCTCAACTGTGTGTACGACGTGCAGCAGGTCGTTATCGGAACACGGGATGCTGATCTCGAGTGATACCGGCACTGTTATCGGGGCAGGGGTGGTAGTGGTGGTGGTTCTTCGTGTGGTAGTGGTAGTTCTACGTGTGGTTGTGGTTTTTGGTGTGGTGATAGTGGTGGTCGTTTTAGGTGTGGTTGTGGTTTTGGGCGTGGTAGTAGTGGTGGTTTCAGGTGTAGTAGTAGTGGTGGTTTTAGGTGTGGTAGTAGTTCTGGGTGTGGTGGTGGTTGTAGTTTTGGGTGTGGTAGTTGTAGTTCTAGGTGTGGTAGTTGTAGTTCTGGGTGTGGTAGTTGTAGATCTAGGTGTGGTAGTTGTTGTAGTTCTAGGTGTGGTAGTTGTTGTAGTTCTAGGTGTGGTAGTTGTTGTAGTTCTAGGTGTGGTAGTTGTTGTAGTTCTGGGTGTGGTAGTTGTTGTAGATCTGGGTGTAGTGGTAGTTGTTAAGGCGGGGCTGGGAGGTCCCAATATACAGTTGATATTCTCTGAAAATAAAAGAGCGAACATAGAGTCTTGCACTTAAGACGGACTCTCAAGTGAAAGACCCTTGATAAACCCTCACTCAACAGACTCTTATTTGAGAGATTCTTACCTGAGAGAGACTTAAGTCTCTCACTTGGAACCATGCACCGTGAAAACAGTTTGACGGGGACACAAGAGTCAGCCTGGTGCGTCCAGCAGGTAAACACACACTTAGGATCAACCTTAATAGATATCTCACATAGACGCTACATATAAGGTTCACTACATCAGGGAGACGCTACATATATGGTCCAATGCAACAGGGAGACGCCCTGAAGGGTTAAGTTCGGTATTAACCTTCCTATTATATTCTCAAACATTTGTCTGGCGGAGATGAAAAAAATACAATGGAAAACCCTTGGTGAAATGATTTTAGGCAACAACTGAAGATAAGATAAGATAAGATTTCGTTCGGATTTTTAACCCCGGAGGGTTAGCCACCCAGGATAACCCAAGAAAGTCAGTGCGTCATCAAGGACTGTCTAACTTATTTCCATTGTGGTCCTTAATCTTGTCCCCCAGGATGCGACCCACACCAGTCGACTAACACCCAGGTACCTATTTGCTGCTAGGTGAACAGGAGTAAAGAAACGTGTCGAAATGTTTCCACCCGCCGGGAATCGAACCCGGGCCCTCCGTGTGTGAAGCGGGAGCTTTAGCCACCAGGCCACCGGGCCACCAAGGTATCCCTTGTTTTAAACATCACTTAAATGTATCCCTTGTCTTTAAAACAAGCACTTAATTTCATTTATTCTGAAGTTAAGAGTTTCTTATGAGAGTATAGTGATTGGGTTGTATAGCAGTGTATATACACTGAGTGGCGTGTACCTCACAATGTATATACACTGAGTGGTGTGCACCACAGTGTATATACACTGAGTGGTATCACACAGTGTATATACACCGTGTGGTGTACTAATATTCAGTATTTATCAAGGTTGTGCCTATTATATACTAACTCCTATCCCACCCATATTAAAATTAACATACCCAAAGATAACTGGCAACTAAAGTTAGGATTGATTCTCTCTCAGTTACAACTATGAATTTTCCATTCCTCATTATTTTTTTTTTATAACTGGAGTGTGGAATGTGAGACTTACTAGCTGGGTCGAGAATACAGGCGTTGGTTTCCGGTTCGAAGAGGTGGCCTTCAGCGTTACACACTACCGATGCTGGGATGAAGGTGTTACCTATGTAACATCCCCTGCATAGGGTTCTTGTTACCGTGTCTGGCGGACAGGGTGGTTGCTGGTAACAGAATTCTTCACTGAATCTACATGATAGATGTGTGAAAGGAGATACTGTGGTATTAAGTTGTTCTCGATGTGGTTGTGGAGTGGTAGTGGTGGTTGTTGTTGTGGTAGATGGAGTTGTTGGAGGCGGAGCCGGAGTCGTAGTAGTGGTGGTTGTTGTGGTAGATGGGGTTGTTGGAGGTGGAGCCGGAGTAGTAGTGGTGGTTGTTGTGGTAGATGGCGTCGTTGGAGGTGGAGCCGGAGTTGTGGTGGTTGTTGTTGTGGTGGTAGATGGTGTCGTTGGAGGTGGAGCAGGAGTAATAGTAGATGCAGTAGTGGGGTGGGTAGTGGTAGTACTAGGATAGTAGGTACCACAAGGAGGTCTCACCATATGGGGGAAGACACACTGATCCAGGTCATCAGAGAACACTGTCCCTGGCTCACACTCGAAGTAACTCGTCCAGAAGAAGCCAGTCTTCATCCTGTCTACACACCTGCACAAAACAACACTTTCACGACAACTGCAAGTGTTAGTCTACACACCTGCACAAAACAACACTTTCACAACAACTGCAAGTGTTAGTCTACACACCTGCACCAGACAACACCACACAACAGCTGGAAGTGTTAGTCTACACACCTGCACCAGACAACACCTTCACACAACAACTGGAAGTGTTAGTCTACACACCTGCACCAGACAACACCTTCACACAACAACCGGAATTGTTAGTCTACACACCTGCACCAGACAACACCTTCACACAACAACTGGAAGTGTTAGTCTACACACCTGCACGAAACAACACTTTCACGACAACTGTAAGTGTTTAGTCTACACACCTGCACGAAACAACACTTTCACGACAACTGTAAGTGTTTAGTCTACACACCTGCACCAGAGAACACCACACAACAGCTGGAAGTGTTAGTCTACACACCTGCACCAGACAACACCACACACAGCTGGAAGTGTTAGTCTACGCACCTGCACCAGACAACACCACACAACAGCTGGAAGTGTTAGTCTACACACCTGCACCAGAGAACACCACACACAGCTGGAAGTGTTAGTCTACACACCTGCACCAGACAACACCACACACAGCTGGAAGTGTTAGTCTACGCACCTGCACCAGACAACACCACACAACAGCTGGAAGTGTTAGTCTACACACCTGCACCAGACAACACCACACAACAGCTGGAAGTGTTAGTCTACACACCTGCACCAGACAACACCACACAACAGCTGGAAGTGTTAGTCTACACACCTGCACCAGACAACACCACACAACAGCTGGAAGTGTTAGTCTACACACCTGCACCAGACAACACCACACAACAGCTGGAAGTGTTAGTCTACACACCTGCACCAGACAACACCTTCACAACAACTGGAAGTTAGTAAACCATACCACGGGCGGGATAGAACCCGCGGTCAGAGAGTCTCAAAACTCCAGACCGTCGCGTTAGCCACTGGACCAGCTAGCCACAATAAGATGCGTCCAACTAGGTATATTTCTACACCATAGGAAGGTTAGCATAGGCCACCACTGTGACCACAGATGCAATCGTGTCATTACGATTTCGTAAGTCATGTTGACGGCATTGAGGGGACTTGAGCTAGAGTTCGTCACGGCCACGCTAGCTGGAGATTCGTCTGTAAAAACTTGCATTTGTGGACACAGTGGTGCCTATGCTAACCTTCCTATGGTGTAGAAATATGCCTAGTTGGACGAATCTTATTGTGGCTAGCTGGTCTAGTGGCTAACACGACGGGCTGGAGTTTTGAGACTCTCTGACCGCGGGTTCTATCCCGCCTGTGGTATGGTTTGTTTGCAATCGTGTCATTACGATTTCGTGAGTCAGGAAGTTAGTAAGACATGAGCAACACTTGGGTATCTTTATTATGGAAACGTTTCGCTCACACAATAGGGTTCTTCAGTCAAATACAGAGGCAGCAGGTGTGGTAAAGTGAAGATGTAATCAATCCGTCAACCTTGATTGACTGATTACATCGTCACATCACTACTGCACCTACTGCCTCTGTATCTGACTGAAGAAGCCACTGTGGGGCGATACGTTTCCACAATAAAGATACCCAAGTGTTGCCCATGTGTCTAATTTATCAACTTGTCGGTTCTCTTTAAAAACGACATTTATATAAAGTTATATACATAATTGATGCTCCTTTGTTTTAGATGTGTTATTTATATTCAATCGTGTAACTAATAAATTCAGTTTAGTGAACTTAAGAGATATAAATTTATCAGAGGCAGACTATATATATACGTTGCTGACTTTAATATGAGATGAATGTGTGATCTATGTGGCAGTTCACTTACCTCTTAATAGTAATAATAATCTCGTTGAACCTTACTCAGCTAGTGATAGATTAGGGGTAATATTAGATTAGAGCTAGTCATGGAAATCTGCCTTCCTGACAGAGGTGGTCATGGATACCTGTCTTATCTGGCACAGCTAGTCATGGAACCCTGCCTTACCTGAATTTAGTCAGGGATACCTGTCTTATCTGGCAGTCGTGGAAACCTGCCTTACCTGACAGCTAGTCAGGGATGCCTGTCTTATCTGACAGTCGTGGAAACCTGCCTTACCTGACAGCTAGTCAGGGATGCCTGTCTTATCTGACAGTCGTGGAAACCTGCCTTACCTGACAGCTAGTCAGGGATGCCTGTCTTATCTGACAGTCGTGGAAACCTGCCTTACCTGACAGCTAGTCAGGGATGCCTGTCTTATCTGACAGTCGTGGAAACCTGCCTTACCTGACAGCTAGTCAGGGATGCCTGTCTTATCTGACAGTCGTGGAAACCTGCCTTACCTGACAGCTAGTCAGGGACACCTGTCTTATCTGGCAGTCGTGGAAACATGCCTTACCTGACAGCTAGTCAGGGATGCCTGTCTTATCTGACAGTCGTGGAAACCTGCCTTACCTGACAGCTAGTCAGGGATGCCTGTCTTATCTGACAGTCGTGGAAACCTGCCTTACCTGACAGCTAGTCAGGGATGCCTGTCTTATCTGACAGTCGTGGAAATATGCCTTACTTGACAGCTAGTCAGGGATACCTGTCTTATCTGACAGTCGTGGAAACCTGCCTTACTTGACAGCTAGTCAGGGATACCTGTCTTATCTAACAGTCGTGGAAACCTGCCTTACTTGACAGCTAGTCAGGGACACCTGTCTTATCTGACAGTCGTGGAAACATGCCTTACTTGACAGCTAGTCAGGGATACCTGTCTTATCTGACAGTCGTGGAAACATGCCTTACCTGACAGCTAGTCAGGGATACCTATCTTATCTGACAGTCGTGGAAACCTGCCTTACTTGACAGCTAGTCAGGGATACCTGTCTTATCTGACAGTCGTGGAAACATGCCTTACCTGACAGCTAGTCAGGGATACCTGTCTTATCTGACAGTCGTGGAAACCTGCCTTACCTGACAGCTAGTCAGGGATACCTGTCTTATCTGACAGTCATTGAAACATGCCTTACCTGACAGCTAGTCAGGAATACCTGTCTTATCTGACAGTCATTGAAACATGCCTTACCTGACAGCTAGTCAGGGATACCTGTCTTATCTGACAGTCGTGGAAACCTGCCTTACCTGACAGCTAGTCAGGGATACCTATCTTATCTGACAGTCGTGGAAACCTGCCTTACCTGACAGCTAGTCAGGGATACCTGTCTTATCTGACAGTCACTGAAACATGCCTTACCTGACAGCTAGTCAGGGATACCTATCTTATCTGACAGTCGTGGAAACCTGCCTTACCTGACAGCTAGTCAGGGATACCTGTCTTATATGAGAGAACTAGTTATGGATACGCCACGGATACCTGGCGTACCGAGAGAGCTATAACACATGAGCGGGAGACACTGACCTGTAGTACCAAGTACAGTTCCTGGGGTGCGGGAAGACGCCCTCCTGCTCACATATCACCCTCGGCTTCACAATGTAGTCCGGATAGCGAAAGTCTGACATAAAAACAACACAAACACACACCTTATACCACATCACAATACTGTGAAAGCCTAGTTAGTTTAATAACTAATGAAAAATTAGACACTTGTAAATATCTGGGTATCTTTATTTGTAGACGTTTCGCCATCCAGTTGTTTTGTCAATACAAAGACATAATGTGAAGAATGTAGAATTATATACTACTATATATCTTCATTATGCACCCAATACCCATCCTGTGGACGGTGGTCAAAACATTACAGTGGTACATAATGGGTCCAGGGACTGTACCTCAACATTACAGTGGTACATAATGGGTCCAGGGACTGTACCTCAACATTACAGTGGTACATAATGGGTCCAGGGACTGTACCTCAACATTACAGTGGTACATAATGGGTCCAGGGAATGTACCTCAACATTACAGAGGTACATAATGGGTCCAGGGACTGTACCTCAACATTACAGTGGTACATAATGGGTCCAGGGACTGTACTTCAACATTACAGTGGTACATAATGGGTCCAGGGACTGTACCTCAACATTAGTGGTACATAATGGGTCCAGAGATTGTACCTCAACATTACAGTGGTACATAATGGGTCCAGGGACTGTACCTCAACATTACAGTGGTACATAATGGGTCCAGAGACTGTACCTCAACATTACAGTGGTATATAATGGGTCCAGGGACTGTACCTCAACATTAAATGGTACATAATGGGTCCAGAGATTGTACCTCAACATTACAGTGGTACATAATGGGTCCAGGGACTGTACCTCAACATTACAGTGGTACATAATGGGTCCAGAGACTGTACCTCAACATTACAGTGGTACATAATGGGTCCAGGGACTGTACCTCAACATTACAGTGGTACATAATGGGTCCAGAGATTGTACCTCAACATTACAGTGGTACATAATGGGTCCAGGGATTGTACCTCAACATTACAGTGGTACATAATGGGTCCAGGGATTGTACCTCAACATTAGTGGTACATAATGGGTCCAGGGATTGTACCTCAACATTACAGTGGTACATAATGGGTCCAGGGATTGTACCTCAACATTACAGTGGTACATAATGGGTCCAGGGACTGTACCTCAACATTACAGTGGTACATAATGGGTCCAGGGACTGTACCTCAACATTACAGTGGTACATAATGGGTCCAGGGATTGTACCTCAACATTACAGTGGTACATAATGGGTCCAGGGATTGTACCTCAACATTAGTGGTACATAATGGGTCCAGGGATTGTACCTCAACATTACAGTGGTACATAATGGGTCCAGGGATTGTACCTCAACATTACAGTGGTACATAATGGGTCCAGAGACTGTACCTCAACATTACAGTGGTACATAATGGGTCCAGAGATTGTACCTCAACATTACAGTGGTACATAATGGGTCCAGGGATTGTACCTCAACATTACAGTGGTACATAATGGGTCCAGGGATTGTACCTCAACATTAGTGGTACATAATGGGTCCAGGGATTGTACCTCAACATTACAGTGGTACATAATGGGTCCAGGGATTGTACCTCAACATTACAGTGGTACATAATGGGTCCAGGGACTGTACGTCAACATTACAGTGGTACATAATGGGTCCAGGGACTGTACCTCAACATTACAGTGGTACATAATGGGTCCAGGGATTGTACCTCAACATTACAGAGGTACATAATGGGTCCAGAGACTGTACCTCAACATTACAGTGGTACATAATGGGTCCAGGGACTGTACCTCAACATTAGTGGTACAAAATAGATCCAGGGACTGTACCTCGACATTACAGAGGTACATAATGGGTCCAGGGACTGTACCTCAACATTACAGAGGTACATAATGGGTCCAGGGACTGTACCTCAACATTACAGAGGTACATAATGGGTCCAGGGACTGTACCTCAACATTACAGAGGTACATAATGGGTCCAGGGACTGTACCTCAACATTACAGAGGTACATAATGGGTCCAGGGACTGTACATCAACATTACAGAGGTACATAATGGGTCCAGAGACTGTACCTCAATATTACAGAGGTACATAATGGGTCCAGAGACTGTACCTCAACATTACAGAGGTATATAATGGGTCCAGAGACTGTACCTCAACATTACAGAGGTGCATAATGGGTCCAGAGACTGTACCTCAACATTAGAGGTACATAATGGGCCCAGGGACTGTACCTCAACATTACAGAGGTACATAATGGGTCTAGGGACTGTACCTCAACATTACAGAGGTACATAATGGGTCCAGAGACTGTACCTCAACATTACAGAGGTACATAATGGGTCTAGGGACTGTACCTGAACATTACAGAGGTACATAATGGGTCTAGGGACTGTACCTCAACATTACAGAGATACATAATGGGTCCAGAGACTGTATCTCAACATTACAGAGGTACATAATGAGTCCAGAAACTGTACCTCAACATTACAGAGGTACATAATGGGTCCAGAGACTGTACCTCAACATTACAGAGGTATACAATGGATCCAGAGATTGTACCTCAACATTACAGAGGTACATAATGGGTCCAGAGACTGTACCTCAACATTACAGAGGTATACAATGGATCCAGAGATTGTACGTCAACATTACAGAGGTACATAATGGGTCCAGGGACTGTAAGTCAACATTACAGAGGTACATAATGGGTCCAGGGACTGTACCTCAACATTACAGAGGTACATAATGGGTCCAGGGACTGTACATCAACATTACAGAGGTACATAATGGGTCCAGGGACTGTACCTCAACGTTACAGAGGCACGTAATGGGTCCAGGGACTGTATCTCAACATTACAGAAGTACATAAGGGGTCCAGGGACTGTATCTCAACATTCCAGAGGTACATAATGGGTCCAGGGACTGTATCTCAACACTACAGAGGTACATAATGAGTCCAGGGACTGTAAGTCAACATTACAGAGGTACATAATGGGTCCAGGGACTGGATTTCAACATTACAGAGGTACATAATGGGTCCAGGGACTGTACCTCAATATTACAGAGGTACATAATGGGTCCAGGGACTGTACCTCAACATTAGAGGGACATAATGGGTCCAGGGACTGTACCTCAACATTACTGAGGTATATAATGGGTTCCGGGACTGTACCTCAACATTACTGAGGTACATAATGGGTTCAGGGACTGTACCTCAACATTACAGAGGTACATAATGGGTCCAGGGACTGTAGCTCAACATTACAGAGGTACATAATGGGTCCAGGGAGTGTACCTCAACATTAGAGGTACATAATGGGTCCAGGAACTGTACCTCAACATTACTGAGGTACATAATGGGTCCAGGGACTGTACCTCAACATTACAGAGGTACATAATGGGTCCAGGGACTGTATCTCAACATTACAGAGGTACACAATGGGTCCAGGGACTGTACCTCAACATTACAGATGTACATAATGGGTCCAGGGGCTGTACCTCAACATTACAGAGGTACATAATGGGTCCAGGGACTGTACCTCAACATTACAGAGGTACATAAGGGGTCCAGGGACTATACCTCAACATTACAGAGGTACATAAGGGGTCCAGGGACTGTACCTCAACATTACAGAGGTACATAATGGGTCCAGGGACTGTATCTCAACATTACAAAGATACATAATGGGTCCAGGGACTGTACCTCAACATACCGAGGTACATAAGGGGTCCAGGGACTGTACCTCAACATTACAGAGGTACATAATGGGTCCAGGGACTGTATCTCAACATTACAGAGGTACATAATGGGTCCAGGGACTGTACCTCAACATTACTGAGGTACATAATGGGTCCAGGGACTGTACCTCAACATTACAGAGGTACATAATGGGTCCAGGGACTGTATCTCAACATTACTGAGGTACATAATGGGTCCAGGGACTGTACCTCAACATTACAGAGGTACATAATGGGTCCAGGGACTGTATCTCAACATTACATAGGTACATAATGGGTCCAGGGACTCTACCTCAACATTACAGAGGTACATAATGGGTCCAGGGACTGTACCTCAACATTACTGAGGTACATAATGGGTCCAGGGACTGTACCTCAACATTACAGAGGTACATGATGGGTCCAGGGACTGTACCTCAACATTACAGAGGTACATAATGGGTCCAGGGACTGTACCTCAACATTACAGAGGTACATAATGGGTCCAGGGACTGTACCTCAACATTACAGAGGTACATAATGGGTCCAGGAACTGTACCTCAACATTACAGAGGTACATAATGGGTCCAGGGACTGTACCTCAACATTACAGAGGTACATAATGGGTCCAGGGACTGTACCTCAACATTACTGAGGTACATAATGGGTCCAGGGACTGTACCTCAACATTACTGAGGTACATAATGGGTCCAGGGACTGTACCTCAACATTACAGAGGTACATAATGGGTCTAGGGACTGTACCTCAACATTACAGAGATACATAATGGGTCCAGAGACTATATCTCAACATTGCAGAGGTACATAATGAGTCCAGAAACTGTACCTCAACATTACAGAGGTACATAATGTTTCCAGAGACTGTACCTCAACATTACAGAGGTATACAGTGGATCCAGAGATTGTACCTCAACATTACAGAGGTACATAATGGGTCCAGAGACTGTACCTCAACATTACAGAGGTATACAATGGATCCAGAGATTGTACCTCAACATTACAGAGGTACATAATGGGTCCAGGGACTGTAAGTCATCATTACAGAGGTACATAATGGGTCCACGGACTGTACCTCAACATTACAGAGGTACATAATGGGTCCAGGGACTGTACATCAACATTACAGAGGTACATAATGGGTCCAGGGACTGTACCTCAACGTTACAGAGGCACGTAATGGGTCCAGGGACTGTATCTCAACATTACAGAAGTACATAAGGGGTCCAGGGACTGTACCTCAACATTCCAGAGGTGCATAATGGGTCCAGGGACTGTACCTCAACATTCCAGAGGTGCATAATGGGTCCAGGGACTGTATCTCAACACTACAGAGGTACATAATGAGTCCAGGGACTGTAAGTCAACATTACAGAGGTACATAATGGGTCCAGGGACTGGATTTCAACATTACAGAGGTGCATAATGGGTCCAGGGACTGTACCTCAATATTACAGAGGTACATAATGGGTCCAGGGACTGTACCTCAACATTAGAGGGACATAATGGGTCCAGGGACTGCACCTCAACATTACTGAGGTACATAATGGGTCCAGGGACTGTACCTCAACATTAGAGGTACATAATGGGTCCAGGAACTGTACCTCAACATTACTGAGGTACATAATGGGTCCAGGGACTGT
The DNA here is from genome assembly GCF_038502225.1 of Cherax quadricarinatus. Classification (NCBI taxonomy): domain Eukaryota; kingdom Metazoa; phylum Arthropoda; class Malacostraca; order Decapoda; family Parastacidae; genus Cherax; species Cherax quadricarinatus. Next base: position 6,701,829 of record NC_091388.1, on the reverse strand, counting down.
ACCTCAACATTACAGAGGTACATAATGGGTCCAGGGACTGTATCTCAACATTACAGAGGTATATAATGGGTCCAGGGACTGTACCTCAACATTACAGAGGTACATAATGGGTCCAGGGGCTGTACCTCAACATTACAGAGGTGCATAATGGGTCCAGGGACTGTATCTCAACACTACAGAGGTACATAATGGGTCCAGGGACTATACCTCAACATTACAGAGGTACATAAGGGGTCCAGGGACTGTACCTCAACATTACAGAGGTACATAATGGGTCCAGGGACTGTACCTCAACATTACAGAGGTACATAATGGGTCCAGGGGCTGTACCTCAACATTACAGAGGTGCATAATGGGTCCAGGGACTGTATCTCAACACTACAGAGGTACATAATGGGTCCAGGGACTATACCTCAACATTACAGAGGTACATAAGGGGTCCAGGGACTGTACCTCAACATTACAGAGGTACATAATGGGTCCAGGGACTGTATCTCAACATTACAAAGATGCGTAATGGGTCCAGGGACTGTACCTCAACATACCGAGGTACATAAGGGGTCCAGGGACTGTACCTCAACATTACAGAGGTACATAATGGGTCGAGGGACTGTATCTCAACATTACAGAGGTACATAATGGGTCCAGGGACTGTACCTCAACATTACAGAGGTACATAATGGGTCCAGGGACTGTATCTCAACATTACTGAGGTACATAATGGGTCCAGGGACTGTACCTCAACATTACGGAGGTACATAATGGGTCCAGGGGCTGTACCTCAACATTACAGAGGTACATAATGGGTCCAGGGACTGTATCTCAACATTACTGAGGTACATAATGGGTCCAGGGACTGTACCTCAACATTACAGAGGTACATAATGGGTCCAGGGACTGTATCTCAACATTACTGAGGTACATAATGGGTCCAGGGACTGTACCTCAACATTACAGAGGTACATAATGGGTCAAGGGACTATATCTCAACATTACATAGGTACATAATGGGTCCAGGGACTGTACCTCAACATTACTGAGGTACATAATGGGTCCAGGGACTGTACCTCAACATTACAGAGGTACATAATGGGTCCAGGGACTGTACCTCAACATTACAGAGGTACATAATGGGTCCAGGGACTGTACCTCAACATTACAGAGGTACATAATGGGTCCAGGGACTGTACCTCAACATTACAGAGGTACATAATGGGTCCAGGGACTGTACCTCAACATTACAGAGGTACATAATGGGTCCAGCCACTGTACCTCAACATTACAAAGGTACATAATGGGTCCAGGGACTGTACATCAACATTACAGAGGTACATAATGAGTCCATTGACTGTACCTCAACATTACAGAGGTACATAATGGGTCCAGGGACTGTACCTCAACATTACTGAGGTACATAATGGGTCCAGGGACTGTGCCTCAACATTACGGAGGTACATAATGGGTCCAGGGACTGTACCTCAACATTACAGAGGTACATAATGGGTCTAGGGACTGTACCTCAACATTACAGAGATACATAATGGGTCCAGAGACTGTATCTCAACATTACAGAGGTACATAATGAGTCCAGAAACTATACCTCAACATTACAGAGGTACATAATGGGTCCAGAGACTGTACCTCAACATTACAGAGGTATACAATGGATCCAGAGATTGTACCTCAACATTACAGAGGTACATAATGGGTCCAGAGACTGTACCTCAACATTACAGAGGTATACAATGGATCCAGAGATTGTACCTCAACATTACAGAGGTACATAATGGGTCCAGGGACTGTAAGTCAACATTACAGAGGTACATAATGGGTCCAGGGACTGTACCTCAACATTACAGAGGTACATAATGGGTCCAGGGACTGTACATCAACATTACAGAGGTACATAATGGGTCCAGGGACTGTACCTCAACGCTACAGAGGCACGTAATGGGTCCAGGGACTGTATCTCAACATTACAGAAGTACATAAGCGGTCCGGGGACTGTACCTCAACATTCCAGAGGTGCATAATGGGTCCAGGGACTGTATCTCAACACTACAGAGGTACATGATGAGTCCAGGGACTGTAAGTCAACATTACAGAGGTACATAATGGGTCCAGGGACTGGATTTCAACATTACAGAGGTACATAATGGGTCCAGGGACTGTACCTCAATATTACAGAGGTATATAATGGGTCCAGGGACTGTACGTCAACATTAGAGGGACATAATGGGTCCAGGGACTGTACCTCAACATTACTGAGGTACATAATGGGTCCAGGTACTGTACCTCAACATTACTGAGGTACATAATGGGTCCAGGGACTGTACCTCAACATTACAGAGGTACATAATGGGTCCAGGGACTGTACTTCAACATTACAGAGGTACATAATGGGTCCAGGGACTGTACCTCAACATTACAGAGGTACATAATGAGTCCATTGACTGTACCTCAACATTACAGAGGTACATAATGGGTCCAGGGACTGTACCTCAACATTACTGAGGTACATAATGGGTCCAGGGACCGTACCTCAACATTACTGAGGTACATAATGGGTCCAGGGACTGTACCTCAACATTACAGAGGTACATAATGGGTCTAGGGACTGTACCTCAACATTACAGAGATACATAATGGGTCCAGAGACTGTATCTCAACATTACAGAGGTACATAATGAGTCCAGAAACTGTACCTCAACATTACAGAGGTACATAATGGGTCCAGAGACTGTACCTCAACATTACAGAGGTATACAATGGATCCAGAGATTGTACCTCAACATTACAGAGGTACATAATGGGTCCAGAGACTGTACCTCAACATTACAGAGGTATACAATGGATCCAGAGATTGTACCTCAACATTACAGAGGTACATAATGGGTCCAGAGACTGTACCTCAACATTACAGAGGTATACAATGTGTCCAGAGATTGTACGTCAACATTACAGAGGTACATAATGGGTCCAGGGACTGTAAGTCAACATTACAGAGGTACATAATGGGTCCAGGGACTGTACCTCAACATTACTGAGGTACATAATGGGTCCAGGGACTGTACCTCAACATTACAGAGGTACACAATTGGTCCAGGGACTGTACCTCAACATTACAGATGTACATAATGAGTCCAGGGACTGTACCTCAACATTATTGAGGTAGTTAGGAAAGACACATATGCAACAGTTAGGTATCTTTATTTCGAAACGTTTCGCCTACACAGTAGGCGAACAATGCTCTTCTCCAGACTGAGGGACTGACCACCTCAAAAACTTTAAGGGTGATGGACTGATTACATCGTCTTCAAGTATCTTCTGCTTCTATCAACTCTTCTGTACTCGACTGAAGAAGCCTACTGTGTAGGCGAAACGTTTCGAAATAAAGATACCTAACTGTTGCATATGTGTCTTTCCTAACAACCTGTCGGTATTTTATACCATTTTAATGTTCATTATTGAGGTACATAATGGGTCCAGGGAATGTACCTCAACATTACAGAGGTACATAATGGGTCCAGGGACTATACCTCAACATTACAGAGGTACATAATGGGTCCAGAGACTGTACCTCAACATTACAGAGGTACATAATGGGTCCAGGGACTGTTCCTCAACCTTACAGAGGTACATAATGGGTCCAGGGACTGTACCTCAACATTACAGAGGTACATAATGGGTCCAGGGACTGTACCTCAACATTACAGAGGTACATAATGGGTCCAGGGACTGTACCTCAACATTACAGAGGTACATAATGGGTCCAGGGACTGTACCTCAACATTACAGAGGTACATAATGGGTCCAGGGACTGTACCTCAACATTACAGAGGTACATAATGGGTCCAGGGACTGTACCTCAACATTACAGAGGTACATAATGGGTCCAGGGACTGTACATCAACATTACAGAGGTACATAATGGGTCCAGGGACTGTACCTCAACATTACAGAGGTACATAATGGGTCCAGGGACTGTACCTCAACATTACTGAGGTACATAATGGGTCCAGGGACTGTACCTCAACATTACAGAGGTACATAATGGGTCCAGGGACTGTACCTCAACATTACAGAGGTACATAATGGGTCCAGGGACTGTACCTTAACATTACAGAGGTACATAATGGGTCTAGGGACTGTACCTCACCATTACAGAGGTACATAATGGGTCCAGGAACTGTACCTCAACATTATGATAGCCGAACAAGTTACGGTTATAATGAAGTATTTACATGTTTATATCTGGTTACAGTCGTAATACATTAATTATGCAGATATGAATTAGGTCGGGAAAACTTACGATAGGACCGAAACGTCGTCTTAAGCTCCTCTCTCCTATGTGCGAGTTATATGTGTATTGTTGCAGTCTTGACAGGACATAAACTCAGTGTCAACAAACGCCAGAAGCAAGTACCAGACCTTCACTGTAAGTCGCATCTTATATGTCGCATCTTGTAAGTCGCATCTTATAAGTCGCATCTTATAAGTCGCATCTTATAAGTCGCATCTTGTAAGTCACATCTTATAAGTCGCATCTTATAAGTCGCATCTTGTAAGTCGCATCTTATATGTCGCATCTTTTAAGTCGCATCTTATAAGTCACATCTTATAAGTCGCATCTTGTAAGTCACATCTTATAAGTCGCATCTTATAAGTCACATCTTATAAGTCTCATCTTATAAGTCGCATCTTGTAAGTCGCATCTGATAAGTCACATCTCGTAAGTCGCATCTTATAAGTCGCATCTTGTAAGTCGCATCTTATAAGTCGCATCTTGTAAGTCGCATCTTATAAGTCGCATCTTATAAGTTGCATCTTGTAAGTCGCATCTTATAAGTCACATCTCGTAAGTCGCATCTTGTAAGTCACATCTTGTAAGTCGCATCTTATAAGTCACATCTTGTAAGTCGCATCTTGTAAGTCGCATCTTGTAAGTCGCATCTTGTAAGTCGCATCTTATAAGTCGCATCTTGTAAGTCGCATCTTGTAAGTCGCATCTTATAAGTCGCATCTTGTAAGTCGCATCTTTTAAGTCGCATCTTATAAGTCACATCTTGTAAGTCGCATCTTATAAGTCGCATCTTGTAAGTCGCATCTTATAAGTCACATCTTGTAAGTCGCATCTTTTAAGTCGCATCTTATAAGTCGCATCTTGTAAGTCGCATCTTATAAGTCACATCTTGTAAGTCGCATCTTTTAAGTCGCATCTTGTAAGTCACATCTTTTAAGTCGCATCTTATAAGTCGCATCTTTTAAGTCGCATCTTACAAGTCGCATCTTACAAGTCGCATCTTATAAGTCGCATCTTATAAGTCACATCTTATAAGTCGCATCTTGTAAGTCACATCTTTTAAGTCGCATCTTATAAGTCACATCTTATAAGTCACATCTTGTAAGTCGCATCTTATAAGTCGCATCTTGTAAGTCGCATCTTATAAGTCACATCTCGTAAGTCGCATCTTATAAGTCGCATCTTGTAAGTCACATCTTATAAGTCGCATCTTGTAAGTCGCATCTTTTAAGTCACATCTTATAAGTCGCATCTTTTAAGTCGCATCTTATAAGTCGCATCTTATAAGTCACATCTTGTAAGTCGCATCTTATAAGTCGCATCTTGTAAGTCGCATCTTATAAGTCGCATCTTATAAGTCGCATCTTTTAAGTCGCATCTTGTAAGTCGCATCTTATAAGTCGCATCTTATAAGTCGCATCTTGTAAGTCGCATCTTATAAGTCGCATCTTACAAGTCGCATCTTACAAGTTGCATCTTACAAGTCGCATCTTATAAGTCGCATCTTATAAGTCACATCTTATAAGTCGCATCTTGTAAGTCACATCTTTTAAGTCGCATCTTATAAGTCACTTCTTATAAGTCACATCTTGTAAGTCGCATCTTATAAGTTGCATCTTGTAAGTCGCATCTTATAAGTCACATCTCGTAAGTCGCATCTTATAAGTCGCATCTTGTAAGTCACATCTTATAAGTCGCATCTTGTAAGTCGCATCTTTTAAGTCACATCTTATAAGTCGCATCTTTTAAGTCGCATCTTATAAGTCGCATCTTATAAGTCGCATCTTGTAAGTCGCATCTTATAAGTCGCATCTTATAAGTCACATCTTATAAGTCGCATCTTATAAGTCACATCTTATAAGTCGCATCTTGTAAGTCACATCTTCTAAGTCGCATCTTATAAGTCACATCTTATAAGTCACATCTTATAAGTCGCATCTTATAAGTCACATCTTATAAGTCGCATCTTATAAGTCACATCTTATAAGTCGCATCTTATAAGTCACATCTTGTAAGTCGCATCTTATAAGTCGCATCTTATAAGTCGCATCTTATAAGTCACATCTTATAAGTCACATCTTTTAAGTCGCATCTTGTAAGTCGCATCTTATAAGTCGCATCTTATAAGTCACATCTCGTAAGTCGCATCTTATAAGTCACATCTTATAAGTCGCATCTTATAAGTCGCATCTTGTAAGTCGCATCTTATAAGTCGCATCTTATATCCGATCATTGTAAGGGAAGATACGATGAAATACAATGTAACAATACCTGACTCACATCTTTGTTTATATAGATTTTGTTGTATAATTTGTATTACTAGATAAACTATTGTTAGATTGATCAAACATGGATTACTACTACTACTACTACTATTAATACTTCTACTGCTACTATTTCTGCTACTGCTCCTACTGTTACTGCCTACTTATATTATAATTGCAGGAGGACTAGTGTGTGTGTGTGATAGATAGATAGATAGATAGAGAGAGAGAGAGAGATAGAGAGAGAGAAAGAGAGAGAGAGAGAGAGAGAGAGAGAGAGAGAGAGAGAGAGAGAGAGGTGCAGTTAGTGATCAGGGAACTATCACTGCACCTGATCACCTACTGCGCCGAAGTACGAACAGCAGGGACACATCTGTCAGAACTGGTAGAGGGCGGGGTAGAGGACGTGGAGGAGGACGTGGAGGAGGAAGACATCTACAGCCGTCTCACCCTCCACTAACACAGTTCCAGCGGCAGAATCTGAGGACAAATCTGCGAAACACAGGAGGTGCAACAAACCCTAGTCCACCCTCCCAGGCACCTAGGCTGTGCTCTCGCTGTCACCGGAAGGGGCACTCTGCCAACAACTGCCTGCGAGATACCAGGTGTAACTACTGCTACAAGAAAGGACATAAGGAGGACCAGTGTCGGAAGAAAAAGGAACTTGACAGACAGGGCCACCTGTTTAGAGACCTGTTCTCAGAACAAACCAGCAGGATCTCTGAATTGGTGAACACTCTCACACGTCACGCACTTAGCTACTCCTATCCCAGCCCAGCAGGTGGGATTGGGCCTTATACACGACCACAGACCTACATCCCTGCAGCTGCCTCAGTACCCTACCTCTCTCAAGGGCAGGCACCTTACATTCCCTACACACCCACCACCTCAAGCTGACCACTTCATCATGAGGAGCCAGTCTATCAGCATCCTGTCGGCCAACATTAGAGGTTTCATTACTAATGTTGGAGAGCTCACACATAGCTTTGTGAACACTCGACGTCCCGACATGATAGTTGTTGTTGAAACATTTTTGGATGACAGGACTCCAGAAAATTTTGCAAGAATTGCTGGCTACACCTCATGGATGAGAAGAGACAGGCAAGGGCAAGGAGGTGGTGTTGCTGTGTGCTTCTCTAAAAGTGTTCATGCCCAGCACATAGATGTTGCCACCCCTACACATCTTGAAATGATGTTCTTCAAGCTCTGTATAAACACTAGTACCTCTGTACTAGCATGTGCAATGTACAGACCTCAGTGGCAACACGCAGACCCTATCAACTTCCTAATGGAAAATATTGACTCCCTTCTGCTACAACACAACTGTCAACATATTATAATTGTTGGTGACCTCAACCAGCACCTTATACAGAGGGACTTTGATGACCTTCTTGCAGTGTTTGACATGAGAAACTTTGTTGATTTCCCTACTCATATCTCTGGCTCCTCCCTTGACCCAGTAGTGAGTGATCTGGCAGAAGGCATAGTCACTTGTCAACCCCTCGGCTACGTTGGATCGTCTGACCACAAGGCTGTTTTTACCACACTTAAGATCCCAACAGAACGAGGTGAGGAGTCCACACGCACAACCTGGCTATGGGAAAGAGGTAACTGGCCAGCCCTTTGCTCTGAGCTCGCCACCACCGACTGGAATGCTCTTCTCCAGGGGGATGTTGACAACCAAGTGAAAGCCTTCACTGGACACATCCTTAATCTGCAACAAGAACACATTCCTCACCGGCAATATGTGACAAAGCCTACAGATCAGCCTTGGTTTGGCTTTCGTTGTAGAGAGGCTGCTACTGCTAAGTTCAAAGCATGGCGAAGGTATAAGAGACATCCTACCACCTATAACAGGAACTTGCACATGCAAGCCTGTAGGCATATGGGTGATGTTCAAAAGTGGGCCATTGCTAAATGGGAGGTGGACACTAAAAGAAAGTTAGCATCAGGTAGGGTAGGCTCCAAAACCTGGTGGTCCCTGGTCAAGGACAGACAAGGTTATCTGCCTGATGAACTTATTCCACCTCTAAATCGACAGGATGGGACC
>NC_091388.1:6658212-6680712 GCF_038502225.1 Cherax quadricarinatus | reverse complement strand
GTCAGTGAGGTGCCGGAGGTCAGTGAGGTGCCGGAGGTCAGTGAGGTACTGGAGGTCAGTGAGGTACTGGAGGTCAGTGAGGTGCTGGAGGTCAGTGAGGTGCTGGAGGTCAGTGAGGTGCTGGAGGTCAGTATGAGGTGCTGGAGGTCAGTGAGGTGCTGGAGGTCAGTGAGGTGCTGGAGGTCAGTGAAGTGCTGGAGGTCAGTGAGGTGCTGGAGGTCAGTGAGGTGCTGGAGGTCAGTGAGGTGCCGGAGGTCAGTGAGGTGCCGGAGGTCAGTGAGGTACTGGAGGTCAGTGAGGTACTGGAGGTCAGTGAGGTGCTGGAGGTCAGTGAGGTGCTGGAGGTCAGTGAGGTGCTGGAGGTCAGTATGAGGTGCTGGAGGTCAGTGAGGTGCTGGAGGTCAGTGAGGTGCTGGAGGTCAGTGAAGTGCTGGAGGTCAGTGAGGTGCTGGAGGTAAGTGAGGTGCTGGAGGTCAGTATGAGGTGCTGGAGGTCAGTGAGGTGCTGGAGGTCAGTGAGGTGCTGGAGGTCAGTGAGGTGCTGGAGGTCAGTGAGGTACTGGAGGTCAGTGAGGTACTGGAGGTCAGTGAGGTGCTGGAGGTCAGTGAGGTGCTGGAGGTCAGTGAGGTGCTGGAGGTCAGTATGAGGTGCTGGAGGTCAGTGAGGTGCTGGAGGTCAGTGAAGTGCTGGAGGTCAGTGAGGTGCTGGAGGTCAGTGAGGTGCTGGAGGTCAGTGAGGTGCTGGAGGTCAGTGAGGTGCTGGAGGTCAGTGAGGTGCTGGAGGTCAGTGAGGTGCTGGAGGTCAGTGAGGTGCTGGAGGTCAGTGAGGTGCTGGAGGTCAGTGAGGTGCCGGAGGTCAGTGAGGTGCCGGAGGTCAGTGAGGTACTGGAGGTCAGTGAGGTACTGGAGGTCAGTGAGGTGCTGGAGGTCAGTGAGGTGCTGGAGGTCAGTGAGGTGCTGGAGGTCAGTATGAGGTGCTGGAGGTCAGTGAGGTGCTGGAGGTCAGTGAAGTGCTGGAGGTCAGTGAGGTGCTGGAGGTCAGTGAGGTGCTGGAGGTCAGTGAGGTGCCGGAGGTCAGTGAGGTGCCGGAGGTCAGTGAGGTACTGGAGGTCAGTGAGGTACTGGAGGTCAGTGAGGTGCTGGAGGTCAGTGAGGTGCTGGATGTCAGTGAGGTGCTGGAGGTCAGTATGAGGTGCTGGAGGTCAGTGAGGTGCTGGAGGTCAGTGAGGTGCTGGAGGTCAGTGAGGTGCTGGAGGTCAGTGAGGTGCTGGAGGTCAGTGAGGTGCTGGAGGTCAGTGAGGTGCTGGAGGTCAGTGAGGTGCTGGAGGTCAGTGAGGTGCTGGAGGTCAATGAGGTACTGGAGGTCAATGAGGTGCCGGAGGTCAGTGAGGTGCTGGAGGTCAGTGAGGTGCAGGAGGTCAGTGAGGTACTGGAGGTCAGTGAGGTACTGGAGGTCAGTGAGGTACTGAAGGTCAGTGAGGTGCTGGAGGTCAGTGAGGTGCTGGAGGTCAGTATGAGGTGCTGGAGGTCAGTGAGGTGCTGGAGGTCAGTGAGGTGCTGGAGGTCAGTGAAGTGCTGGAGGTCAGTGAGGTGCTGGAGGTCAGTGAGGTGCTGGAGGTCAGTGAGGTGCCGGAGGTCAGTGAGGTGCCGGAGGTCAGTGAGGTACTGGAGGTCAGTGAGGTACTGGAGGTCAGTGAGGTGCCGGAGGTCAGTGAGGTGCTGGAGGTCAGTGAGGTGCTGGAGGTCAGTATGAGGTGCTGGAGGTCAGTGAGGTGCTGGAGGTCAGTGAGGTGCTGGAGGTCAGTGAAGTGCTGGAGGTCAGTGAGGTGCTGGAGGTCAGTGAGGTGCTGGAGGTCAGTATGAGGTGCTGGAGGTCAGTGAGGTGCTGGAGGTCAGTGAGGTGCTGGAGGTCAGTGAAGTGCTGGAGGTCAGTGAGGTGCTGGAGGTCAGTGAGGTGCTGGAGGTCAGTGAATTGCTGGAGGTCAGTGAGGTGCTGGAGGTCAGTGAGGTGCTGGAGGTCAGTGAGGTGCTGGAGGTCAGTGAGGTGCTGGAGGTCAGTGAGGTGCTGGAGGTCAGTGAAGTGCTGGAGGTCAGTGAGGTGCTGGAGGTCAGTGAGGTGCTGGAGGTCAGTGAGGTGCTGGAGGTCTTTGAGGTGCTGGAGGTCAGTGAGGTGCTGGAGGTCAGTGAGGTGCTGGAGGTCAGTGAGGTGCTGGAGGTCAGTGAAGTGCTGGAGGTCAGTGAGGTGCTGGAGGTCAGTGAAGTGCTGGAGGTCAGTGAGGTGCTGGAGGTCAGTGAGGTGCTGGAGGTCAGTGAGGTGCCGGAGGTCAGTGAGGTGCCGGAGGTCAATGAGGTACTGGAGGTCAGTGAGGTGCTGGAGGTCAATGAGGTACTGGAGGTCAGTGAGGTACTGGAGGTCAGTGAAGTACTGGAGGTCAATGAGGCACTGGAGGTCAATGAGGTACTGGAGGTCTCTGAGGTGCCGGAGGTCAGTGAGGTGCCGGAGGTCAGTGAGGTGCCGGAGGTCAGTGAGGTGCCGGAGGTCAGTGAGGTGCCGGAGGAGGTCATTAGTAGTAATATACCGTGCGTGAAGCGGTAAACCGGTAGATTATTCTGTACAAGGTGTGGTGAAGGCTCGATCTACCCGCTATACGCACTCTCAGTAATGTCAACAATCACGGAAGATTTAAAGTAAAAGGAGACAAGTGCAACTAATGTGACATTTATTGTGGCAACGTTTCGCTCTCCAGGAGCTTTATCAAGCCATTACCTTGATAAAGCTTGATAAAGCTCCTGGAGAGCGAAACGTTGCCACAATAAATGTCACATTAGTTGCACTTGTGTCCTTTTACTTTACATATTGTCGGTAATTCTACCAACTTTATTACAATCACGGAAGATAAAAAAATTTACCTGTTAGCTTATATCGTGCCAACACACACACACACACACACACACACACACACACACACACACACACACACACACACACACACACACACACACACACACACACACACACAGGAGGTTCCGTGGGACAGAGAACTGGCAGGAAAGCCAGTAAATGAAATGATGGAATATGTAACAACAAAATGCAAGGAGGCAGTGGAAAGGTTCATTCCCAAGGGAAACAGTAACAACGGGAAGACCAGAACGAGCCCCTGGTTTACCCGACGGTGTAAGGAGGCAAAAACAAAGTGCAATAGAGAATGGAAAAAGTACAGAAGGCAGAGAACACACGAAAATAGGTAGATTAGTCGCAGATCCATAACGAGTATGCACAGGTAAGGAGGGAGGCCCAGCGACAGAATGAAAATAACATAGCATCGAAAATCAAGACTGACCCGAAACTGTTGTATAGCCACATCAAGAGGAAGACAACAGTCAAAGACCAGAAGGTGGAGAACTCACAAGAAATTATCAGGAGGTATGTGAGGAGCTAAACAGGAGATTTAAGGAAGTTTTTACAGTAGAGACAGGAAGGGCTCTGGGAAGACAGCACAGAAGGGATCATCAAGAGGGAATATACCAATAAGTGTTGGATGACATACGAACAACCGAGGAGGATGTGCAGAAGCTGCTAAGTGACCTTGATACCTCAAAGGCGATGGGACCGAACATCTCCCCATGGGTCCTTAGAGAAGGAGCAGAGATGCTGTGCGTCTAACCACAATCTTCAACACATCCCTTGAAACTGGGAAACTACCTGAGAAATGGAAGACAGCAAATGTAGTCCCCATATTTAAGAAAGGAAACAGAAATGAGGCACTAAACTACAGACCTGTGTCTCTGACATGTATTGTGTGCAAAGTCATGGAGAAGATTATCAGGAGGAGAGTGGTGGAACACCTGGAACGGAACAAGATTATAAATGAAAACCAGCATGGGTTCATGGAAGGCAAATCCTGTGTCACAAACCTTCTGGAGTTTTATGACAAGGTAACAGAAGTAAGACACGAGAGAGAGGTGTGGGTTGATTGCATTTTCCTAGACTGCAGGAAAGCCTTTGACACAGTTTCCCACAAGAGATTAGTGCAGAAGCTGGAGGATCAGGCGCATATAACAGGGAGGGCACTGCAATGGATCAGGGAATACCTGACAGGGAGGCAACAACGAGTCATGGTATGTGAAGAGGTATCACAGTGGGCGCCTGTGACGAGCGGGGTCCCACAGGGGTCAGTTCTAGGACCAGTGCTATTTTTCATATATGCGAACGACATGATGGAAGGAATAGACTCTGAAGTGTCCCTGTTTGCAGATGATGTGAAGTTGATGAGAAGAATTAAATCGGATGAAGATGAGGCAGGACTGCAAAGAGACCTGGACAGGCTGGACATGTGGTCCAGAAACTGGCTTCTCGAATTCAACCCTGCCAAATGCAAAGTCATGAAGATTGGGGAGGGGCAAAGAAGACCGCAGACAGAGTATAGGCTAGGTGGACAAAGACTACAGACCTCACTCAGGGAGAAAGACCTTGGAGTGACCATAACACCGAGCACATCACCGGAGGCACACATCACCCAAATAACTGCTGCAGCATACGGGCGCCTGGCAAACCTGAGAATAGCATTCCGATACCTTAATAAGGAATCGTTCAAGACACTGTACACTGTGTATGTTAGGCCCATACTGGAGTATGCAGCACCAGTCTGGAACCCACACCTGGTCAAGCACGTCAAGAAGTTAGAGAAAGTACAAAGGTTTGCAACAAGGCTAGTCCCAGAGCTCAAGGGAATGTCGTACGAGGAAAGGTTGAGGGAAATCGGACTGACGACACTGGAGGACAGAAGGGTCAGGGGAGACATGATAACGACATACAAGATACTGCGGGGAATAGACAAGGTGGACAGAGATAGGATGTTCCAGAGAGGGGACACAGAAACAAGGGGTCACAACTGGAAGCTAAAGACTCAGACGAGTCACAGGGACGTTAGGAAGTATTTCTTCAGTCGTAGAGTCGTCAGGAAGTGGAATAGCCTAGCAAGTGAAGTGGTGGAGGCAGGAACCATACATAGTTTTAAGAAGAGGTATGACAAAGCTCAGGAAGCAGAGAGGGAGAGGACCCAGTAGCGATCAGTGAAGAGGCGGGGCCAGGAGCTGAGTCTCGACCCCTGCAACCACAATTAGGTGAGTACACACACGCACACACACACACATATACACTTGGAAGTTGAAGACTCAGATGAGTCAAAGGGATGTTAGGAAGTATTTCTTCAGTCATAGAGTTGTCAGAAGTGGAATAGCCTAGAAAGTGACGTAGTGGAGGCAGGAACCATTGATAGTTTTAAGAAGAGGTATGATAAAGCTCATAGAGCAGGGAGAGAGAGGACCTAGTAGCAATCAGTGAAGAGACGGGGCCAGGAGCTATGAATCGAACCCTGCAACCACAAATAGGTGAGTACACACATACAGTGGAAGAGCCAGAAACGAATATGTATTGATAAGAAGGGAGGTCCAACGTCAATATGAAAATGAAATAACATCGAAAGCCAAGTCTGACCTGAAGCTGTTGTACAGCCACATCAGGAGGAAAACAACAGTCAAGGACCAGATAATCAGGCTAAGGAAGGAAGGAGGAGAGGTCACAGGAAATGCCCGAGAAGTATGTGAGGAACTCAACATAAGATTTAAAGAAGTAGGTTCAGCGGAGACAAAAGACTACAGGAAGCAGGAATGGTGGACACAATACACACAACCGAGGAGGAGGTGAAGAGGCTACTAAATGAACTAGGTATCTCAAAAGCGATGGGGCGGACAACATCTCTCGGTGGGTCCTGAGAGAGGAAGCAGAGGCAATGTGTGTGCCACTAACAACAATCTTCAACACATCTGTCGAAACAGGGCGAGTACCTGAGGTGTGGAAGACAGCAAATGTAGTCCCAATTTTTAAGAATGGAGACAGACAGGCAGCATTAAACTACAGACCATTGTCACTGACATGAAGTCATGGAGAAGATTTTCAGATGAGTGGTGGAGCACCTAGAAAGGAATGAGCCTATACTCGACAACCAACACGGTTTCAGGAAAGGGAAACTTTGTGTCACAAATCTACTGGAGTTTTACGACAAGGTGACGGCAGTAAGACAAGAGAGACAGAGAGAGGGGTGGGTAGACTGCATTTTCTTGGACTGTAAGAAGGCTTTCGACTCAGTTCCACACAAGAAATTGGTGCAAAAACTAGATGATCAGGCAACTATAACAGGAAAGGCACTGCAATGGTTCAGGGAATACCTGTCAGGAAGACAACAGCGAGTCATGGTACGTGACGAGGTGTCAGAGAGGGCGCCTGTGACGAGCGGGGTTTCACAGGGGTCAGTCCTAAGACCGGTGCTGTTTCTGGTACATGTGAATGACATGACGGAAGGGATAGAATCTTATTGTGGCTAGCTGGTCTAGTGGCTAACGCGACGGGTTGGAGTTTTGAGGCTCTATGACCGCGGGTTCAATCCCGGCCGGGGGTATGGTTTATTTGCAATCGTGTCATTACGATTTCTTAAGTCATGTTGACGGCAGTGAAGGGACTTGAGCTAGAGTTCGTCACGGCCACGCTAGCTGGAGATTCGTCTGTAAAAACTTGCATTTGTGGTCACAGAGGTGCCTGTGCTAACTTTCCTATGGTGTAGAAATATACCTAGTTGGATGAATCTTATTGTGGCTAGCTGGTCTAGTGGCTAACGCGACGGGCTGGAGTTTTGAGACTCTATGACCGCGGGTTCAATCCCGGCCGGGGGTATGGTTTATTTGCAATCGTGTCATTACGATTTCTTAAGTCATTCAGAAGTGTCCCTGTTCACATACGATGTAGAACTAATGAAGAGAATACCCGTGGACAAGGATCAGACAGGACTACAAAGGGATCTGGACAGGCTGGACACGTGGTCCAGCACCTGGCTCCTGGAATTTAACCCCACCAAGTGAAAAGTCATGAAGATTGGGGAAAGACAAAGAAGACCGCAGACAGAGTACAGGCTAGGTAGCCAAAGACTGCAAACCTCACTCAAGGAAAAGGATTTTGGGGTGAGTATAACACCGAACACATATCTTGAGGCTCACATCAACCAGATAACTCGTGCAGCATATGGACGCCTGGCAAACCTGAGAATAGCGTTTCCACACCTGAGTAAGGAGTCATCCATGTACGTCAAGCCTGCATTGGAGTTTGCAGCACCAGTATGGAACCCACACCTGGTCAAGCACGTCAAGAAATTAGAGAAAGTGCAAAGGTTTGCAACAAGACTAGTCCCGGAGCTGAGGGAAATATCCTACGAGGAGAGGTTAGGGGAAATTAACCTGACGACACTGGAGGACAGAAGGGATAGGGGGAGGGACATGATACCGACATATTAAATACTTAGAGGTGACAGGATGGATAGGGACAAGACCTGTAGTTCTGGTTCACCACAGGTCTTGTCTAGACCGCCGCTCAAGACACATCTGAATGAACACACGTACATGACATGTGCATCAGGCGTACACACTGTGAACGAACACATAAGGCTGCATATTACCAAGGTCATCTCTGTGATCATGTGTACATGTACGTTTCCAGGAGAATTGAATGACCCTTACACACACACACACACGGGGCCAGGAGCTATGTATCGACCCATGCAACCACAAATAGGTGAGTACAATTAGGTGAGTACACACACACACACACACACACAAAGGTTTGCAAAGAAGACCCCAGACACAATATAGTTTAGATGGCCAGAGTCTGCAAACCTCACTCAAGGAAAAAGATCTGGGGGTGAGAATAACACCGAGCATATCTCCTGAGGCACACATCAATCAGATAACTGCTGCAGCATACGGGCGCCTGGCAAACCTACGGATAGCGTTCCGATACCTCAGTAAGGATTCGTTTAAGACTCTGTATACCATCTACGTCAGGCCCATACTGGAGTATGTAGCACCAGTTTGGAATCCACACCTAGTCAAGCACGTCAAGAAATTAGAGAAAGTGCAAAGGTTTGCAGCAAGACTAGTCCCAGAGCTACGGGGATTGTCCTATGAAGAAAGGTTGAGGGAAATCGGCCTGACGACACTGGAGGCCAGGAGGGTCAGGGGAGACATGATAACGACATATAAAATACTGCGCGGAATAGACGAGGTGGACAAAGACGGGATGTTCCAGAGATGGGACACAGACACAAGAGGTCACAATTGGAAGTTGAAGACTCAGATGAATCAAAGGGATGTTAGGAAGTATTTCTTCAGTCATAGAGTAGTCAGGCCATGGAATAGCCTAGAAAGTGATGTGGTGGAGGCAGGAACCATACATAGTTTTAAGGCGAGGTATGATAGAGCTCATGGGGCAGGGAGAGAGAGGACCTAGTAGCAATCAGTGAAGAGGCGGGGCCAGGAGCTGAGTCTCGATCCCTGTAACCACAGTTAGGTAAGTTAGGTGAGTACACACACACACACACACACACACACACACACACACAAGAAAGGTCGGTCACTGATCTTCCAATTATTTTATTACTCTCATAAAACACTAAACCCGTTCGGGTTATATATCGTCTGGGTAATGTGAGGCAGACAGGTTTAATCCGAGGAAGCGAAGAGTAACTCTAATTCAGCGGATCAAGAGCCCTTCAAGATCATCGCGAGATCTGTTGTTCATTGTTCACTGATGTTCAGTCTTGTGTGTGTGTGTGCGAGAGAACATGTTTAAACACCTGTGGACATGTAAGTGGCTAACACCCACAGCCTGTTTGACCACGGTGTTGACAAGTTGTGGAACTCCCGTGACAGGTCACATTGGAAACATAAACACATACGCAGTTTAATGTGATCCTTTATTGACAACGTTTCGCCCATTAAACTGCATATGTATTTATGTTTCCATTGTGTCGGTATTTTATACCATTTATTTTCACAGGTCACATTATTCACAGTCATGTCACAGTTGACTAACACCCAGGTACCTATTTTGCTGCTAGGTGAACATGGACAGCAGGTATAAGGTGACTAACACCCAGGTACCTATTTTGCTGCTAGGTGAACATGGACAGCAGGTATAAGGTGACTAACACCCAGGTACCTATTTTACTACTAGGTAAACATGGACAGCAGGTGTCTTAAGGAAACACGTCCTACTGTTTCCACCCACACCGGGGATCGACTCCCGGACCTCAGTGTATGAACTGAGTGCGCTACCAGTCGAGCTACGGGATACCTATGTTATCGTTCTGAAGAACAGAGGGAAGAGATGTATTCAGGACGAGATGGAACTTACTCAGATAACAAAGAAATGAGTGAGATACTGAAGTCTCAGTATGACTCCGTGTTTAGTGAACCGTTAACCAAACTAAGGGTCGACAATCTAAATGATTTTTTTTATGACTAAGACTCAAAATTTGGTTAATTCGAGAATTTCTTATATAATCCTAACACCACAGGACTTTGTAAAAACAGTAAATGACATGGCCATGCACTCTGCCCCAGGCCCAGGCTCATGGAACTCCGTGTTCATCAAGAACTGCAAGAAGCCCCTATTACGAGCTTTTACCATCGTATGGAGAGGGAGCATGGACACGGGGGTCGTCCCACAGTTACTAAAAACAACAGACATAGCCCCACTCCACAAAGGGGGCAGTAAAGCAATAGCAAAGAACTACAGACCGATAACACTAACGTCCCATATCATAAAAATCTTTGAAATGTGCCCCCCTCAAGGAAGGTTCCTTGATGTTGGTGAGGGGCTCTTGATTTAGGGAATTAGATCTGCGCTCCAGTTCCCCGAATTAAGCCTGAATGCCTTCCACATCCCCCCCCCCCCCAGGCGCTGTATAATCCTCCGGGTTTAGCGCTTCCCCCTTGATTATAATAATAATAATAATTTGAAATGTGCCTTAAGTATTCTGTGGAGAGGGAACATGGACACAAGGGTCATTCCACAGTCACTTAAAACAACAGACAGCCCCACTCCACAAAGGTGGCAGTAAAGCAATAGCAATGAATTACAGACCGATAGCACTAACGTCCCACATCATAAAAATCTTTGAAAGGGTTCTAAGAATCAAGATCGCCAACACGGGTTTAGAACAGGTCGCTCCTGCCTATTCCAACTACTGGACCACTATGATAAAGTCTTGGATGCTCTGGAGGACAAACAAAACGCAGATATAGTATACACAGACTTTGAAGATTGTGACACTTATGCAACATATGGGAATCTTTATTCAGGAAACGTTTCGCCACACAGTGGCTTCATCAGTCCAATACAAAGTAGAAAGCACTGCAGCATCATGGGATCTTGTTACAAAGAATTCTTCAACACTTGTTCAACCTTTGGACGACGATCTGCTTCGACTAGTGGATGGTACCACTGTGACGCCGCCTCCTTCTGCTTCACCTCACCTGACTACAGTATATAAGCCACGTCTACGGCCCTATGCTGTACATTCTACAAGATTGATGGACTGAACACATCGACTCCAGGCTGAGGGACTGATTACCTCAAACTCCTCCTCTCCTTACGCCTTTCTGCTTTGTATTGGACTGATGAAGTCACTGTGTGGCGAAACGTTTCCTGAATCAAGATTCCCATATGTTGCATAAGTGTCACAATCTTCAACTTGTCGGTTTTTCAAACCATTCATCACACAGACTTTGCAAATGTCTTCGACAAGTGTGACCATGGTGTAATAGTACACAAAATGAATGATAAAGGAATAACGGGAAAATTTGGTAGATGGATCTATAACTTCCTAACAAACAGAACACAACGTAGAGTCTGATTATTATTATTATAATCAAGGGGAAAGCGCTAAACCCGTAAGATTATACAACGCCTGAGGGGGGGATGTGGAAGGTATTCAAGTTTAATTCAGGGAACTGGAGAACAGATCCAATTCCCTAGATCAAGAGCCCCTCACCAGCATCAAGGAACCTTTCTTGAGGGGTGTCAAGTCTGAGACGGCTACAGTGAAAAACTCTGTTCCACAAGGTACAGTACTCGCTCCCATTCTGTTCCTCACCTTCATATCTGACATAGAGATGTAAGAAGTCTCTACCTTTCCTAACGACACCAGAAATTTGCCTGACAGTGTCCTCCAGTGAAGACACTGCAAGACTCCAAGCGGACATCAACCAAATCTTTACACGGCCGCAGAAAACAATATGAAGTTTAGTGAAGACAAATTCCAATTACTCCGCTGTGGAAAACTGCATCGTAGTATAAAACAAATTCCATCCACACAGTAGAGCGAAAAACTAATTTCAAAGACCTGGGAGTGATAATGTCAGAGGATTTCACTTTCAAAGATTACAACAATGTTTCAACCACATCTGCTAGGAAAATGATAGGATGGATAAAGAGAACCTTCAAAACTAGGGACGCCAAGCCCAGGATAATTCTCTTCAAATCGCTTGTTCTCTCTAGGCTGGAATATTGCTGTACACTAACTGCCCCTTTCAAGGCATGTGAAATTGCAGACTTTAAGAATATATAGGGAACTTTCATGGCAGGTATAAGTACGATAAAGCATCTAAATTATTGGGAACGGTCAACCGTCAACGGTCAACCGTCTCTTGATTTGTATTCCCTGGAACGCAGACGAGAACGATATATGATAATATACACTTGGAAAATCCTAGAGGGACTAGTCCCGAATCTGCACATGAAAATCGCTCCCTACGAAAGCAAAAGACACTGGATGAGATAAAACATTCCCTCAATGAAAAGCAGGAGCGCCACTAAGAGATAACACAATAAGTGTCAGGGGCCCAAGATTGCTCAACTGCCTCCTAGTATGCATTAGGGGGATTACCTATAGACCCCTGGTTGTTTTCAAGAAGGCCCTGGACAGACACCTCAAGTCAGTCCCTGACCAGCCGGGCTGTGATTCGTGCATCGGTTTACGTGCGGCCAGCAGAAACAGCCTGGTTGATCAGGCGCTGATCCACCACGATGTCTGATCATGGACTCGGCCGCTGGAGCGTTGACCCCTTCCAGGTATACTCCAGGTAGAAGTGAAGAGATGTATTCAAGGAACACTAACCTGGAATAAAGGAACGTGTGTTGAGCAGTTGTGTTGTACCTCACAGCTCGTCTGCCCAACCTCACAGCTCGTCTGCCCAACCTCACAGCTCGTCTGCCCAACCTCACAGCTCGTCCGCCCAACCTCACAGCTCGTCTGCCCAACCTCACAGCTGACTACAAACGCCCTGACGAACCATGCACAAGTCTCCTATATACCATCCTTCCCCCACCAATCCCTCCTATCCCCTCCCTCCTCCATTCCCCACTCATCCATCCAGTTCCTGGGCAAACATTGACGGAGTCTCCAGTTCGTCCCTTCCCTTCAAGATACTCAGGTACCCCATCAAGTTAGGGGCGTTGACTTGGTAAGGTGGTACGGCTCTTGTGATGACAGCTGTTCTCATCAACAAGCTGGAAGAATAATGGTGGCGGGACTAGTTGTGGTAACAATGGTGATGGTGGGACTGGTTGTGGTAGGAATGGTTAAAAATGGAACTGATTGTGGTAGGAATGGTTAAAATTAAATGGTGGTGGCTGGACTGTATGTAGTAGGAAAACCAGGAATAGTTGTGGAGGGAAAGGTTTTCTTTCCACAAGACTTAAACTACAACATACCAGTTGTCAACACTAGACTCCATCTATCACCTCTCCAACCACAACATACCAGTTGTAAACACTGGACTTTATCTATCACCTCTCCAACCACAACATACCAGTTGTCAACACTGGACTCCATCTATCACCTCTCCAACCACAACATACCAGTTGTCAACACTGGACTGCATCTATCACCTCTCCAACCACAACATACCAGTTGTCAACACTGGACTCCATCTATCACCTCTCCAACCACAACATACCAGTTGTCAACACTGGACTGCATCTATCACCTCTCCAACCACAACATACCAGTTGTCAACACTGGACTTTATCTATCACCTCTCCAACCACAACATACCAGTTGTCGACACTGGACTGCAACTATCACCTCTCCAACCACAACATACCAGTTGTCAACACTGGACTCCATCTATCACCTCTCCAACCACAACATACCAGTTGTCAACACTGGACTGCATCTATCACCTCTCCAACCACAACATACCAGTTGTCAACACTGGACTGCATCTATCACCTCTCCAACCACAACATACCAGTTGTCAACACTGGACTGCATCTATCACCTCTCCAACCACAACATACCAGTTGTCAACACTAGACTCCATCTATCACCTCTCCAACCACAACATACCAGTTGTCAACACTGGACTGCATCTATCACCTCTCCAACCACAACATACCAGTTGTCAACACTAGACTCCATCTATCACCTCTCCAACCACAACATACCAGTTGTCAACACTGGACTGCATCTATCACCTCTCCAACCACAACATACCAGTTGTAAACACTGGACTTTATCTATCACCTCTCCAACCACAACATACCAGTTGTTAACACTGGACTGCATCTATCACCTCTCCAACCACAACATACCAGTTGTAAACACTGGACTTTATCTATCACCTCTCCAACCACAACATACCAGTTGTCAACACTGGACTGCATCTATCACCTCTACAACCACAACATACCAGTTGTCGACACTGGACTGCATCTATCACCTCTCCAACCACAACATACCAGTTGTCAACACTGGACTTTATCTATCACCTCTCCAACCACAACATACCAGTTGTCGACACTGGACTGCAACTATCACCTCTCCAACCACAACATACCAGTTGTCAACACTGGACTCCATCTATCACCTCTCCAACCACAACATACCAGTTGTCAACACTGGACTGCATCTATCACCTCTCCAACCACAACATACCAGTTGTCAACACTGGACTCCATCTATCACCTCTCCAACCACAACATACCAGTTGTCAACACTGGACTGCATCTATCACCTCTCCAACCACAACATACCAGTTGTCAACACTGGACTTCATCTATCACCTCTCCAACCACAACATAAATTGATCAAAATCATATTAGAGTTCCCTCGCGTCCTTAAAAATTATTTTTTTTTATGCATGTGTTGCCAATGAACATTTTTCACTTAAAATACTGTCGTTTAGGCCGTTAATGTAAATTCTGAACAGCGAAGGGTCCAGCAGAGATCCTTGTGGAACGCCACTCGTGACTGGTCCCCCATTCTGAGTTCTCATTTATGTAAACTCGCTAATGCCTTTCTGTCAACCATTCAGAAAGTCACGAGAATTTTTTTTCTCGGTGTTTTGTGTGGCACCTTATCAAAGATCTTACGTTATATATATAACATACTGCTTTTATACTGTCCACAGCCTTAAATAACTATGTGAGGAGGTAGTAAGGTTGAACAACGTCCATTAATAATAATAATAATAATAATTGAACATTAAAATGGTATAAAATACCGACAGGTTGTTAGGTAAGAAACAATATGTTTCAGACTATGGAACAATGCTCTTCTCCAGACTGAGGGACTGACCACCTCAAAACTTTAAGGGTGATGGACTGATTACATCGTCTTCAAGTATCTTCTGCTTCTATCAACTTTTCTATACTCGACTGAAGAAGCCTACTGTGTAGGCGAAACGTTTCGAAATAAGGATACCTAACTGTTGCACATGTGTCTTACCTAACAACAACAATGATAATAATAATAATAATAATAATAATAATAATAATAATAATAATAATAATAATCTATATTTCTACCAGTACATGATACAACTTATACAGACCATAGCTGACATCACTGACATACTATATAGAAAGTACCTGGTTATGCAGAGCATTTCTGGCAGCTTTGGTTAATCTTGTCCCCCAGGATGCGACCCATACCAGTCGGTTAACACCCAGGTACCTAGTTACTGCTAGATGAACAGGGACAGCTGGTATTAGGAAACATGCCCAACGTTTCTCCGGTACCGGTGGTGGTTGAGATGGTGGTGGTGTTGTCGTGGTAGTGGTGGTTGAGATGGTGGTGGTGGTGGTGTTGTCGTGGTAGTGGTGGTTGAGATGGTGGTGGTAGTGGTGTTAGTAGTCGTGATAGCGGTGATGGTTAAGAGGGTGGTGGTAGTGGTGTTAGTAGTGGTAGTTGTGGTTAAGATGGTAGTGGTGGTTAAGATGGTAGTGGTAGTGGTGGTTAAGATGGTAGTGGTAGTGGTGGTTAAGATGGTAGTGGTAGTGGTGGTTAAGATGGTAGTGGTAGTGGTGGTTAAGATGGTAGTGGTAGTGGTGGTTAAGATGGTAGTGGTAGTGGTGGTTAAGATGGTAGTGGTAGTAACACTGACGTTAGTAGTAGTGGTAGTGGTGGTTAAGATGGTAGTGGTAGTAGTGGTTAAGATGGTAGTGGTAGTGGTGGTTAAGATGGTAGTGGTAGTGGTGATTAAGATGGTAGTGGTAGTGGTGGTTAAGATGGTAGTGGTAATGGTGGTTAAGATGGTAGTGGTAGCAACACTGATGTTAGTAGTAGTGGTAGTTGTAGTTAAGATGGTAGTGGTAGTAACACTGATGTTAGTAGTAGTGGTAGTGGTGGTTAAGATGGTAGTGATAGTAACACTGATGTTAGTAGTAGTGGTAGTGGTGGTTAAGATGGTGGTGGTAGTAACACTGATGTTAGTAGTAGTGGTAGTGGTGGTTAAGATGGTGGTGGTAGTAACACTGATGTTAGTAGTAGTGGTAGTGGTGGTTAAGATGGTAGTGATAGTAACACTGATGTTAGTAGTAGTGGTAGTGGTGGTTGAGATAGTGGTAGGTGTTCCTCTCCAATAAATAGAATTTTCTAGAATAAACTGCAAAAGTGCTGATGTTTATTGCTTGTGTTTATTCTGAGGTGATAACATCAGAGGTTTATTCCTCATAAAACACAAAGAAAACATAATGTGTGTGTGTGTGTGTGTGTGTGTGTGTGTGTGTGTGTGTGTGTGTGTGTGTGTGTGTGTGTGTGTGTGTGTGTGTGCAAAGGTATGTCACTGTGTTTATATATTCAACACTAGTGTTTGTGTAGTGTTTGTTTACAAGTAAACACACACACACACACAAACATCACGTCGTGTGGTGTAATTTAAAATTTTTGACGTGGTGGGGGTGTAAGCCAGCAGAAATTCTCGGTCTTATGACCAAAGGGTCTGTGAGTGGTTCATCTCATCACTAAGCTTCACGTAGACCAGCTGAAAGCTTCGGTCATATGACCAAAAGGGTCTGTGAGTGGTTCATCTTATCACTAAGCTTCACGTGGACCAGCTGAAAGCTTCGGTCATATGACCAAAGGGTCTGTGAGTGGTTCATCTTATCACTAAGCTTCACGTGGACCAGCTGAAAGCTTCGGTCATATGACCAAAAGGTCTGTGAGTGGTTCATCTTATCACTAAGCTTCACGTGGACCAGCTGAAAGCTTCGGTCATATGACCAAAGGGTCTGTGAGTGGTTCATCTTATCACTAAGCTTCACGTGGACCAGCTGAAAGCTTCGGTCATATGACCAAAAGGTCTGTGAGTGGTTCATCTTATCACTAAGCTTCACGTGGACCAGCTGAAAGCTTCGGTCATATGACCAAAAGGTCTGTGAGTGGTTCATCTTATCACTAAGCTTCACGTGGACCAGCTGAAAGCTTCGGTCATATGACCAAAAGGTCTGTGAGTGGTTCATCTTATCACTAAGCTTCACGTAGACCAGCTGAAAGCTTCGGTCATATGACCAAAAGGTCTGTGAGTGGTTCATCTCATCACTAAGCTTCACGTGGACCAGCTGAAAGCTTCGGTCATATGACCAAAGGGTCTGTGAGTGGTTCATCTCATCACTAAGCTTCACGTGGACCAGCTGAAAGTCTGGTCCATATGACCAGAACCTCAGTGAGTGGATCATCAATTATCAACGGAACTTTTTAAAGTTCTGTTATGGTACCATCACCATCCTGCTCCCATTTCCCTGTAGTCCTAATTTCACTCTATTGCTTATAATAATAATAATCATTATTTCTGGCCATAGCTGATATCAATGACATACTACTATGTAGAAAGTCCTTTGCATTTTCGGCAACTTAGATTAATTTGGTCCTCAGGATGCTACCCACACCAGTCTTCTAACACCCAGGTACCTACTTACTGCTATGTGGAAAGGGACAGCAGGTGTAAGGTGACTAACACCCAGGTACCTACTTACTGCTAGGTGAAGAGGGACAGCAGGTGTAAGGTGACGAACACCCAGGTACCAACTTATGCTAGGTGAACAGGGACAGCAGGTGTAAGGTGACTAACACCCAGGTACCTACTTACTGCTAGGTGAACAGTGACAGCAGGTGTAAGGTGACTAACATCCAGGTACCAACTTGCTGCTAGGTGAACAGGGACAGCAGCTGTAAGGTGACTAACATCCAGGTACCAACTTACTGCTAGGTGAACAGGGACAGCAGATGTAAGGTGACTAACATCCAGGTACTAACTTACTGCAGCGTGAACAGATATTAGTGCCGGAAAAAAGTCCCCCCCCCCCCCAGTACCACCAATACCACCAACCAGATGACATTCTTCTTTGCAAATATCCAAGGTCTAAAGCCAGCAACGAACAACAAAATACCTTTCATCCGTGGACTGCTTGCAGAGGCAAATGCAATGTTTGCGGCTTTCACTGAGACCCACACAAAGATCACTTGGACAACGAAATATGGATCCCAGGTTACAACCTATACAGATGTGACAGAGTGAACGGGCAAAAAAAGGAGGGGGGTTGGCCTGTATATTGCAGAGTCACTTATTTGCACAGAACTGCTAAATGCCTCAAATGATGTAGTTGAAGTTTTAACAGTAAAGGTCGAGAACCAAAACCTAGTCATTGTGGTAGTCTACAAGCCTCCGGGTGCAACGTCCCAACAATTCCAGGAACAGCTGTTAAAAATTGACCACTGTCTGGAAAACCTTCCAGCTCCTGCCCCCAACATCTTGCTCCTGGGGGATTTCAACTTAAGGCACCTAAAATGGAGGAATATAGCAAATAATATTGTTGCAGTAATAACACCAGGAGGCAGCTCTGATGAAAACTCACACTCACACGAGCTTTTAAATCTCTGCACAAAATTCAACTTAAACCAGCAAATAATAGAACCTACTAGACTGGAGAATACACTGGACCTCATCTTCACTAACAATGATGATCTGATACGAAATGTCACCATATCAAAAACAATATACTCAGATCACAACATAATCGAGGTTCAGACATGTATGTGCGGGGCCCCAGACCGACATAATGGGATCAGTCATGAGGGAGCATTCACCAAATTCAACTTCAATAACAAGAACATAAAATGGGACCAAGTAAACCAAGTACTAAATGATATAAGCTGGGAAGATAGACTAAGCAACACAGACCCCAACTTACGCCTAGAACAGATTAACTCGGTGGCACTCGATGTATGCTCAAGGCTTATTCCTTTAAGAAAAAGGAGGAGTAGATGTAAAACAGAAAGAGACAGGCGCTCTCTTTACAGGCGACGGAAAAGAATAACAGAGCGGCTAAAAGAGGCCAATATATCTGCAGTGAGTAGGGAGATACTGGTCAGAGAAATAGCAAACATCGAACTTAAGCTAAAGGAATCTTATAAGAGTCAGGAATCGCGGGAAGAACTAAAAGCCATAAATGAAATCGAAAGAAACCCAAAGTATTTCTTCTCCTATGCCAAATCAAAATCGAGAACAACGTCCAGTATTGGGCCCCTACTTAAACAAGATGGGTCCTACACAGATGACAGCAAGGAAATGAGTGAGCTACTCAAGTCCCAATATGACTCAGTTTTTAGCAAGCCGCTAACCAGACTGAGAGTCGAAGATCTAAATGAATTTTTTATGAGAGAGCCACAAAATTTGATTAACACAAGCCTATCCGATGTTATCCTGACGCCAAATGACTTCGAACAGGCGATAGAAGACATGCCCATGCACTCTGCCCCAGGGCCAGACTCATGGAACTCTGTGTTCATCAAGAACTGCAAGAAGCCCCTATCACGAGCCTTTTCCATCCTGTGGAGAGGGAGCATGGACACGGGGGTCGTCCCACAGTTACTAAAAACAACAGACATAGCCCCAATCCACAAAGGGGGCAGTAAAGCAACAGCAAAGAACTACAGACCAATAGCACTAACATCCCATATCATAAAAATCTTTGAAAGGGTCCTAAGAAGCAAGATCACCACCCATCTAGATACCCATCAATTACACAACCCAGGGCAACATGGGTTTAGAACAGGTCGTTCCTGTCTGTCTCAACTATTGGATCACTACGACAAGGTCCTAGATGCACTAAAAGACAAAAAGAATGCAGATGTAATATACATTGACTTTGCAAAAGCCTTCGACAAGTCTGACCATGGTGTAATAGCGCACAAAATGCGTGCTAAAGGAATAACAGGAAAGTTGGTAGATGGATCTGTAACTTCCTCACTAACAGAACACAGAGAGTAGTCGTCAACAGAGTAAAGTCCGAGGCAGCTACGGTGAAAAGCTCTGTTCCACAAGGCACAGTACTCGCTCCCATCTTGTTCCTCATCCTCATATCCGACATAGACAAGGATGTCAGCCACAGCACCGTGTCTTCCTTTGCAGATGACACCCGAATCTGCATGACAGTGTCTTCCATTGCAGACACTGCAAAGCTCCAGGCGGACATCAACCAAATCTTTCAGCGGGCTGCAGAAAACAATATGAAGTTCAACGATGAGAAATTTCAATTACTCAGATATGGTAAACATGAGGAAATTAAATCTTCATCAGAGTACAAAACAAATTCTGGCCACAAAATAGAGCGAAACACCAACGTCAAAGACCTGGGAGTGATTATGTCGGAGGATCTCACCTTCAAGGACCATAACATTGTATCAATCGCATCTGCTAGAAAAATGACAGGATGGATAATGAGAACCTTCAAAACTAGGGAGGCCAAGCCATGATGACACTCTTCAGGTCACTTGTTCTATCTAGGCTGGAATATTGCTGCACACTAACAGCACCTTTCAAGGCAGGTGAAATTGCTGACCTAGAAAATGTACAGAGAACCTTCACGGCGCACATAACGGAGATAAAACACCTCAATTACTGGGAGCGCTTATAGTTCCTGAACCTGTACTCCCTGGAATGCAGGCGGGAGAGATACATGATTATATGCACCTGGAAAATCCTAGAGGGACTAGTACCAAACTTGCACACGAAAATCACTCTCTCCGAAAGCAAAAGACTCGGCAGACGATGCAACATTCCCCCAGTGAAAAGCAGGGGTGTCACTAGCACGCTAAGAGACAACACAATTAGTGTCAGGGGCCCAAGACTGTTCAACTGCCTCCCAGCATACATAAGGGGGATTACCAATAGACCCCTGGCAGTCTTCAAGCTGGCACTGGACAGGCACCTAAAGTCGGTACCTGGCCAGCCGGGCTGTGGCTCATACGTTGGATTGCGTGCAGCCAGCAGTAACAGCCTGGTTGATCAGGCCCTGTTCCACCATGAGGCCTGGTCACAGACCGGGCCGCGGGGGCGTTGACCCCCGGAACTCTCTCCAGGTAAACTCCAGGAACAGAGACAGCAGGTGTCTTAAGGAAACACGCCCCGGTGTTTCCACCCGTACCGGGGACCAGGCCATGAACCTCAGGGTATGAGCTGAGTGCGCTACCAACCCAGCTACGGCATGTTTTCAATTTGTAAAGTAAAAGGACACAAGTGCAACTAATGTGACATTTATTGTGGCAACGTTTCGCTCTCCAGGAGCTTTATCAAGCCATTAAAAACAATACATGGACACAGAGGGTATATAAAGGCTCAGAGTGAGGTGTAATACTAGTGAGGTACCATTTCGATGTTCACTAGTGGTAGTAGTAGTAGTAGTAGTAGTAGTAGTAGTAGTAGTAGTAGTAGTAGTAGTAGTAGTAGTAGTAGCAGTGACAAAAGTAATACAATATGGTAGAGCAATCTGTGTCCATGTATTGTTTGTAATGGCTTGATAAAGCTCCTGGAGAGCGAAACGTTGCCACAATAAATGTCACATTAGTTGCACTTGTGTCCTTTTACTTTACATATTGTCGGTAATTCTACCAACTTTATTACATGTTTTCAATTACCACTGTGGGGCTCGAAGCACCGTCCCTGTGAAAGCACTAGCGTTACCAAGAACCTCATTTCCTGCTACCCAGCTTAAAAAATCTAGACTGCGTTGACCTATATTTTTTCCAGTGTGTCGGCGGCCCCCACTGGTTCCAAGGTACGGACGTCTAACTATAAATATTCCAGGATCTTACCACGATGTCACAGTTAAGGGTAAAGTAAGATAACTTTTTAAAGATATCTTTAGTGGGTGAGGCATTGATGGCCGCTGAGTGTTCTCTGCGGCTATTAAAGTGAATATAAAGATTCTTGCATGTACTTAACATACTAAGAGTCTCTCTCTCTGTCTCTGTCTCTCTGTCTCTCTCTCTCTCTCTCTCTCTCTCTCTCTCTCTCTCTCTCTCTCTCTCTGTCTGTCTCTCTGTCTCTCTCTCTCTCTCTCTCTCTCTCTCTCTCTCTCTCTCTCTCTCTCTCTGTCTCTCTGTCTCTCTCTCTCTCTCTCTCTCTCTCTCTCTCTCTCTTCCTCTCTCTCTGTCTCTCTCTCTCTCTCTCTCTCTCTCTCTCTCTCTCTCTCTCTCTCTCTGTCTCTCTCTCTCTCTCTCTCTCTCTCTCTCTCTCTCTCTCTCTCTCTCTCTCTGTCTGTCTGTCTGTCTGTCTGTCTGTCTCTCTCTCTCTCTCTCTCTCTCTCTCTCTCTCTCTCTCTCTCTCTCTCTCTCTCTCTCTCTCTCTGTCTCTCTCTCTCTCTCTCTCTCTCTCTCTCTCTCTCTCTCTCTCTCTCTCTCTCTCTCTCTCTCTCTCTCTCTCTTCTGTCTGTCTGTCTGTCTGTCTGTCTCTCTCTCTCTCTCTCTCTCTCTCTCTCTCTCTCTCTCTCTCTCTCTTTCTCTCTCTGTCTGTCTGTCTGTCTGTCTCTCTCTCTCTCTCTCTCTCTCTCTCTCTCTCTCTCTCTCTCTCTCTCTCTCTCTCTCTCTCTCTCTCTCTCACCATCGAATACTTAACACCATTGATGTTCAGTCAATATTATCTTCGTAGTGTTCTTGCTTGTGATGTTTCATGTTCGTGTGTTGGTAGTGGTACAGTTAGTGGTAGTGTGGTTGCTGGTGGTACAGTTAGTGGTAGTGTGGTTGCTGGTGGTACAGTTAGTGGTAGTGTGGTTGCTGGTGGTACAGTTAGTGGTAGTGTGGTTGCTGGTGGTACAGTTAGTGGTAGTGTGGTTGCTGGTGGTACAGTTAGTGGTAGTGTGGTTGCTGGTGGTACAGTTAGTGGTAGTGTGGTTGCTGGTGGTACAGTTAGTGGTACAGAGTAGTACATGTAGTGGTACAGAGTGGAACAATATTCACAGGTTATGAGAGTAACAAAGACTAACATTCCTTGGTGCTGAGATCACTGCCAGAGTCACTGTCTCTCCCTCACCTGAGATTATTTCACCCTT
>NC_091388.1:6528662-6658112 GCF_038502225.1 Cherax quadricarinatus | reverse complement strand
TTAAGGTCTACAAAGGCAATGGTAGGTAGTGATGGTGGTAGATAGTGATGGTAATATCGGGGATGGTAGTTGTACGTTGTTTGTAGCATTGGGAGGGGTGGTGGTAGTGGTGCTAATATTGATGGTGGTAGTGGTGGTGATGGTGGTAATATTAATGGTGGTATAAAGTGGTGGTAATACTGATAGTGGTAGTTGTAGGTTACTTGTAGTATTGGGATGGTGATAGTAAATAGGGAATTACCCCACGCCCATCCTGTTGGAGAATTAGACACATACCCAATATCTGGGTATCTCTATTTGTAGACGCTACACCAACCAGTGGCTTTATCAATACAATACAAGGACATAATGTGAAGACTGTAGAAATATATACAAAACATGAGGTAATCTGTCCCACAGTCATGGAGTTGTGTAGATCACCGTAGTCTTGGAGACTGTGAAGCACAGACAGGAAGACTGGTGCTTATATACTGGCGTCAGGTGAGGGACGTGTACCAGCTGAAGGTATTGTTACTTAGTCTGCTGTACGTCCCTCACCTGACACCAATATATAAACACCAAAGGTATTGTTACCTGGTCTGCTGTACGTCCCTCACCTGACACCAATATATAAACACCAAAGGTATTGTTACCTGGTCTGCTGTACGTCCCTCACCTGACACCAATATATAAGCACCAAAGGTATTGTTACCTGGTCTGCTGTACGTCCCTCACCTGACACCAATATATAAGCACCAAAGGTATTGTTACCTGGTCTGCTGTACGTCCCTCACCTGACACCAATATATAAGCACCAAAGGTATTGTTACCTGGTCTGCTGTACGTCCCTCACCTGACACCAATATATAAGCACCAAAGGTATTGTTACCTGGTCTGCTGTACGTCCCTCACCTGACACCAATATATAAGCACCAAAGGTATTGTTACCTGGTCTGCTGTACGTCCCTCACCTGACACCAATATATAAGCACCAAAGGTATTGTTACCTGGTCTGCTGTACGTCCCTCACCTGACACCAATAAATAAACACCAAAGGTATTGTTACCTGGTCTGCTGTACGTCCCTCACCTGACACCAATAAATAAGCACCAAAGGTATTGTTACCTGGTCTGCTGTACGTCCCTCACCTGACACCAATAAATAAACACCAAAGGTATTGTTACCTGGTCTGCTGTACGTCCCTCACCTGACACCAATATATAAGCACCAAAGGTATTGTTACCTGGTCTGCTGTACGTCCCTCACCTGACACCAATAAATAAGCACCAAAGGTATTGTTACCTGGTCTGCTGTACGTCCCTCACCTGACACCAATAAATAAGCACCAATCTCCCGGTCTGTGCTCCAGAATCTTCAAGATCACGTGCTCTTCTTTTGTATACAATTCTACAGACTTCACATTAAGTTCTTGTATTGATAAAGCCACTGGATGGTTAAACGTCTGCAAATAAAGATACCCAGATGTTGCACATGTGTCTAATTCATTCATGCATATACA
The DNA here is from genome assembly GCF_038502225.1 of Cherax quadricarinatus. Classification (NCBI taxonomy): domain Eukaryota; kingdom Metazoa; phylum Arthropoda; class Malacostraca; order Decapoda; family Parastacidae; genus Cherax; species Cherax quadricarinatus. Next base: position 6,656,614 of record NC_091388.1, on the reverse strand, counting down.
GTGTAAATCATTCATGCATATACAGTGTGTAAATCAGACAATGAAGTGTAAGTAAGATAATGTAAACGTTTAGTTTACTAGTGACTTATCAGCTTATCAAGTCCCATAAGTACCTTTGTAACTTGTTCACGAACATCAAAATGGTATACAATACCGACAGGTTGGTAGGTAAGACACATAAGCAACAGTTAGGCAACTATATTCGGAAACGTTTCGCCTACACAGTAGGCTTCTTCAAGGCTGATGGACTGATTACATCGTCTTCACATCTCTACTGTTCCTGCCTACTTTCTGTATTCGACTGAAGAAGCCTACTGTGTAGGCGAAACGTTTCGGAATAAAGTTGCCTAATTGTTGCCTGTGTGTCTTACCTACCAACTTGTTCATGATTGTGACCAGATATAAACGTGTAAATACTTCAGTACTTTTGTAACTTCTTGAGTTATCAAAACTTTGAGGTACAGTCCCTGGACCCATTATGTACCTCTGTAATGTTGAGGTACAGTCCCTGGACCCATTATGTACCTCTGTAATGATGAGGTCCAGTCCCTGGGCCCATTATGTACCTCTGTAATGTTGAGGTACAGTCCCTGGACCCATTATGTACCTTTGTAATGATGAGGTCCAGTCCCTGGGCCCATTATGTACGTCTGTAATGATGAGGTCCAATCCCTGGACCCATTATGTACCTCTGTAATGTTGAGGTACAGTCCCTGGACCCATTATGTACCTTTGTAATGATGAGGTCCAGTCCCTGGGCCCATTATGTACGTCTGTAATGATGAGGTCCAATCCCTGGACCCATTATGTACCTCTGTAATGTTGAGGTACAGTCCCTGGACCCATTATGTACCTTTGTAATGATGAGGTCCAGTCCCTGGGCCCATTATGTACGTCTGTAATGATGGTCCAGTCCCTGGACCCATTATGTACCTCTGTAATGTTGAAGTACAGTCCCTGGACCCATTATGTACCTCTGTAATGTTGAGGTACAGTCCCTGGACCCATTATGTACCTCTGTAATGTTGAGGTCCAGTCCCTGGACCCATTATGTACCTCTGTAATGATGAGGCCCAGTCCCTGGACCCATTATGTACCTCTGTAATGTTGAGGTACAGTCCCTGGACCCATTATGTACCTCTGTAATATTGAGGCACAGTCCCTGGACCCATTATGTACCTCTGTAAGTCCCTGGACCCATTATGTACCTCTGTAATGATGAGCTCCAGTCCCTGGACCCATTATGTACCTCTGTAATGTTGAGGTACAGTCCCTGGACCCATTATGTACCTTTGTAATGATGAGGTCCAGTCCCTGGGCCCATTATGTACGTCTGTAATGATGGTCCAGTCCCTGGACCCATTATGTACCTCTGTAATGTTGAAGTACAGTCCCTGGACCCATTATGTACCTCTGTAATGTTGAGGTCCAGTCCCTGGACCCATTATGTACCTCTGTAATGATGAGGCCCAGTCCCTGGACCCATTATGTACCTCTGTAATGTTGAGGTACAGTCCCTGGACCCATTATGTACCTCTGTAATATTGAGGCACAGTCCCTGGACCCATTATGTACCTCTGTAAGTCCCTGGACCCATTATGTACCTCTGTAATGATGAGCTCCAGTCCCTGGACCCATTATGTACCTCTGTAATGTTGAGGTACAGTCCCTGGACCCATTATGTACCTTTGTAATGATGAGGTCCAGTCCCTGGGCCCATTATGTACGTCTGTAATGATGGTCCAGTCCCTGGACCCATTATGTACCTCTGTAATGTTGAAGTACAGTCCCTGGACCCATTATGTACCTCTGTAATGTTGAGGTACAGTCCCTGGACCCATTATGTACCTCTGTAATGTTGAGGTCCAGTCCCTGGACCCATTATGTACCTCTGTAATGATGAGGCCCAGTCCTTGGACCCATTATGTACCTCTGTAATGTTGAGGTACAGTCCCTGGACCCATTATGTACCTCTGTAATATTGAGGCACAGTCCCTGGACCCATTATGTACCTCTGTAAGTCCCTGGACCCATTATGTACCTCTGTAATGATGAGCTCCAGTCCCTGGACCCATTATGTACCTCTGTAATGTTGAAGTACAGTCCCTGGACCCATTATGTACCTCTGTAATGTTGAGGTACAGTCCCTGGACCCAATATGTACCTCTGTAATGTTGAGGTCCAGTCCCTGGACCCATTATGTACCTCTGTAATGATGAGGCCCAGTCCCTGGACCCATTATGTACCTCTGTAATGTTGAGTTACAGTCCCTGGACCCATTATGTACCTCTGTAATGATGTCCAGTCCCTGGACCCATTATGCACCTCTGTAATGTTGAGGTACAGTCCCTGGACCCATTATGTACCTCTGTAATATTGAGGTACAGTCCCTGGACCCATTATGTACCTCTGTAATGATGAGATCCAGTCCCTGGACCCATTATGTACCTCTGTAATGTTGAGGTACAGTCCCTGGACCCATTATGTACCTCTGTAATGATGAGGTCCAGTCCCTGGGCCCATTATGTACCTCTGTAATGATGAGGTCCAGTCCCTGGACCCATTATGTACCTCTGTAATGTTGAAGTACAGTCCCTGGACCCATTATGTACCTCTGTAATGTTGAGGTACAGTCCCTGGACCCATTATGTACCTCTGTAATGATGAGGTACAGTCTCTGGACCCATTATGTACCTCTGTAATGTTGAGGTACAGTCTCTGGACCCATTATGTACCTCTGTAACGTTGAGGTACAGTCCCTAGACCCATTATGTACCTCTGTAACGTTGAGGTACAGTCCCTAGACCCATTATGTACCTCTGTAATGTTGAGGTACAGTCTCTGGACCCATTATGTACCTCTGTAATGTTGAGGTGCAGTCCCTAGACCCATTATGTACCTCTGTAATGTTGAGGTACAGTCTCTGGACCCATTATGTACCTCTGTAACGTTGAGGTACAGTCCCTAGACCCATTATGTAAATCTGTAATGTTGAAGTACAGTCCCTGGACCCATTATGTACCTCTGTAATGTTGAAGTACAGTCCCTGGACCCATTATGTACCTCTGTAATGTTGAGGTACAGTCCCTGGACCCATATGTACCTCTGTAATGTTGAGGTACATTCCCTGGACCCATTATGTACCTCTATAATGATGAAGTCCAGTCCCTGGACCCATTATGTACCTCTGTAATGTTGAGGTACAGTACCTGGACCCATTATGTACCTCTGTAATGTTGAGGTACAGTCCCTGGACCCATTGTGTACCTCTGTAATGATGAGGTCCAGTCCCTGGACATATTATGTACCTCTGTAATGTAGAGGTACAGTCCCTGGACCCATTATGTACCTCTGTAATGATGTGGTCCAGTCCCTGGACCCATTATGCACCTCTGTAATGTTGAGGTACAGTCCCTGGACCCATTATGTACCTCTGTAATGTTGAGGTACAGTCCTTGGACCCATTATGTACCTCTGTAATGTTGAGGTACAGTCCCTGGGCCCATTATGTACCTCTGTAATGTTGAGGTACAGTCCCTGGACCCATTATGTACTTCTGTAATGATGAAGTCCAGTCCCTGGACCCATTATGTACCTCTGTAATGTTGAGGTACAGTCCCTGGACCCATTATGTACCTCTATAATGAAATCCAGTCCCTGGACCCATTATGTACCTCTGTAATGTTGAGTTACAGTCCCTGGACCCATTATGTACCTCTGTAATGATGTCCAGTCCCTGGACCCATTATGCACCTCTGTAATGTTGAGGTACAGTCCCTGGACCCATTATGTACCTCTGTAATATTGAGGTACAGTCCCTGGACCCATTATGTACCTCTGTAATGATGAGATCCAGTCCCTGGACCCATTTTGTACCTCTGTAATGTTGAGGTACAGTCCCTGGACCCATTATGTACCTCTGTAATGATGAGGTCCAGTCCCTGGGCCCATTATGTACCTCTGTAATGATGAGGTCCAGTCCCTGGACCCATTTTGTACCTTTGTAATGTTGAAGTACAGTCCCTGGACCCATTATGTACCTCTGTAATGTTGAGGTACAGTCCCTGGACCCATTATGTACCTCTGTAATGATGAGGTACAGTCCCTGGACCCATTATGTACCTCTGTAATGTTGAGGTACAGTCCCTGGACCCATTATGTACCTCTGTAATGTTGAGGTACAGTCCCTGGACCCATTATGTACCTCTGTAATGATGAGGTCCAGTTTTTGGACCCATTATGTACCTCTGTAATGATGTGGTCCAGTCCCTGGACCCATTATGCACCTCTGTAATTTTGAGGTACAGTCCCTGGACCCATTATGTACCTCTGTAATGTTGAGGTACAGTCCTTGGACCCATTATGTACCTCTGTAATGTTGAGGTACAGTCCCTGGGCCCATTATGTACCTCTGTAATGTTGAGGTACAGTCCCTGGACCCATTATGTACTTCTGTAATAATGAAGTCCAGTCCCTGGACCCATTATGTACCTCTGTAATGTTGAGGTACAGTCCCTGGACCCATTATGTACCTCTATAATGAAATCCAGTCCCTGGACCCATTATGTACCTCTGTAATGTTGAGTTACAGTCCCTGGACCCATTATGTACTTCTGTAATGATGTCCAGTCCCTGGACCCATTATGCACCTCTGTAATGTTGAGGTACAGTCCCTGGACCCATTATGTACCTCTGTAATATTGAGGTACAGTTCCTGGACCCATTATGTACCTCTGTAATGATGAGATCCAGTCCCTGGACCCATTATGTACCTCTGTAATGTTGAGGTACAGTCCCTGGACCCATTATGTACCTCTGTAATGATGAGGTCCAGTCCCTGGGCCCATTATGTACCTCTGTAATGATGAGGTCCAGTCCCTGGACCCATTATGTACCTCTGTAATGTTGAAGTACAGTCCCTGGACCCATTATGTACCTCTGTAATGTTGAGGTACAGTCCCTGGACCCATTATGTACCTCTGTAATGATGAGGTACAGTCCCTGGACCCATTATGTACCTCTGTAATGTTGAGGTACAGTCCCTGGACCCATTATGTACCTCTGTAATGTTGAGGTACAGTCCCTGGACCCATTATGTACCTCTGTAATGTTGAGGTACAGTCCCTGGACCCATTATGTACCTCTGTAATACTTTGACTACCGCCCACGTGAGTGTGGGGTGCATAATGAAGATATTAAGCTAACCGTAACAATATAAGAATGGAGGAACACTGCAGAAGGCCTACTGGCCCATAACTCGTTGATAAGTAAGACACATGTACAACAGTTGGGTCTCTTTATTGATGAAACATTTCGCCCACACAGTAGTTTTCTTCAAACAGACAGCAGTTGTAGAAACAGTATTTGAGGTGGTCAGTCCCTCAGTCTGGAGATCCATGGAGCTGAATTCTTCTCCAGGCTGAGGGACTGACCACCTCAAATACTATTTCTTGAAGATTGATGGACTGTTTACATCATCTTCATTTTACTACACTTGCTGTATCTGACTGAAGAAGTAATGTGTAGAAGCAGTAGAAGATACAATGGTATCTTGACTGAAGAAATTTACTGTGTGGGCGAAACGTGTCTTAATCATCAACTGGTCGATATTTCATACCAGTTTTAACGTACCACAACCCACATTGTGTATTTTGTTTATGTGGGTCCAGTAGGCCTACTGCAGTCCTCCCCCACTGTTTCGTTCCAATGTTATTAAACAGTAGAGTGAAACGTGTATTCCTGCAGTGTACGTGTTGGGAAGAGAGGCTCCAGTATCCCTGTACAACCAAGAACTGGTCTCTATGGATGTACAAGGAGACTACGATCCTATTGACGCCAGGGGTTTCATCCGTATCAACGCTGTACGACTGAGAGAACATCAGAGGATCAAGACGATTGGATCTACGAGTTATAGGATCAAGGATCAAAAAACTAATGGACAGAAGACTAGCAGTTAATGCGTCCATGATTCTTTTGCAGAAACATCAGAGGATCAAAAAGGCGATGGGATCTACCACTTAGGTGTATATATATATATATATGTCGTGCCGAATAGGCAGAACTTGCGATCTTGGCTTAAATAGCAAAGCTCATCTTGCCATATAGGACAAGTGAAAATTTGTGTATGCAATAATTTCGCCAAAATCATTCTGAACCTAACGAAAAAAATATATTTCACTGCGTTTAGTATTAAATTACTGTAAACAAATCTAAAATATATTTAGTTGGGTTAGGCTAAAATAAATTGTTCTTGTTATAATAAGGTTAGGTAAGTTTTCTAAGTTCCTTTTGGTGCAAAATTATAAATTTTTACTCCAACATTATTGAAAAAAAATATATCTTTAAACGTATAAGAGAAAATTTTAGAAAGGACTTAATTTTACATGAGTTCTTGCTAATTGACCAGTTTTACATATTCGGCACGACATTATATATATATATATATATATATATATATATATATATATATATATATATATATATATATATATATATATACACACTGAGATGCGCCCCTCTGTATATATATACACCAAAACCGTTTCCACATTCTTTCAAAAATTTTAAATCAGTGTATTTTAATAGCATACAACAGCACTGTATTTTATTCTCAAATACATCTGGAATTTATACGAAATAAAATTTCGTTTTTTTTATTAATTTTTTGGGGGTGAATAAATAATACGCAACTGCATGAAGACGCGAATAATAAAGCCAGCAAAAATTCTACTGATTTGATTAAGTATCTCTCAGAGAGGTATCCCTGAAAGAGGTATACTTAAAGGGGTATCCCTCAGGTATACATCAGAGAGGGCATACATAAAGGGTATTCCTCAGGTATACATAAAGGGTATGCATCAAAGAGGTATACAAAAGCATTCCTAGAGAAGCATGCATAAATCTGGGCGTCCTCAGAGATATGCTCAGAGGTATCCCTCATAGGGATATACCCAGAAGTATGCCTCAAAGGGATATGCCCAGAGGTATCCCTCATAGGGATATACCCAGAGGTATCCATTAAAGGGATACACCCAAAGGTATCCCCTCATAGGAATATCCCCCACAGGTATCCCTCAAAGGGATACTCTATTGTGGCTGGATTTTTTCCTCTTTCCACAAGGTTTTTGTGGGAAGGGGAATGCCTCTCCCGACCTATTTCAAACCTTCATCGCTTATCTAGCGCACTCAGGAAAGTTCTGAGTGCCATTGAGTGCCAATCCCCAGGTTTAATCGGGCACTTTGGGATAACGGCACATGGGGGGGGGATGCGATTAAGGGATACCGGGAATACCTCTCTTGGCTCGGGTAGTCACCCAAGACAAGACTTTATCTGGGATAACCCGGAAGCTTAGTAAGCAAGGATAACCCACTGCTACAGTGGCTTCTTTTTTCCACTGTAGTACACTGTTCCAGTGTACATCATTGTTGTTCCTCTGTTCCAGTGTTCCATTGCTGCTGTTCCTCTGTTTCAGTGTTCCAGTGCTGTTGTTCCAGTGTTCCATCGCTATTGTTCCTCTCTTCCATCGTTATGGTTCCTCTGTTCGTGTCCCATTGCTGTTGTTCCACTGTTTCACTGCTGTTCTTCCTCTGTTCTAGTGTTCCATTGTTGTTGTTCCACTGTTTCACTGCTGTTCTTCCTCTGTTCTAGTGTCCCATTGCTGTTGTTCCACTGTTTCACTGCTGTTGTTCCTGTTCCAGTGTTCGATTACTGTTGTTCCACTGTTTCACTGCTGTTGTTTCTCTGTTCTAGTGTTCCATTGTTGTTGTTCCACTGTACCACTGGTTACATCCTTCAGTATCAGCAAGAAAAGATATAAATAAATGGTATAAAATACCGACACAATGGAAATATAAACAGATATGCAGTATAATGTGATCCTTTACTGACAACGTTTCGCCCACACAGTGGGCTTTTTCAAGTCTATCCCAGGTAGATCTGTTTGTGACTTGAAACAGCCCACTATGTGGGCGAAACGTTGTCAATAAAGGATCACATTATACTGCATATGCGTTTATATTTCCAAGAAATTATATAAGTTAAATAAATTACTTATGGATCCTAATGGAACTAAAATATTTGACTTTACTGGTGTATATACACTGAGTGGTGTGTACCTCAGTGTATATACACTGAGTGGTGTGTACCTCAGTGTATATACACTGAGTGGTGTGTACCTCAGTGTATATACACTGAGTGGTGTGTACCTCAGTGTATATACACTGAGTGGTGTGTACCTCAGTGTATATACACTGTGTACCTCAGTGTATATACACTGTGTACCTCAGTGTATATACACTGTGTACCTCAGTGTATATACACTGTGTACCTCAGTGTATATACACTGTGTACCTCAGTGTATATACACTGTGTACCTCAGTGTATATACACTGTGTACCTCAGTGTATATACACTGAGTGGTGTGTATCTCAGTGTATATACACTGTGTGTCTCAGTGCATATACACTGTGTGTGTACCTCAGTGTATATTCACTGTGTGCGTCAGTGTATATACACTGAGTGTGTACCTCACAGTGTATATACTGTGTACCTCACAGTGTATATACACTGTGCACCTCAGTGTATATACACTGTGTACCTCACAGTGTATATACACTGTGCACCTCACAGTGTATATACACTGTGCACCTCACAATATATATACATTGTGTACCCCACAGTGTATATACATTGTGCACCTCACAGTGTATATACACCACCTCACAATATATATACATTGTGTACCCCACAGTGTATATACACTGTGTACCTCACAGTGTATATACACTGTGCACCTCACAGTGTATATACACTGTGCACCTCACAATATATATACACTGTGTACCTCACAGTGTATATACACTGTGTACCTCACAGTGTATATACACTGTGTACCTCACAGTGTATATACACTGTGTACCTCACAGTGTATATACACTGTGCACCTCACAATATATATACACTGTGTACCTCACAGTGTATATACACTGTGCACCTCACAGTGTATATACACTGTGCACCTCACAATATATATACATTGTGTACCCCACAGTATATATACACAGTGTACCTCACAGTGTATATACACTGACTAGTGTACTAATATTCGATATTTACCAAAGTTGTGACCACTATGTAACTCCTACCAACACATTAACAGTAATTCACCTCAAAGATCGCTTGCAACCTAAGTTAGGTTGATTCTCTAACAGTTTCTTTATACTTAATCAACTCAATCAACTTTGAATTTTTCAATCCCTCGTTATTTGTTTTATAACTGGAGTGTTAAATGACTTAAAGACTTACCAGTTAAACTTGAAGTACATTCTGCGTCCGTAGTTAAGAGTTCATTAGCGCTACAGTTCTTAGATGCTACAAGGACCGGAAGCCGTCCGACAACTATCGCAGAGTGGCTCATAAATCTTATCTGGTGAACAGAATATATATGTTGAGCAATTATCACATTTTGGGTAGAAAGTAGCTGTAGGTGAAACCGAAGTAATGGTAGGTGGCGTCGTTGGAGGTGGAGCCGGAGTAGTAGTGGTGGTTGTTGCGGTAGATGGCGTCGTTGGAGGTGGAGCCGGAGTAGTAGTGGTGGTTGTTGTGGTAGATGGCGTCGTTGGAGGTGGAGCCGGAGTAGTAGTGGTGGTTGTTGTGGTAGGTGGCGTCGTTGGAGGTGGAGCCGGAGTAGTAGTGGTGGTTGTTGTGGTAGATGGCGTCGTTGGAGGTGGAGCCGGAGTAGTAGTGGTGGTTGTTGTGGTAGATGGGGTTGTTGGAGGTGGAGCCGGAGTAGTAGTGGTGGTTGTTGTGGTAGATGGCGTCGTTGGAGGTGGAGCCGGAGTAGTAGTGGTGGTTGTTGTGGTAGGTGGCGTCGTTGGAGGTGGAGCCGGAGTAGTAGTGGTGGTTGTTGTGGTAGGTGGCGTCGTTGGAGGTGGAGCCGGAGTAGTAGTGGTGGTTGTTGTGGTAGGTGGCGTCGTTGGAGGTGGAGCTGGAGTAGTAGTGGTGGTTGTTGTGGTAGGTGGCGTCGTTGGAGGTGGAGCCGGAGTAGTAGTGGTGGTTGTTGTGGTAGGTGGCGTCGTTGGAGGTGGAGCCGGAGTAGTAGTGGTGGTTGTTGTGGTAGATGGGGTTGTTGGAGGTGGAGCCGGAGTAGTAGTGGTGGTTGTTGTGGTAGGTGGCGTCGTTGGAGGTGGAGCCGGAGTAGTAGTGGTGGTTGTTGTGGTAGATGGGGTTGTTGGAGGTGGAGCCGGAGTAGTAGTGGTGGTTGTTGTGGTAGGTGGCGTCGTTGGAGGTGGAGCCGTAGTAGTGGTGGTTGTTGTGGTAGGTGGGGTTGTTGGAGGTGGAGCCGGAGTAGTAGTGGTGGTTGTTGTGGTAGGTGGCGTCGTTGGAGGTGGAGCCTGAGTAGTAGTGGTGGTTGTTGTGGTAGGTGGCGTCGTTGGAGGTGGAGCCGGAGTAATAGTGGTGGTTGTTGTGGTAGGTGGGGTTGTTGGAGGTGGAGCCGGAGTAGTAGTGGTGGTTGTTGTGGTAGGTGGCGTCGTTGGAGGTGGAGCCGGAGTAGTAGTGGTGGTTGTTGTGGTAGGTGGCGTCGTTGGAGGTGGAGCCGGAGTAGTAGTGGTGGTTGTTGTGGTAGGTGGCGTCGTTGGAGGTGGAGCCTGAGTAGTAGTGGTGGTTGTTGTGGTAGGTGGCGTCGTTGGAGGTGGAGCCGGAGTAGTAGTGGTGGTTGTTGTGGTAGGTGGCGTCGTTGGAGGTGGAGCCTTAGTAGTAGTGGTGGTTGTTGTGGTAGATGGGGTTGTTGGAGGTGGAGCCGTAGTAGTAGTGGTGGTTGTTGTGGTAGATGGGGTTGTTGGAGGTGGAGCCTGAGTAGTAGTGGTGGTTGTTGTGGTAGGTGGCGTCGTTGGAGGTGGAGCCTTAGTAGTAGTGGTGGTTGTTGTGGTAGATGGGGTTGTTGGAGGTGGAGCCGTAGTAGTAGTGGTGGTTGTTGTGGTAGATGGGGTTGTTGGAGGTGGAGCCTGAGTAGTAGTGGTGGTTGTTGTGGTAGGTGGCGTCGTTGGAGGTGGAGCCTTAGTAGTAGTGGTGGTTGTTGTGGTAGATGGGGTTGTTGGAGGTGGAGCCGTAGTAGTAGTGGTGGTTGGTGTGGTAGATGGGGTTGTTGGAGGTGGAGCCGTAGTAGTAGTGGTGGTTGTTGTGGTAGGTGGCGTCGTTGGAGGTGGAGCCGGAGTAGTAGTGGTGGTTGTTGTGGTAGATGGGGTTGTTGGAGGTGGAGCCGTAGTAGTAGTGGTGGTTGTTGTGGTACATGGGGTTGTTGGAGGTGGAGCCGTAGTAGTAGTGGTGGTTGTTGTGGTAGGTGGCGTCGTTGGAGGTGGAGCCGGAGTAGTAGTGGTGGTTGTTGTGGTAGATGGGGTTGTTGGAGGTGGAGCCGGAGTAGTAGTGGTGGTTGTTGTGGTAGGTGGCGTCGTTGGAGGTGGAGCCGGAGTAGTAGTGGTGGTTGTTGTGGTAGATGGGGTTGTTGGAGGTGGAGCCGTAGTAGTAGTGGTGGTTGTTGTGGTAGGTGGGGTTGTTGGAGGTGGAGCCGTAGTAGTAGTGGTGGTTGTTGTGGTAGGTGGCGTCGTTGGAGGTGGAGCCGGAGTAGTAGTGGTGGTTGTTGTGGTAGATGGGGTTGTTGGAGGTGGAGCCGGAGTAGTAGTGGTGGTTGTTGTGGTAGGTGGCGTCGTTGGAGGTGGAGCCGGAGTAGTAGTGGTGGTTGTTGTGGTAGATGGGGTTGTTGGAGGTGGAGCCGTAGTAGTAGTGGTGGTTGTTGTGGTAGATGGGGTTGTTGGAGGTGGAGCCGTAGTAGTAGTGGTGGTTGTTGTGGTAGGTGGCGTCGTTGGAGGTGGAGCCGGAGTAGTAGTGGTGGTTGTTGTGGTAGATGGGGTTGTTGGAGGTGGAGCCGGAGTAGTAGTGGTGGTTGCTGTGGTAGGTGGCGTCGTTGGAGGTGGAGCCGGAGTAGTAGTGGTGGTTGTTGTGGTAGATGGGGTTGTTGGAGGTGGAGCCGTAGTAGTAGTGGTGGTTGTTGTGGTAGGTGGCGTCGTTGGAGGTGGAGCCGGAGTAGTAGTGGTGGTTGTTGTGCTAGATGGGGTTGTTGGAGGTGGAGCCGAAGCAGTAGTGTTGGTTGTTGTGGTAGGTGTCGTCGTTGGAGGTGGAGCCGGAGTTGTGGTGATCTTTATGGTAGGTGGCGTCGTTGGAGGTGGAGCCGGAGTAGTAGTGGTGGCTGTTGTAGGTGGCGTCGTTGGAGGTGGAGCCGGAGTTGTGGTGGTTGTTGTTGTGGTAGATGGGGCTGTTGGAGGTGGAGCCAGAGTAGTAGTGGTGGTTGTTGTGGTAGGTGGCGTCGTTGGAGGTGGAGCCGGAGTAGTAGTGGTGGTTGTTGTGGTAGATGGCGTCGTTGGAGGTGGAGCCGGAGTAGTAGTGGTGGTTGTTGTAGGTGGCGTCGTTGGAGGTGGAGCCGGAGTTGTGGTGGTTATGATAGGTGGCGTCGTTGGAGGTGGAGCCGGAGTAGTAGTGGTGGTTGTTGTGGTAGGTGGCGTCGTTGGAGGTGGAGCCAGAGTAGTAGTGGTGGTTGTTGTGGTAGGTGGCGTCGTTGGAGGTGGAGCCGGAGTTGTGGTGGTTGTTATGGTAGGTGGCGTCGTTGGAAGTGGAGCCGGAGTAGTAGTGGTGGTTGTTGTAGGTGGCGTCGTTGGAGGTGGAGCCGGAGTTGTGGTGGTTATGGTAGGTGGCGTCGTTGGAGGTGAAGCCGGAGTAGTAGTGGCGGTTGTTGTGGTAGGTGGCGTCGTTGGAGGTGGAGCCGGAGTTGTGGTGGTTGTTGTTATGGTAGATGGGGTTGTTGGAAGTGGAGCCGGAGTAGTAGTGGTGGTTGTTGTGGTAGGTGACGTCGTTGGAGGTGAAGCCGGAGTTGTGGTGGTTTTTGTTATGGTAGATGGGGTTGTTGGAAGTGGAGCCGGAGTAGTAGTGGTGGTTGTTGTGGTAGGTGGCGTCGTTGGAGGTGGAGCCGGGGTAGTAGTAGTGGTGGTTGTTGTGGTAGATGGGGTTGTTGGAGGTGGAGCCGGAGTAGTAGTGGTGGTTGTTGTGGTAGATGGGGTTGTTGGAGGTGGAGCCGGAGTAGTAGTGGTGGTTGTTGTGGTAGATGGAGTCGTTGGAGGTGGAGCGGGAGTAATAGTAGATGCAGTAGTGGGGTGGGTAGTGGTAGTACTGGGATAGTAGGTACCACAAGGAGGTCTCACCATATGGGGGAAGACACACTGATCCAGGTCATCAGAGAACACTGTCCCTGACTCACACTAGAAGTAACTCGTCCAGAAGAAGCCAGTCTTCATCCTGTCTACACACCTGCACAAAACAACACTTTCACGACAACTGCAAGTGTTAGTCTACACACCTGCACCAGACAACACCACACAACAGCTGGAAGTGTTAGTCTACACACCTGCACAAAACAACACTTTCACGACAACTGGAAGTGTTAGTCTACACACCTGCACCAGACAACATCTTCACACAACAACTGGAAGTGTTAGTCTACACACCTGCACCAGACAACACCTTCACACAACAACTGGAAGTGTTAGTCTACACACCTGCACCAGACAACACCTTCACACAACAACCGGAAGTGTTAGTCTACACATCTGCACCAGACAACACCTTCACACAACCGGAAGCGTTAGTCTACACACCTGCCCCAGACAACACCTTCACAACTGGAAGTAACACATGTGTAACAGTTGGATATCTTTATTGTTGAAACGTTTCGCCCACACAGACTTCTTCAGTCAAATACAGAGACAGCAAGTGTAGTAGTGAAATGAAGATGTAATCAGTCTATCAGTCTTGATGGAATAACTACATCATCATGTCACTACTACACTTGCTGCCTCTGTATTTGACTAAAGAAGTCCACTACGCAGGCGAAACGTTTCAACAAGATACCCAAGTGTTAAACATGTGTCTTACTCATCAACCTGTCGATATTTCTTACCATTTTTCAACCTAACTGGAAGTGTTTAAATAAATGATTCAGAAAACCGACAGGTTCATCAGTGAGACACTTGGGTACAGTATATATATTGCTGATCCTAATATGAGAGCAACTTGTGAGTTTTAGTGGTGTATGTGGCAGTTCACGGCACCACTTAGTAATAATCTTGTTGAACCCTGCTGGGCTAGTCACATGGCATCTTGGTACAGAAAACACCTTGGACAAGCTTTTCAAGTGAGAATTGTTGGATCTGAGAGGGACATGACCTCCCAGTGGCTACATTCTCACTACTACTACTCTACACCTCTCCTTCCGACAGTATTTAAGTCTCAACACTGTCGCTTGATCTTCAGATAGTTCCTGACTATGGAACTGAACTTCTCCAGGCCGAGGGACTGACAACCTCAAATTCTACGATTTCAAGGGTGATAGACTGATTACATCGTCTTCGCATCTCTACTGTTCCTGCTTACTTTCTGTATTCGACTGAAGAAGCCTACTGTGTAGGCGAAACGTTTCGGAATAAAGTTGCGTAACTGTTGCATATGTGTCTTACCTAACAACAGTCATAATTTTTTTTTTATATTTTATTTAAAACCAATACAGTTTAACATAAAAATAAAGAAACAGTATGGAACCTAATCAAATTAACTGACAAACGGATTGTACCTACATGCTCGCAAGATGTTACAACAACAACTTACATCAAGAACATAACTAAAAACAAAATTACATGTCACAGGGTCATGAATTGACATATATACAAAACCTTGCATATATATAAATTGTACATATAAATGACATCTGACAAAGGTTCAATACACTTGAACATAAAATATACAAAGAAGTTATATCAGTTAAATCCCATCCTTCACATTAATCAAAAAACCAAAACCTAACATCATAATCTGACTAGATAATCTACATACGTATCCCTAACAATACAGCCGAACATATCCCAACATACAAATAAGCATAAAAGAATACAGCTTAGAACACAATAACAAGCTCTATACTGTTACAATACACCCATATAAAACTTTCAGACAAATGGACTACGTCACTAAACTGTCTAGATATGTCTGTATACCATACAGACTAAAACTTAACATCAAGAACTTGCATGAACACCAAACCGGTATCAGGGTACAGACCTTAATTATAAACTTTAAAAAGAATCAATCATGCGTATATAAAGTATTACATAACGTCTGACCCATGACAAAGGCTCAATACAATAGAAAGAGATATATATTTATATATATACACATACACACCCACACACACACACACCCACACCCACATCCACACACACACCCACACGTACACAAAAATTTTCACAAAATCACATTAATCATATGCACTGTATGCACAATGCAAAACAGGATATAAGTATCTCTCATCGTGCAAAAACCCAGCACGTAACATAAATACAAACTAAAACACACTGCATGTCGCAAATAACTTATTTCTCAAGAATCATGTTATACAAGACTGATACACATCATAATTATACATAAATCTACTATATTATACCTACATTCTGAAAAGTGTTATATCTACCATAACGAGACCTTGAGCTCTACATCCACACTTGGATGCCATAAAGTCCCAATGAAAACCAGGAAACCATTCCAAACCCACATTCACAACACTCTCACGACCCCCCCCCCCCCAGGGAGGCGAGCCCGCTGTTGCCCCCTGACTCCCTCCAACCTATGAAAACCCCTTCATTCACTCATATCCAATCACAGATTTACGAGAATCCCTAACGTTAGCATTCTATACCCCTCTGAGAAAGCCTGATCCCACCTCCTCCCATACAAATCTCTGTTACGACACCTCGTACTATAGAACGTTACCGCAAGAACCTTTCTTCTCTCCTCACTATCCCCTCTCCCCCTCATCACCCACGACATATATATATAATCTACCATGATATAATCTAAAGCTCTTATGACACCCTCGTCTAACCCACCCATATCTAGACTTAGAGCACGCAAAACCGACACCCCACGGCCCCCCACCCTCTGTACCAACCTACTTAACCAGCACCTAACCTCCTCTAGCCCTTCACAAAAGTAAACTACATGGAACGCTGTCTCATCCCCTCCACAGATACCACACCCCCCACCCTCTACAACCTGTCTGTTTCGTAATATCTCACCAGACGGAAGGATCCCATGCAGAAAACGAAACATCACCTCACGCGCCCGAGGTTTTAACTTCAATTTACTAAATCTAAACCAAATACTCTTCCACCCATACATGGGGAACAAACCCTCAACTGGGACAACGCACCTACCTACAAGTAACCTACACAAAACCCTTATACGAACCTTTCTCAGTTCCCTAACCAACATAACAGCCCTCAAAACTATTTCACATTCCCTCAACTCCATTCCTCGATACCACATACCCAGCCTGTCGTGTATCCTTCCCAAACGCCCCGCGTTCACACCCTCACGCAACACTTCCCATTTAATGAACACACATTTAGCCCTCCGTCTCAAATCCAACAACCCCAACCCACCCTGACTTACAGGTAACATTACAACCTCCCTCCGTAACCAATCACAACGTGAACCCCATAAAAATTTGTACACCCGTCTTAGTATCCCCGCAATCGCTGTCCCTGTAATTGGGAACACAGCTGCAACATACCAAACCTTACTATACAATAAAATGTTCACGACTATCACTCGCTGTATCAGAGTTAGGTGCTGGGGTCTCAGAACACCTAGACGCCCCACGATCCTTTCCAATAACCTATCCGAATTTTCCTCCCGCGCCGCAACCATGTCATCCCTATAAATAATACCACAAATCTTTAAAGACACCGCCCATTCTTTAACAACATTACATCTCCCCCCCACACCCCCCCACCCAAGAACCCAACCCCATGCACCTTGACTTCGCACTATTTACCTGCATACCCGTGGCACTTCCAAATAATTGCACCACCTCGTCCAACACTCTCATTGACATCCCTGCACGAAAGAGAACAGTGGTGTCGTCAACATATCCAATTAACCCCGGCCAGGCCCTCCCACCCCCCACACTTCCCGCACATGGCGTACATAAGCTACGGTCAACCATTCTATAAAAGGGGTCCTGGAAACACGCAAACAATATTTGGGACATGGGGCATCCCTGTCTAAGGCCTCTTCCCATTGCAATTTCCTTCCCCATACACCCATTAATCTGTATCCTCATTTTCGCCCCCTTGTACAACGTATTTACCCACTCGACTATTTCCTCCCCAAAACCCTGTCTCCTAAGTATAACCTGCAAAGCTCCCCTTTCCACTCTATCATATGCTCCCTGCCAGTCTAGAGCCAACAAAGCCGCCCCTCCACCCCCACCCTTAGCTTCCACAAAACTTCTCAGTATCCCATGTCCTTCAATCATCGACCTTCCCGGCAACCCGAACTGAGATTTTGACACCACCCTCTCCACTACACATTTGAACCTATTACCTAAAATTTTTGCAAACACCTTATAGTCTGCACACATCAGTGATATGGCTCGGTACTCCCGAAGGGTGGGCTGCCCCTTGACCTTCGGGACCAGCACTACTACTGCTGTTTCCTGCTTCTCCCCCAACTTACCCTTCTCCTTCATACTATTAAATAACCTAACTATAAATTCCTTTATCAACGCCCAATGTTGTAAATAAAATTCTACCGGGAGACCATCAATACCGGGAGCTTTCCCCTTCCTCATTCCCCTTAACGCATTCTCTATTTCCTCTGCCGTAATCGTCCCACCTAAAGCCTTTCGATCACTATTTCCTAAATTACACGTCACATACGTACACACCTTGTCCAATGCCCCGTCACCCACCCCCCCACTGTTCCAGTATTTCTCGTACCAAGCCTCCGCATACGCACACATCCCCTTCGTGGTTCGTATCTCCTGCCCTACTCTATAATTCCCAACCATCTCCGTTACCTCTAAACATGGTATAGCCGTCAGCGCCTGCCTTTGCTTTTGATGCCGCAAAACACACGCTGACGGCTTGTCGCCCCAAAGCACTTCCTCCACCCCTGCCTGCATCCTTACAGCTTGAAACCTTTCATTTTGCAACACCCTCAACCTCCCCTTTATTTCAGCTATTTCATCCATAGGAAAATTATTCCCACCCACCCCCCTCCCATAGCAACCTCTTAACCTATCCTCTAAATAGTTAGCCAGTCCATATTTTAAATTATTAATACGTTTTCCTTCTCTCACATAAAACTTTCTAATCCTTTCCTTTGCGACACTATCCCACCATGTCACAATGTCATCCACTCCCTGTTCTTCCACACTAAGCTCCCTCCATAGGACTGAAAACCCCTCCAACCCCTCCTCATCTCCTAACACACTTATATTTAATTTCCAATAACTTCTATATATGTCCGCGAGCGTCCCCCACCCAACCTCCACCACCACTACCCTATGATCTGACATTGTAGTCTCAACAGTACTGAAAGATTTCACGTTCACTCCCTGAGAAAGGTACACTCTATCTAGTCTCGCAGCATAACCACTCCTAACAAACGTATATTCAGTCTCCCACACCGCTCCCCCAAAGGCATCACGTAACCTAACATCCCTTAATAAATCCCTAAGAGCCACAGACATATATCCAGCTCCTCTTGGGTCCACATCAGCCACCCTGATTACACTATTCCAGTCCCCACCAACTATCGCCACCTCTGGCAGTGCACTTAAGAAAAACACAAGATCCTCACACACAAAATCATTCTTTACCTTTATGTTATTTTCTGCCGGCGCATACACACTCACAAAAGACACACGCTTACCCATCCACCACCCATCCACACGCAACACCCTCCCTCCCCCTCCTCCCTCGCTTCTCTGCAAAACAAACGGGCTCGTCTCCCTTATTAAAATTCCCACACCACCTTTTAGACGGGGAGATGGCAGGGTAACTACCCGAAATCCTGCCACCTCCAACACCCTACCCTCTTTGAAATTGTGCTCCTGCAGGAACACAACATCCACTCTAGATTTATTCAGAAAATTACGAAACCAATCTCTCTTCATACCGCTACATAACCCATTAACATTTACAGACATACACCTAAGGCCTATTAAAGTTTCCACCCCTGCTTCCTCTCATCACTCTTTACAACTCCAGAGCTTGAATTTACGTTCAACACCTTCAGAGTGCTCTCTTTCCCTCCCCCCTTCTTCCGGTGCCTCCTATCATGGCTACCACCACCTACACCACTACCTTCACACTTCACCTCAGTCTTTTTCCCAGGCCTTTGTGCAGGCGTAAGGACGTCATCAGAATCTGATGTAGCCGCCCTCTTTCTCGTGACAGTCATGTTACACATCTTGATCAGATGTTACCTCTCGATGAACCTCCAACTCCACCTGAGAATGGTGTAATGAGTCAATGGATGACTCCAAACCACCATCACGTCCCAAATTATCATGTCTCAGACTTTCTGGAAGCGACGATTCTCCAATGACACCACGCTCAGATGTAACATCCCTCTCTGGTGGTGACAACGTCTTCAACACCTCCACCAATTCCTCCTCAATCTCAAGAACCTTCTCTTGTACTTGCTGCTCCTCCTTATCCACAGGAGACGACACCTGATCAGGCAGTTGGGGGCGGGACTCCAACTCACCACCAGTCCTGTGTGCCCGATCCACTATCTTGCTCCACAAAAAACCACGCCCTCCATCCGATGTTTGTTCCTCACCTGCCACCTTTGAAGCAGGGGCTGCGACGTCCACCACAGGTCCAGGCACATGTCTTCGCTTGTCACAGGTCGCCGCTATGTGATCATACTCACCACATAGGCGGCACGTACGTCGTTGTCCTGGGTACATTACCATTACCTGCGTCCTGAAATCTTGTAGGTACACATAGGATGGTATTTGGTGCCTCAAAGTCATTTTGAGGTTGAAAGAACCCTCTGGAAAACCAGCATAGGCTCCTGCCGCCCACGTACCATGTTGAGCATAATGCACCGTCCCATACTTCTCAAAAACTTTCCTTATATCTGCCTCGTCCGCCTCAAAGGGAACGTTGCGTAACTTGATCCACGTATAATACCGTGAAACATCTATCATTCTTACAGTGACAGCTGGTGTGACGTTAAGACTCACGTCCTGAAACCTGGTGATTAACGATTCATAAACCGTTGCAGATAGCAGTTTGACGAAAATTCGTTGTCCTCCGTTCAATGCTACACCATACAAGTCACTATCTTGTACTCCATAAGTCTCCCGTATGATCTTTGGCAATAAGACTTGCGCAGAACTGGTCGTTATCGTTCCTTTAAGTAGCTCGATGCCTACAGTATTTATCCTTCGTCTCAGACTAACCGCCATCTTGACGATCACAGTGCACCTAAGTTGTTAGCCGAGGTGTGACAGCACCACTTCACACCACTGCAGCCAGGTAACTGACAAGGGCGCTCGCCTACACACAGCAGAGGGGTGCAGAGCACTACCGCACACTACCGTGGTCAGGCAGCGAATGTTCTTGTGAGTTTTAGTGGTGTATGTGGCAGTTCACGGCACCACTTAGTAATAATCTTGTTGAATCCTGCTGGGCTAGTCACATGGCATCTTGGTACAGAAAACACCTTGGACAAGCTTTTCAAGTGAGAAGTGTTGGATCTGAGAGGGACCTGACCTCCCAGTGGCTACATTCTCACTACTACTACTACTCTACACCTCTCCTTCCGACAGTATTTAAGTCTCCGCACTGTCGCTTGATCTTCAGATAGTTCCTGACTATGGAACTGAACTTCTCCAAGCTGAGGGACTGACAACCTCAAATTCTACGACTTCAAGGGTGATGGACTGATTACATCGTCTTCACATCTCTACTGTTCCTGCTTACTTTCTGTATTCGACTGAAGAAGTCTACTGTGTAGGCGAAACGTTTCGGAATAAAGTTGCCTAACTGTTGCATATGTGTCTTACCTAACAACAGTCATAAATTAGTTAGTAATATATTAGAGCAAGTCATAGACCCTGCCTTACCTGACAGCTAGTCAGGGATACCTGTCTTATATGAGACCAATTTCTTACTACATTAGTGTATGTTACTATGTAATTATTGAACTAATCCCTGTACTATCACCTCCAAGATAGTATTTTACTACCTCATTATCCTATAAGATAAGATAAGATTTCGTTCGGATTTTTAACCCCGGAGGGTTAGCCACCCAGGATAACCCAAGAAAGTCAGTGCGTCATCGAGGACTGTCTTAACTTATTTCCATTGGGGTCCTTAATCTTGTCCCCCAGGATGCGACCCACACCAGTCGACTAACACCCAGGTACCTATTTGCTGCTAGGTGAACAGGACAATAGGTGTAAGGAAACGTGTCGGAATTTCCACCCGCCGGGAATCGAACCCGGGCCCTCCGTGTGTGAAGCGGGAGCTTTAGCCACCAGACCACCTTTGTGTGACCCTATTTGTGTTATTTTCCCAGATTCCCTATTCATAAATTATTATTTGTTAATGGGATACCCACTCTTTATTAATATCTGTATTACCTTTTCCTTTCCTACTTAAGTCCTGTTTAAATTCTCTAATAATCTTACCAAATTTTCCCCTTTTCTCCCTAACTACAAATAACTAACTAGTGTATGTTCCTACTACACTACTGTGCAATTCCTTTACCATCCTTCACTAGCTAGTACCAACTACCTCAAATAATACACCTATAGTGATATTAACTGCTCAAACTTTATGCTATAAGGCAAATCCTACTCTAAGATAATTTTCATATCTTAGTTTACCTGGAGAGAGTTCCGGGGGTCAACGCCCCCGCGGTCCGGTCTGTGACCAGGCCTATATTGTGACTATATTGTGTGTGCAATTAGTGTATATTTCAATTATATCATTGTTCAAGGCCATTAACTATCTTTTGCTAACTAGTACCAACTACCTCATATTATTTTTTTTACAGTACAATATATTGCTCAACTTATACTATATAACAAATCAGATCTTACTCTCAAATCAATATTATATCATAGTGACTATCTATAATTTTAACTTTGTTTACCATTACTTAATTTAGTCCCTTATATTTTTTCTCTTTTATTTTCGCTTTACATAACTACCTTAGTTCATATATTCACAATTGTTAAAATAATCAAGGTGCTATTCTCAGGTGCTAAAGTGTAATAAGTTCATTATTTTGCTATTATATTCATTTATTTGATTACCACTTTTTTGTTCACCACAAATTATTTTAGTCCCTTTTATATTGCCTCATTTATTTTAGCTTTATTTTAGCTCATATTTTTTACATATGTTAAAATAATTCAGGCGCTATTTTATAGCTTTAGAATATTTACTTTGTCTTATACTTAATTCTAACTATAGATTCACTATAAATCTTATCATAACAAGCATTGATTCTGATACCAACCTCTTATCTAATGACTTAAATGAATCAAACAGTTACTGTAATTATTACACAGCAGAACAATCAAAGGCACTTCTCAGAGCCAACAACAACATAACTGTCTTTAACTACAATATCAGATCTTCAAGCAAACATTACGATGACCTCATAGCATTACTAAATTCCTTACATGCCAATATGTCCATCATTACACTAACTGAAACCTGGCTAAAGCCTGATACTACTGATGTCTATGCCATTCCTGGTTACACAGCCATACACAACTGTAGGCCAGATCAACAAGGGAGTGGCACAACTATATACTACTCAGACCAACGAGAATGTATCACTAATACTTGCACTAGGGATGAACATGGGGAATATATAATAGCTAAATTTAAAACCAAATACCTACAAAAACCTCTCACAGTGATAAACATCTACAGAGTACCACAGTCAAACATTAGCCGTTTTAGTGAAAACCTAGGAAGTATGATAACTGATGCACGCATGAACAAAGATCACTTACTACTCTCAGGTGACTTCAATATAAATCTCCTACAAGACCAGGACCCACATGTTACTGAGTTCACAAACACTGAGTAACTGCATGTTGCTACCAACAGTAACAAAACCTACATGAATTACAGAGACTAGTGTTTCCCTACTAGACCACATCGGACCAACACCATATCCCCCTTAAGATCAGGCATAATCACAGATAATACCACAGATCATTACCCTACCTTCCTCATAACAAACCTTGGCAAATTACCCCTAGACACTACTGTACCTCAACATTACAGAGGTACATAATGGGTCCAGGGACTGTACCTCAACATTACAGAGGTACATAATGGGTCCAGGGACTGTACCTCAACATTACAGAGGTACATAATGGGTCCAGGGACTGTACCTCAACATTACAGAGGTACATAATGGGTCCAGGGACTGTACCTCAACATTACAGAGGTACATAATAGGTCCAGGGACTGTACCTCAACATTACAGAGGTACATAATGGGTCCAGGGACTGTACCTCAACATTACAGAGGTACATAATGGGTCCAGGGACTGTACCTCAACATTACAGAGGTACATAATGGGTCCAGGGACTGTACCTCAACATTACAGAGGTACATAATGGGTCCAGGGACTGTACCTCAACATTACAGAGGTACATAATGGGTCCAGGGACTGTACCTCAACATTACAGAGGTACATAATGGGTCCAGGGACTGTACCTCAACATTACAGAGGTACATAATGGGTCCAGGGACTGTACCTCAACATTACAGAGGTACATAATGGGTCCAGGGACTGTACCTCAACATTACAGAGGTACATAATAGGTCCAGGGACTGTACCTCAACATTACAGAGGTACATAATGGGTCCAGGGACTGTACCTCAACATTACAGAGGTACATAATGGGTCCAGGGACTGTACCTCAACATTACAGAGGTACATAATAGGTCCAGGGACTGTACCTCAACATTACAGAGGTACATAATGGGTCCAGGGACTGTACCTCAACATTACAGAGGTACATAATGGGTCCAGGGACTGTACCTCAACATTACAGAGGTACAAAATGGGTCCAGGGACTGTACCTCAACATTACAGAGGTACATAATGGGTCCAGGGACTGTACCTCAACATTACAGAGGTACATAATAGGTCCAGGGACTGTACCTCAACATTACAGAGGTACATAATGGGTCCAGGGACTGTACCTCAACATTACAGAGGTACATAATGGGTCCAGGGACTGTACCTCAACATTACAGAGGTACATAATGGGTCCAGGGACTGTACCTCAACATTACAGAGGTACATAATGGGTCCAGGGACTGTACCTCAACATTACAGAGGTACATAATGGGTCCAGGGACTGTACCTCAACATTACAGAGGTACATAATGGGTCCAGGGACTGTACCTCAACATTACAGAGGTACATAATGGGTCCAGGGACTGTACCTCAACATTACAGAGGTACATAATGGGTCCAGGGACTGTACCTCAACATTACAGAGGTACATAATAGGTCCAGGGACTGTACCTCAACATTAGAGGTACATAATAGGTCCAGGGACTGTACCTCAACATTAGAGGTACATAATAGGTCCAGGGACTGTACCTCAACATTAGAGGTACATAATAGGTCCAGGGACTGTACCTCAACATTAGAGGTACATAATGGGTCCAGGGACTGTACCTCAACATTACAGAGGTACATAATGGGTCCAGGGACTGTACCTCAACATTACAGAGGTACATAATGGGTCCAGCGACTGTACCTCAACATTACAGAGGTACATAATGGGTCCAGGGACTGTACCTCAACATTACAGAGGTACATAATGGGTCCAGGGACTGTACCTCAACATTACAGAGGTACATAATGGGTCCAGGGACTGTACCTCAACATTACAGAGGTACATAATGGGTCGAGGGGCTGTACCTCAACATTACTGAGGTACATAATGGGTCCAGGGACTGTACCTCAACATTACAGAGGTACATAATGGGTCCAGGGACTGTACCTCAACATTACAGAGGTACATAATGGGTCCAGGGACTGTACCTCAACATTACAGAGGTACATAATGGGTCCAGGGACTGTACCTCAACATTACAGAGGTACATAATGGGTCCAGGGACTGTACCTCAACATTATGATAGCCGAACAAGTTACGGTGGTAATGAAGTATTTACATGTTTATATCTGGTTACAGTCGTAATACATTAATTATGCAGACATGAATTAGGTCGGGAAAACTTACGATAGGACCGAAACGTCGTCTTAAGCTCCTCTCTCCTATGTGCGAGTTATCTGTGTATAGTTGCAGTCTTGACAGGACATAAACTCAGTGTCAACAAACCCCAGAAGCAAGTACCAGACCTTCACTGTAAGTCGCATCTTATATGTCGCATCTTGTAAGTCGCATCTTATAAGTCGCATCTTGTAAGTCGCATCTTATAAGTCACATCTCGTAAGTCGCATCTTATAAGTCGCATATTTTAAGTCGCATCTTATATGTCGCATCTTATAAGTCGCATCTTATAAGTCGCATCTTATAAGTCGCATCTTATAAGTCGCATCTTATAAGTCGCATCTTATAAGTCGCATCTTATAAGTCGCATCTTATAAGTCGCATCTTGTAAGTCGCATCTTATAAGTCGCGTCTTATATCCGATCATTGTAAGGGAAGATACGATGAAATACAATGTAATAATACCTGACTCACATCTTTGTTTATACAGATTTTGTTGTATAATTTGTATTACTAGATAAACTATTGTTAAATTGATCAAACATGGATTACTACTACTACTACTACTGCTACTACTACTATTAATACTTCTACTACAACTACTCCTATTTCTGCTACTACTATTATTACTGCCTACTTTTATTACTACTATTAACACTACTACTACTAATAATAATAATAGTAATAAGCAAACAATAATATATTTCTGCTAGCTATTAGTGTCATTAGGCACTCTGTAACGTCTACATAATAATTTACTTAACACCTAATTCCATCAGGACGAGTTTCTTACACACACAGAGAGAGAGAGAGAGAGAGAGAGAGAGAGAGAGAGAGAGAGAGAGAGAGAGAGAGAGAGCGAGAGAGAGAGAGAGAGAGAGAGAACCTTGCCTCACCAGGATGCCACCCAAAATAGACTGAGACGGAGTACAGTCTAGGGGGCCAGAGACTACAAACCTCGCTCAAGGAAAAGGATCTTGGAGTGAGTATAACACCTAGCACATCTCCTGAAGCGCACATCAACCAAATAACTGCTGCAGCATATGGGCGCTTAGCAAACCTCATAACAGCATTCCGACATCTTAATAAGGAATCGATCAGGACCCTGTACACCGTGTACGTTAGGCTCATATTGGAGTATTCGGCACCAGTTTGGAACCCACACCTAGCCAAGCACGTAAAGAAATTAGAGAAAGTGCAAAGTTTTGCAACAAGACTAGTCCCGGAGCTAAGAGGTATGTCTTACGAGGAGAGGTTAAGGGAAATCGACCTGATGACACTGGAGGACAGGAGAGATAGGGGGGATATGATAACGACATATAAAATACTGAGAGGAATGGACAAGGTAGACAGAGACAGGATATTCCAGAGATGGGACACAGCAACAAGGATTCACAGTTGGAAGTTGAAAACTCAGATGAATCACAGGGATGTTAGGAAGTATTTCTTCTGTCACAGAGTTGTCAGGAAGTGGAATAGTCTGGGAAGTGATGGAGCAGGAAGAGTGACCTAGTAGAGGCCAGTGAAGAGGCGGGGCCAGGAGCTGTGAATCGACCCCTGCAACCACAACTAGGTGAGAACAGCAGTGGAACAACAAGTACCTATTTACTGCTGGTGAAGGTGAGACGCAGGTGTAGAGACGCAGGCATGTGGGATGACTTACCTATGGTGCCTCGCACTGCTGCCATCCCTGAGGCTGCCATTACCAGCACCATCACTGCCGCCAGCTGCCAACATCGTAGTGCCATCTGTAAAGAAATCACACATACATTAAAACCGCTACTATACACTGTAAAGGAACGCGCACACAAGGGGAACGTAGATCAAACATTTGCAAAGGATGTGACCCACACCAGTCGACTAACACACATGGACAGCAGGTGTCTTAAACAAACATATCCTAATATTTCCACCCGTACCGAGGATCGACCCCCGGATCTCAGTGTGAGCTGAGTGCGCTACTAATCGAGCTACGGGACAACTCTGGAGATATTAATCAGAAGAAAATAAAACTGAAACTAGCTGCCGTGTTTCTTCATGAAGTTAGTTTAGTATGTTTATTATGCACCCCAAACCCATCCTGTGGGCGGTAGTCAAAAGATTACAGAGGTACATAATTGGTCCAGGGACTGGACTCCAAAGTTTTGACAGCTGAGCAAGTTACAGAGGTAATGAACTCACAATTACAAAGGTAATGAACTCACAATTTACAAAGGTAATGAACTCCAGGTAGGTCTAGTCACAATCATGACAAGTTACAAAGGTATTTACAGATTACAGAGGTACGTAATGGGTCCAGGGACTGGGCCCCATGAAGATAGTGTTTTGAGAACACAGATGAGTGAGGACTTGCCTAGAATAGGCCAGTAGATAGAGGAAAGGCCAGTAGACCTAGGATAGGCCAGTAGACCTTCTGCAGTACTCACCTAATTGTACTCGCCTCTTCACTGATCGCTACTAGGTCCTCTCTCTACTCCCTGAGCTTTGTCATACCTAGTCTTAAAGCTATGTATGGTTCCTGCCTCCACTACATCACTTGCAAGACTATTCCACTTCCTGACGACTCTATGACTGAAGAAATACTTCCTAATATTCCTGTAACTCGTCTGAGTCTTCAACTACCAGTTGTGATCCCTTGTTTCTGTGTCCCCTCCCTGGAACATCCTGTCTCTGTCCACCTTATCTATTCCACGTTCCTCTAGTCCTGCAGACTTGTTTACAACACGATATACAAGGACCCCAGTGGAACTAAGTCACTCCGATCGCTCTATACAAGAGCGAAACGTAAACTATAAAACAATATTTGTTATCTACGTAGTGTCTGTCTGTACACAATGTTTCGCTTAGGTAAAAACATTTATGTATGTTTCCAGACACTGACTGAGGAACGTTTCGCCAATGTTGGCGTCTTCAGTCCCTAAGTGGCGAAACATTTCTTGATAAGTGCTTCAATGTCTTTATCTACATGTTGTGGTGAACCAGACACATGTGCAACACCTGGGTATCTCTATGATGAATAAAGATACTTAGGTGTTTCACATGTGTCTTATTCATGAACCTGTCGGTATTGCATACCATGCTGCTATCATACTGTATCGCCATGTTCTCCAACCACAATATAATAATAATCTTTATTTCAGTGTGACTTTGTCAATGGTCCAAGTCGGACCGAAACGTCGTCGTAAGCTTCTCTCTTTTATGTGCGGGTTATTTGTGTATCGTTCCAGTCACGGTATTGTGCCTTTTTGTTATTTATTTATTTCTACCAGTACATGATACAACTTATACAGACCATAGTTGACATCAGTGACATACTACTATATAGAAAGCCCCTTCTTATTACCTGGAGTTTACCTGGAGAGAGTTCCGGGGGGTCAACGCCCCCGCGGCCCGGTCTGTGACCAGGCCTCATCAGGCAGTAACAGCCTGATCAACCAGGCTGTTACTGTTGGCTGCACGCAATCCAACGTACGAGCCACAGCCCGGCTGTTCAGGTACCGACTTTAGGTGCTTGTCCAGTGCCTGCCTGAAGACAGTCAGGGGTCTATTGGTAATCCCCCTTATGTATGCTGGGAGGCAGAGCATTCTGAGCAAATTATGTCAATTTTATCCCCAGGATGTAACCCACACCGGTCAGCTAGCACTCAGGTACCTATTTTACTGCTAGGTGAACATGGATAGCAGGTGTCTTAAGGAAACACGTCCTAATATTTCCACCTGTACCGGGGATCAACCCCCGGACTTCAGTGAGTTGAGTGCGCTACCAATCGAGCTACGGGACGCCTATGTTGTAGTTCTGAAGAACAGATGTAGT
This sequence comes from Cherax quadricarinatus, assembly GCF_038502225.1. Classification (NCBI taxonomy): domain Eukaryota; kingdom Metazoa; phylum Arthropoda; class Malacostraca; order Decapoda; family Parastacidae; genus Cherax; species Cherax quadricarinatus. The sequence goes on along the minus strand of NC_091388.1, from coordinate 6,627,619 downwards.
CAAGTAGCAGTGAAGACATGTAGTCAGGGAGAAGTAGAGAGATGTAAATCAAGGAGCAGTAAAAATATGGAGTAAAGGAACGTGCGTCAAGCAGTTGTGCCTCACAGCTCGTCTGCCCAACCTCACGGCTGACTACACTCTCATAAATCATGAAAGAATCTTCTATATATATCGTTCTTGCCTTCCCTCCCCCTCCCCCTCCCCCACAAATCTCTCCTGTTCCCTCCATCCTCCATCCAGTTTTGGGGCTAACACTGACGGAGTCTCCAGTTCGTCCCTCTGCAAATTACTCAGGTACCCCTTACAGTTAGAGACGTTGACCCTGTAAGGTTGCTATGCCTCTTCAAATGACAGCTGATCTTATTATCAACAAGATGCAAGAGTAGTAGTGGCGGGACTAGTTGTGGTGCTGAGACTGGTTGTAGTAGGAATGGTTAAAATGGAATGGTGGTGGGACTGGAATGGTTAAAATGGAATGGTGGTGGCGGGACTGTATGTAGTAGGAAAATCAGGAATAGTTGTGGAGGGAATGGTTGTAGCAGGAATGGTTGTAGAGGGACTAGTTGTGGTGATGGTTGTGAGGGAAAAGTTCAGTAGATAGGAGTAGCAAGTGAATGTATGGTGATGTGCTCGTTAAGGTAGGGTAAGTGTCTAGCTCCAACTATTCACCCCCACCCACCCTTCTACACCCGGCGAGAGGTGACGTGCGGGGCTCCAACCAATGAATAATCACTTGATTAGAATGACTCACGAAATCGTAATGACACGATTGCAAACAAACCATACCACAGGTGGGGATAGAACCCGCGATCAGAGAGTCTCAAAACTCCAGACCGTCGCGTTAGCCACTGGACCAGCTAGCCACAATAAGATTCGTCCAACTAGGTATATTTCTACACCATAGGAAGGTTAGCATAGGCCACCACTGTGACCACAAATGCAAGTTTTTACAGACGAATCTCCAGCTAGCGTGGCCGTGACGAACTCTAGCTCACCATTTTATGGGAGGGACTTCGCTTAGAGTGGTGCTTGGTGGAGCTTCGTCTTCCTCTTCACCATCAGGATTGGTGCGTCGGTGGTTGCCTACCCAAGGGCAGGAAGCCTGTTGCTGCCTGAAGTCTCTACGCCTGTCGACTGCACGCCATACAGCCAGTCTCGCTTCCGCTCAGGATATACAGTGCTCCATCAAGCTACAGTTCACCTCCTCAGTGTCCTGCGCCAAGTATGTGTGTCTACTTACACGTACTTGCCTAGCTGAGTACTCTCACTTTTTGGCCGATTGTCATCGCCAGAACTGTTATTTCATCTTTACGTAATTAGATGATGCCTTCATTGCCTTCCACCTCCCACCCCCCTTCCACTCTCCCACAACCGCCCACAGCTGCCTCTGCCTCTTCTAAATCCAATTCCTTCTCACTAATCCTCAAATTCTCTAATCCTGATGCCACTATCTGTCCTGAAAATTTATTATATCAGATCACTGCTGCACCTCAACTTAAAGTCTTTAAAACCAACTCAGGCTTCAAACTCCTTCTTGACAAACATTCCTACAAAACGTACACCTCAACCGAGACCAGACAAAAACTTCTCAACGCAGGCTTCACCATTATTTGGACTCCTGAGCACCGTGCCAAAAGCACAGACATTGCTAAACACGTAGACTACTCTCTCCTGACAGCCTATGACACAGACAAAGAAGACTTAATAAAAGACATCAGTACTAAGAACAAAGTCTCTGTTGACGATATTTACAGACCCGAAAACTCTACCATTCTCAAAATACGCTGTTCTACTCCTTCTGACGCCTCTACACTCTTCAGTCAAGGAATCTTTGCCAAGACCATCCGCATTCCTCCAAACACTCTCTTCACTCCGAACTTCCACCCAATCACACAATGTCTTAAATGCTACAAATTCGGCCACGACAAAAACACATGTACATCTACACAAGTCTGCTCCAGATGTTCAGCAACTGGCTACTTCTGGAATACTTGCAACCTCCCCCTTAAATGTTCTAACTGCTGCGGATCACACACTGCAGTTGCAAATTCCTGCCCCTCTAGAAAAGACATTCCTCCCTCAGAGCAAGCCAACCTCCCTCCCTCCCCAACCCCATCCCTGTTCCTCCCTCCCCTACAAAACTGCCCTCCCCTACCCCCAATGCCGGGGCCTCCCCACGCACTTGGTCTACCTCTACTACCCTACACACATCAAACACCAACACACAGACTACAAACACCTCTCATCTCTCAAGCTTACCAATCAGACTACTCACATGTCCTTAACCTAATCTTCTCTGCTAACAATCTTCCCTCTCTAATCATCCCTCCTTCTTGCTTCTCTTCTAAACCCTCTACAACCTCTCCCACTCCCCCTCTTCCTACACCCTCCAGCTCTCCTCCTCCCCTACCCCTCCTCACTCCTACCAACACCCCTCTGCCCCTACCCCTCTTCACATCTACCCCTCCAACCAACACCCATCCTCCCCTGCCCCTCTTAACTACTTCTACTACTCCTCCCACCTCTTTACCCACTTCTTCCTCCATTACCAAAGCTTCCACTTCCTCTGCATCCACCATCGCCCACTCCTCCTCCACCACATCCAAGACTTCATCCAGGTCCAACTCCACCTCCTCCAAACGAAATCCACTCAACCCTAAACCTGCCCCAACTTCTGATATACCGACCAAAGAACATAAAAACAGATCGATCTCTTCCTTCCCCTCCAGGAAACGGGTCTGTAACACCTACAAACACACATCCACCGATGGCACCACTATCACGGGCTTTAATCTAAACTCCCCCAACACTAACTTTGGTATGATGAAACCATTAAATCATGTTTAAGGTGATTCAGTTCACCATACGTTCTTACTTTACAATTAGACACTGGCCGAGCTCCTTGAAGCAGAGAGTCCAGATATTGTTTTACTAAACGGTATCTGCCTCAAAGCCCCTCAACGTATCCGCCATTATGGTTATACTGCACTACAGTCCACCTATGATCCCCACGATGGGGTTGCCATCCTTGTCAAATCCAACAAAATATAAATTTCTCCCAATCCCTTTTATTCACCATCACTGTCTTGCGATCATAATACGCACCCACCTTGGATCCTTCATCTTTTTCACCACCTATGCTCGCCCAAACACTATTCTCAACATACACGATCTTTCCTTAGTCTTCAACTACACCAACACACCAACATACCTACTAGCTGACATGAATGCCAAACACACCGCCTTTCATCACACCAGTAACAACCAACTTGGTCACCAATTACTCAACTTCACAAACCATAAACACCTAGTTCGCCTCATCCCAGACTTCAACACCTTCTACAACCACACTGTCCAAGGCAAACCCGACATCATTCTGGCAAACCGAGCCAGCTGTCTCTTTCAACACTACATATCACCTGGCCCTATTAAAAGCTCTGATCACATTCCCGTCATCTTACACATCTCCTCCAACCCCATCCTTATCCCAGCCACACCTTCCTTCTCCTACAAGAACACTGATTGGGATGCCTTCAAACAACACATAGCTAATACTAACCTCACCTATGACTACAACAACAAACCCATCTCTGACATTAACACTCAACTTGCTCTCATCCAGGACACCATTACACAAGCTGCGAACACAGCAATACCAAAGAAAAACCACACCACTCATTATTCTTTCAAACCTTCAATCAGAACAAGAAGACTAATTATCTGCTACCACAACCACTTCCTCTACAACACACACAGATTTAATCAAGTCCAATTAGATCTCATTTACCTCAGAAACAACATTTTACACAGCCTAGACCAAGACCACAACAATCACTGGTCACAGCTCATACTACAAGCGGACAGTGTATTAAAAACACTAAAGCCTTCTGGAACTTTATCAAAAAATCAGAGGCACAACTCCCACCAACAAATTCAAACACATCACCCACAACAACACACATCTCAGACCCGCAGGCTGCTACTAACATCTTCAAACACATCTGGGAGAACATCTTCCACCCTCACCCACCCCACCCTAATGCTATCCAACACATTCAGAACATAGAACACTGGAACACTACACACACACACGAAACAACACCAGACAGCCACATCCATCTTACCTCCTCCCAAGAACTTGACACTCCTTTCACCAACACAGACATTAAAACTCTCCTCAGACACCTTCCTCCCAAGGCCCCTGGTGCCTCTGGCCTAAACCATATAATCCTGAAACACCTTCCTGACTCTATCATTACTACCTACACAAACCTCCTCAATGCCTCCCTTGCCTCTGGATACTTCCCTTCCCTCTTCAAAGCTGCTACTGCTATTCTCCTTCCTAAACCCAATAAAGACCACTCTGACCCTAGAAACTATCGCCCTATCAGCCTCCTCGAAACTTTAGGAAAACTCTTTGAAAACTCATCAATCATCGCCTTCGCAAATACCTGCAACACAATTATCTACTTTCTGATGGCCAGTTTGGCTTCAGAACACACAGATCCACACAGGATGCCATTAACATCATTCTCAACTACATCCACATAAACACAAAACAAAGAAACAGGACAGCTCTGGTTGCAAAAGACGTTGAAAAAGCTTTTGACAGTCTGGCACGAAGGGCTTAAGTACAAACACTAATATGTGATGATGAGGGGGTCCAAGTTTCCATAGGAGGTGGTTTAACACCATCCTCTCAGTATAGGAACGAACGAACGAACAAGTTTAGGTAAGATCCCAAATGGGATGAGCGGGGAAGATGGAACAGACGAAGAATAGCTCTGGAGAGGAGTGTTCTTAGTCGCAGAAATAGAGCCAGGGTTTAACCCAGCACCTAAGGCGATCGTGTGACAAACATTGATAATAGAAATTCAGGCTCTTCTGTTGGGACTCCGGTAGGGTGAGAGGGAAGGACGGGACAGGCGACAATTAGCACTAGAGAGGAGTGTAGAATTAAGCCACGTGGGTCAGAGAATGAGCAGCGCAGGGTACCTGTCAGAGAATCCAAGGTTATTTGTAAATAGGGTTAGGAGCAGGATCATACAAGGAATAGAAAAGGTTGTGTTGGTTTGTGGGTCTGGGAATGTCTTCGTCAAGGAGAGAGGTCCAGTAGTCATGTCGTGTCTCAAGTTTGTCTATCTGTCTGTCACTGAGCGTCTTCCAGTACAGATTCAGCGCAGGGATGTTTAATTGGGCATGGAGAGACTCCCTTGGGACGAATCCTCCCATCTGACATCAAGCACCCAGCGCAGTGCCATGTTCTGGACACGCTGCAGTTTAAGTTCGTTTTAGCTGCAAAAGAGAGGGCTAGAGGAGAGTAAGTTATCAGAGGACGTATTAGGGATTTATAGAGGTGTAGTTTGGTGCGTTGGGAGGCATGATGCAGCTTGTAGAGGCCTGCAAGGGCCTTACTAGCTATTGCATGTCTTGAGTGAATGTGTCCGTGTAAGCGAAGAAGGTAGTCAAGATTAACGCCAAGGACAGTGACAAGGACTTTCCATGTGTATATTATCATGTATCTCTCTCGCCTGCGTTCGAGGGAATAGCAAATCAAGGACCTTCAACCGTTCCCAGTAGTTTAGGTGCCTTATCGCACTTGTGTGTATCGTGAAAGTTCTTTGTAAACTCTCCAGGTCTGTAATGTCACCAGCCTTGAAGGGGGCCGTTAATGTACAGCAGTATTCCAGCCTAGAGAGCACAAGCGATTTGAAGAGAATCATCATGGGCTTGGCGTCCCTAGTTTTGAAGGTTCTCATTATCCATCCTATCATTCTCCTAGCGGATGAGGTAGATACATTGATGTGGTCTTTGAAGGTGAGATCCTCTGACATTATCACTCCCAGGTCCTTCACATTACTTTTCCGCTCTATTGTATGGTTAGAATTTGTGGTATACCCTGACACATTTTTAATTTCTTCAAGTTTTCCATATCTGAGTAGTTGAAATTTCTCCTAGTTGAACTTCATATTGTTCTGAGTGGCTCATTCGAGACTCCGCTTGGAGTCTCGCAGTGTCTTCGATGGAGGTCACTGCCATGGTGATCCGGGTGTCATCCGCAAAGGAAGACACGGAGCTATAGCTTACATCTCTATGTCAGAAATGAGGATGAGGAATAGAATGGGAGCGAGTACTGTGCCTTGTGGAACACAGTTTTTTACCGCGGCTGCCTGGGACTTTACTCTGTTTACTATTACTCTTTGTGTTCTATTTGTCGGGAAATTGTAGATCCATCTACCAACTTTTCCCGTTATTCCTTTATCCCGCATTTTGTATACAGTATACAGCTTAAATTTATTATACGTTGACCTTCACTAATGATCTACAATATAAATGTTCGTCTGGTGTAGTTATGACTGTCAAACCACCAGTAATGGGCAAGGATGATTATTATTATTATTATTATTATAATCAAGGGGGAAGCGCTAAACCCGGAGGATTATACAGCGCCTAGGGGGGGGGATGTGGAAGGCATTCAGGCTTAATTCGGGGAACTGGAGCACAGATCCAATTCCCTAAATCAAGAGCCCCTCACCAACATCAAGGAACCTTCCTTGAGGGGGGCAAAGATGAGAAATGTGTAAATTTTAATTTACTAAACTAGTTAGTTTAATGTTTATTATGCACCCCAGACCCATCATGTGGGCGGTAGTCACCCCAGACCCATCCTGTAGGCGGTAGTCACCCCAGACCCATCATGTGGGCGGTAGTCACCCCAGACCCATCCTGTAGGCGGTAGTCACCCCAGACCCATCATGTGGGCGGTAGTCACCCCATACCCATCATGTGGGCGGTAGTCACCCCAGACCCATCCTGTGGGCGGTAGTCACCCCATACCCATCATGTGGGCGGTAGTCAAAAGATTACAGAGGTACATAATGGGTCCAGGGACTGGGCCCTAAAGTTTTGATAGCTGAGAAAGTTATAAAGGTAATGAACTCCAGGTAGATCTGGTCATAATCATGACAAGTTACAAAGATAATGAACCATCTACACGTCTATACAATCACGAACAAATTACTAAGTAATGAGTCATTCATACGTCCACACCCGGTCACAATTGTAATGAGTTATTAGTGCAAATATTAACTGGGTCACACACACGCACACACATTTGGTAATGCTTTATTTACAGTGAGCAAAGTCAGGGTATTTTTCCAGAATGGTTTGTAATATACCGCTGTGTATAAAATTGACATTTCTTGAACATTTCTGAGTGAATTGCCTCCGAATTCATTAATTTTATCGCAGTCCAGTACATAATGACGCAGGGTGTTAGAGGGTTTCGGGAGTCAATGCTCCCGCGGCTCGGTCTGAGACCAGGCCTCGTGGTGAATCAGGGTCTGATCAACCAGGCTGCTACTGCTGGCCGCACGCAAACTGACGTACAAACCACAGCCCGGCTGGTCAGGTACTGACTTTAGGTGCCTGTCCAGTGCTTTCTTGAAGACAGCCAGGGGTCTATTGGTAATTCCCCTTATGTATGCTGGTAGGCAGTTGAAGTCTTGGGCCCCGGACACTTATTATGTTGTCTCTTAGTGTACTAGTGGCGCCCCTGCTTTTCACTGGGGGGGATGTTGCATCTCCTGCAGCGTCTTTTGCTTTCATAGGGAGTAGTGACATCAAAGAGTGCTTATTTTGGTGGAAGCACCACAGACATGTGGCTCCTTCTTCATGATGGAATGATGACAAATGGACTGACTAGTGTCAGTCTCCCTGAGTTTTAAGTCAATAGAGTTCAGCTGAAGTTCTTTTCGTATTATTGTTCTCAATTCAAGAATGTAATCTACTTCCTCTTTGAGAGAGTATTACTTAGTCAATTCATCAGTTCTATCATGCATCTGAAGACGAATGTGAGATGGAAGCCACAGCATGTGCACTCTGACTCCACTGTCCACAATCCTACCATACCTGTGTCTGGCTTCTGACACAAGCATGCCACAATTTATACTTAATGAGTTGAGAGCATTTATGGATGACAGGGAATCAGTTACAATTACTGTGTCAACCTTAAATACATGGACGCATTTGAGTGTAAGAAGTATTGCAAACAATTCTGTTTGAAGGGTAGAGACCCAGTTATTGATGCGTGCTCCAATTTCTTTACGAGAGCCATCACTCTGTACTAAAACAACAGCACTACCAGCTGCACCAGTGGATTTGTGAACAGAACCATCAACATAAATAAATTACGTAAGTGTGCTGTGTGACTAAGCTACCAATACAGCTTAAGGCATCCTGTTTAGCTTCAATGCGAAGCTTTAGTTGTGATTTAGAAGAATTTTGGGGGGAAATGGAGAGAAGGTAGTTTGGAATGGGGTAATATCCCAAGGAGTGCCGCTGTTGCCTTACTTGACACAGACCATGTAGCTGGTTCATGAGGAGGTTGGTTCCAGTTTTTTCGATCCATCTGGAGGAGTGTTCACCAGTGCTGAGGAAAGTTTGGAGGGCTTCTGTGCTGGGGTTTGAATGGGCTATCCTAAGAATATTGACCCCACTGAGAATATTTCTTTCAGTAACACGATCTCTGATGCCTGGAATATCAAGTTCTTTCCCCATATTTAAAAATTTGGCAGTACGAGGGTATCCTAAGATGATCCTCATTGCTTCGTTCTGCAGTTTTTCAAGCCCTGCAAGCATCCAGTCAGACAAGAGCAAGTAGTGGCGCAGCATAATCAACCAATGATCTTATATAAACAAGATATATAATTTTCACTATTTTAACATTAGCACCGTACCTGGGGTGAAAACCACAACTCTAAGTGCTCTCAGCCTTTCTTTGTATTGGCTACAAAGTCTCGTTACAAAAGGTTCTAGTAGTGGGACCTCAAAGCCTAGATACCTGTATCTGGTTACATATTCTAGAAGAGACCCATCATGCAACTGGATCTGACGAACTGTGCCTCCTCCTCTGTGCCTCCTGTCGAGGAGGACGCCTGTTGAGTATCTTTGTTTTATCAGTAGAGATTATCAACCCCAGGGCCTGACACGAGGCTAGTACATGGTTAATGATGTTTTGGGTTTGGAGAATCCGGTGGTGTGAATCATTATATACTCAGCAAAACTAAACACATAATGATGAGGATGGCTAATAATAGCATTAAGTAAAGCATTGATGAGAATACTGAATAGAGTGGGACTGAGCACACCTCCCTGTGGGGTTCCTAATTCAAAATCTTTAGTTATACTTCTATGTCCCTGGAACAACACAGAAGACTTTCTGTTTTACAGGTAGCCTTTAATCCAGCGGAGAAGCCATCCTCCAACATCCAGTCTTGCAAGTTAACTAATGACTACATGTCGGTTGGCGACATCAAAAGCAGATTTAAGGATGGTAGTGTAAAAGCTGTCAGTGTGCAGAGGGAGGAAGGTGGTTATGCGATGATGCACGCTCCTTCTATGCATGAAACCATGCAACCGGGGAGGCAAATTATTTTTAATTCTGTGCATGAGACGATTAAGAACCATCCTTTCGAATGTTTTACACAAGCCGCTAGTAAGAGATATAGAGCGAAATTAGTTTTGTTGATTGGACTTTGAAATGGGAATGATGAGGCTGTTGGTCCAAAATTTAGGGAGCTCCCCAGTTACATGGCTCGTGTAACATTTTCGAGTACCAGGTAAAGGACTACCTGGTACTCGACATAGCAATCTGAGTATGTTATAAGTAATACCAACCTCCCCTGGAGACGTGAAGTTACGCTTTGTTAGTGCTGCATCAAGTTTGAAGTTAGTGAAGGCAATGTTAGTCATCTTCCTTGCCGAGCATAAAACAAATAAGTCTCTCCCTTGCATCATGTTTTCCATTAATTTCGCTTGTGTGATACTATGAAGATTGTCATAGCTAGATGTGGCAGCCCAAGCAATAATTAACTCATTCACCCTATGTAAGGGATGAGGGTTGGCGATCTGACCAGTTCTAGTACCCTTAATTCTGTTTATGTCCCTCCATGCCCACCTAAGTGGGGTGTGAGCATTGAGACTATTGACAATATTTTCCCAGTTTGTTTACCGAAGCTCTGTCATACGCTCCCTGGCAGCAGCATGGACAGTTTGTAAGAGCTTCAGTACGTTTCAATGTTCGAAGTTCAGAATCATTCTACAATATGGTTTTTATAGGAGGTATGATTGTGATAGTTGGGTTTAGAGTACCAGGAGGTTTCAGTGGCGGTTCTAAGTAGTTCTGAATACTGCTCACAAGGTCGTTGTTAAAGGTCTCAACAGAGGAACATTCATAGGAATTATACTAGTGTCACATAAGCGACAAAGTCATCATGCTGATCAGGGGAAACATTAAAACGTTTTCGTTTGAATATCCCACCAGGGAGGATAGTATTACCAGTCTCTAGAGGGGTGAACCTTGGCAAATGATCAGATGATATATGTTACAATGGAAGGCTCGCAGCTGGCAAAAGTAATGTTGAAGCCAAGACAGATCAAGGACGCCACCATAGATATGTGTGGGTTCAAGGTCACCTACAATTTGCACATCATGACTATTTAAGAGTGACAACAGCTGTTTACCCTTACGATTACCAAATTGTGAGTTTACAATGCTTTTGTGTTTTGCATAATAATCGTCAATAATAAGAGTAGGTTCAGACAGAGCACAAGCTGGGAGGTACAGTCCCTGGACCCTGTACTGGGTCAGCCAACCTTTGTGGGTAATGGCCAGTGTTGCGAAGAAATTATATACATATATAGTCTAAAACCACATAAGCGTATGCACTCACCTATATATATATATATATATATATATATATATATATATATATATATATATATATATATATATATATATATATATATATATAGAGAGAGAGAGAGAGAGAGAGAGAGAGAGAGAGAGAGAGAGAGAGAGAGAGAGAGAGAGAGAGAGATAGATAGATAGATAGATAGATAGATAGATAGATAGGGAATGCAACCGAGTAGCAACCAGTGAAGGGGGACCACCACAACTAGGTGAGTACACACACACACACACACACACACACACACACACACACACACACACACACACACACACACACACACACACACACACACACATTCAACAGGCCAAAAATAACGCCAATATTTTCGCTAATACAATGAGTCTTATTTATATAACAGCATTGTATTACCATGAACAAACTAGCAGCTGAGAAAACTAGATAGCAAAAACTACAATGAAGAAGCTTGCCAAAAAGTTCTAGAACATTGGTTACAACAATAATACGAGTGATGGCGATAGTGTTGAATGAAGAAAGTTTTTTTATCTTTCTTTCCTTTTTGGGTTACGCTGCCTCGGTGGATTTTAGATTTTGCCACCGAAGTGGCTAGTTTATTGTGCACCCCATATCCATCCTGTGGACGGTAGCGCGAGAGCATATGGATACACAAAAGGCCTAGGAACTAGGCCCCAAAGGGTTAACAGGAATACATATGGATTTATATCTACATATCTATAGTTCACTTATCTGTTACAAGCAAATTTAGGAAATTTGCTTAGTATATCTGGTATCTTATTTTCATTAATAAGATATCTTGACATGTCACATAGGTTATTATACTGTCTGTCTCTGTATTCCTCAATAAGTGGACAATTAAGCACATAGTGTTCAAGAGAGTGACCATATGCCTGATCACATAATTTACATTTAGTTTGATCATCATCTGTGTGTCTCCCAAACTGCCAGAAGTACTTGTAACCAAGCCTAAGCCTGGCCACTACATCATCAGTCAGTCTGTTCACATTGCAAGCGGTGGAAACGGCTGACGTGTTAAAAATATCCACGGAACGGGTGGGGTTTTAAAATCATGGCAAGTTCATCACTAGAATTTGTTCATGATTGTAACCATGTATGATTATTATTATTATAATCAAGGGGGAAGCGCTAAACCCGGAGGATTATAACCATGTATGAACATCAGTATATTTACTTACATGATTCATTACCTTTGTATCTTGTTCAGCTATCAAAATTTTGGGGCCCAGTCCCTGGAGCCATTATGTACCTCTATGTTGAGGTACAGTCCCTGGAGCCATTATGTACCTCTATGTTGAGGTACAGTCCCTGGAGCCATTATGTACCTCTATGTTGAGGTACAGTCCCTAGAGCCATTATGTACCTCTATGTTGAGGTACAGTCCCTGGACCCATATGTACCTCTATGTTGAGGTACAGTCCCTGGACCCATATGTACCTCTATGTTGAGGTACAGTCCCTGGACCCATATGTACCTCTATGTTGAGGTACAGTCCCTGGACCCATATGTACCTCTATGTTGAGGTACAGTCCCTGGACCCATATGTACCTCTATGTTGAGGTACAGTCCCTGGACCCATATGTACCTCTATGTTGAGGTACAGTCCCTGGACCCATATGTACCTCTATGTTGAGGTACAGTCCCTGGACCCATATGTACCTCTATGTTGAGGTACAGTCCCTGGACCCATATGTACCTCTATGTTGAGGTACAGTCCCTGGACCCATATGTACCTCTATGTTGAGGTACAGTCCCTGGACCCATATGTACCTCTATGTTGAGGTACAGTCCCTGGACCCATATGTACCTCTATGTTGAGGTACAGTCCCTGGACCCATATGTACCTCTATGTTGAGGTACAGTCCCTGGACCCATATGTACCTCTATGTTGAGGTACAGTCCCTGGACCCATATGTACCTCTATGTTGAGGTACAGTCCCTGGACCCATATGTACCTCTATGTTGAGGTACAGTCCCTGGACCCATATGTACCTCTAATCTTTTCACTACCGCCCACGGGATGGGTATGGGGTACATAATAGATACATTAAACTAACAAGGGAGTTCCATTCCCTGTTTTTTTTGTTTTGCAATTGTTTTATTACTATGTCGCGAGTCACCAGACAAAGTGTTGGGTGTTCCACTAGGATGGCTGGAAGCCTCAACAGTGTTTCATGACTTACCAGACAGTGTTGGGTGTTCCACTAGGATGACTGGAAACCTCAACAGTGTTTCATGACTTGCCAGACAGTGTTGGATATTCCACTAGGATGACTGGAAGCCTCAACAGTGTTTCATGACTTACCAGACGAAGTGTTGGGTATTCCACTAGGATGACTGGAAGCCTCAACAGTGTTTCATGACTTACCCACCAAAGTATTGGGTGTTCCACTAGGATGACTGGAAGCCTCAACAGTGTTTTATAAGTGTTATGTACACAATTCTTTCATGTCTGCATTATAGTATTACAATCAAAAGCGCTAAACCCACAAGGGTCATACAGCGCTGCAGGGTAGGATGTACTAGAGAATACACCAGATCAGAGACCAGCGAGGGTGATAAAGGACGCCATTACAATAATTAACAAATTAGGACACCCTTACCGTGTTTAGGAGTTAGCGTCCTTCCCGGCCTTGAAGGCAGCCAAGGGTTCTGAAGGCAGCCAGGGCTTCTGAAGGGAGCCAGGGGTTCTGAAGGCAGCCAGGACTTCTGAAGGCAGCCAGGGGGTCTTGAAGGCAGCCATGGCTTCTGAAGGCAGCCAGGGCTTCTGAAGGCAGCCAGGGGTTCTGAAGGCAGCCAGGGGGTCTTGAAGGCAGCCAGGGCTTCTAAAGGCAGCCAGGGCTTCTGAAGGCAGCCAGGGGTTCTGAAGGCAGCCAGGGGGTCTTGAAGGCAGCCAGGGCTTCTGAAGGCAGCCAGGGGGTCTTGAAGGCAGCCAGGGCTTCTGAAGGCAGCCAGGGGGTCTTGAAGGCAGCCAGAGCTTCTGAAGGCAGCCAGGGGGTCTTGAAGGCAGCCAGGGGTCTATTGTGCTTTAGACCACAAACCCCTCGAGGAAGGCTCTTTGAGGCTGGTGAGGGGCTCTTGATCTAGGGAATTAGATCAATGCTCCCATTCCCAGAATTAAGCCTGAATGCCTTTCATCCCCCCCCCCAAGTGCTGTATAATCCCTACTGATATAGCGCTTCCCATGATAATTTAGGGCACAACGTATAATAAATGAAGCGCTAAACCTTCAAGAGCAGTGTAGTGAAGGCAAACTTGCGAATTCCAGCATAGATGTGGGTACATTATAATAAAAGAAGCGCTAAACCACAAGGGCTAAACAGCGCCGAGATGTGGCTACAGCTGGGACGGAAAAAATTTTTTTCGTGATCAACCAACCAGGCTGTGGTTCGTATGTCAGCTTGCGTGGGGCCAGCAGTAACAGCCTGGTAGATCAGACCCTGATCCACCATGAGGCCTGGTCTCAGACCGGGCCGCGGGGGCGTTGACCCCCGAAACCCTCCAGGTAAACTCCAGGTAAAAGGTTACCTGACGCTGGTAAGGGGCTCTTGATCTCGGGACTTGGATCTGTGCTCCAGTTCCCAGAATTGAGCCTCAATACCTTCCATGCCCCCCCCCCCTCAGGCGCTGTATAATCCTACGGGTTTAGCGCTCCCCATGATTATATTTCCACAAATCCATAGCATTAAGAGGATTATTATATAAAAAAAGCGCTAAACCAGCATTAAGGGGGAAAATTAGTCAAAAATGAGCAGCTTATCCCCCCCCCCCCCGTCAACACCCACGAAGCATTTTTTTTCTAATTATTACAATGTTCCTTCCCACAATAACATCAACTGGGCAGGAAGGGCAGCACGAACTATAGCTTCATGCCCAGAGACTTGTGCCATAGCAATTAAAGTCTTTTTTCAAGAGATATTCGCACTTTTCACCGAGAAAAAAACACGACACACGGAGTTGTTGGCGCCACAACGTGTTGCTGAAGGCGCCAAATATCAGCTACATCCCATATTGATTAATATTAACACAACACTATCACAGAATACGTCATTCTACTAAGAAAAAATTATGAAAGTATAAAATGAAAACAAAGAATGTTATCTCTCAACATAAATTAATACCGCCATAGTCGATATTTTAGGGAGAGATTTCGACGGCCTGAGGAAAACCGGTTACTTACTCTAATGCCACACAAGTTATAATTATAGAGCGCTAAACCCGGAGGATTATACAGCGCATGTGGGGGGAATGGAAAGTATTCTATTCAGGGAACAGGGGCACAGATCCAATTCCCTAGATCAAGAGCTCATCACCAGCATCAAGGAACCTTCCCTTGAGAGGTCACAAGTTGAGATGTGTATATTACACATTTTAGAATAATCTTCAGAGCCCACTTGCTATGGGCACAAAAAATACACGTAGACACTGTTGGACTATTGGGCCAACCCTAGTTATATAACAGTAACTGCCGGGATTTAGAAGTGTTCATCTTACTGCAGTGGCTAAAATTTCCAGAGAATTTACTTTCCAATTCCCGTCCAGTCTTTACAACCACAACCCGGAGGGTTAATAACTAACAACTTAATACCTTCATTATACACGACACCCATGGTGTGGATGGTACTCTTAATATTGAAGGCACATAATAGGTCCAGGGACTGTTTCGAAGTTGTCATAGCTAATTATTATTATTATAATAATCAAGGGGGAAGCGCTAAACCCGGAGGATTATACAGCGCCTGGGGGGGGGGGATGTGGAAGGCATTCAGGCTTAATTCGGGGAACTGGAGCACAGATCCAATTCCCTAAATCAAGAGCCCCTCACCAACATAAAGGAACCTTCCTTGAGGGGTGTCATAGCTAAGATAGTCGAGATATGAAATTTTTATCTGATTACAATTTTAACCATTTATTTAATTGTCAAAAAATATCAGTGCATCTTATATGGGTCTGGACTTTATATTACCTTTATTTTAGTAAGGTACGGTTGAACTTAATTTTGTGGTAGTAGGCTTTTTACAACCGTCTGGGTATTTTTCCAGAATGGTTGGTAATAATCCACAAATATTTAAGTTTCTCTAAATTCATTAATTTCATCGCATTCCACCACAATGACAATAAGAAGCACTAAACCCATAGAGATTATAGTGACTGTGGGGAGGGGGAGGTAATCTGACTCCTCGGCGAGGAAACCATGACCAAAGTTCCCACTATTCACCATTAAGACCCCTCAAGGAAGGTTCCTTGATGTTTGCGAGGGGCTCTTGATTTAGGGAATTGGATCTGTGCTCCAGTTCCCCGAATTAAGCCTGAATGCCTTCCACATCCCCCCCCAGGCGCTGTATAATCCTCCGGGTTTAGCGCTTCCCCCTTGATTATAATAGTCCACCATTAACATTATTATTATAATCAAAAAGAAGCGCTAAGCCACAAGGACTATACAGCGCTGCAGGGCAGGAAGGAAGTGAGGGCATCAGGTGGCAAAAGGGAGATGGATGAGCAACAGGTTACGGATAACAGCGGGGCAGTGGATGGTGAAAGGGTAAAGGGCAGCAAGAGACTGAACCAGAAAGGGCTGAGGGGAGTGCGAAAAGTATCATCAGAGTTTGTGGAGTAAATCGGTCGTTGTCAAGAAGTCAATGAGAGAGTCAGGATTAAAGGAGGGTCCATCAGCAAGAAGGGAAGGTAAAGAGAGAGTAGTAGAACGAAGACGACGTTGGAGGTAAATTCTGCGTGCTCGTTGATAGAGAGGGCAGTCTAACAGAATGTGGCTAATCGATACTGGAACTTGACACTGCTCACAGAGAGGAACAGGGTGCCTCTCCATGAGATACCCATGAGTAAGACGAGTGTGGCCAATGCGAAGGCGGGAGAGAGTGGTCTCCCAACTTCGGCACTGATGACAAGAAGACGGCCAGTAACCTATGCTCGGTTTAATAGAATGAAGTTTGTTACCGAGCAGAGTTGACCAACGTTGTTGCCAACGGGTGCGAAGGTGGGTAGCTATTGCAGCAAAATAGTCCAGAAATGGAACACCTCGATAGGAAATTGGTAGGTCATATACTGCTGACCGCGCAGCAGTGTCTGCCTGTTCATTGCCCTGTACGTCGACATGACCAGGGACCCAACAAAAAACAATATCTTTATGTTTGGTAGAGATACGGCGTAGCCAAAGTTGGATACGGAGAACTAGGGGATGAGATGTATCAAATTTTCGTATAGCCTGTAGAGCACTAAGGGAGTCTGAGACTACTACAAATGATGACACAGGCATAGATGCAATACGAATAAGTGCTGCAAGAATGGCATACAGTTCAGCAGTAAAAATGCTAGCTGAAGATAGTAAATGCCCTCGTACGACGCTGTCCGGAAACACTGCTGCGAATCCGACGCCGTCTGAAGACTTAGAGCCATCTGTGTACACAGCGGTGGCATGAGAATGGGAGTGGAAGTGATCAAGAAAAAGAGAGCGGGAAGCCACCGTAGGCAGTTGAGCTTTCGAGCAAGGGAGTGAGAAAGAACAGACCCGAACAGCTGGAACTTCCCAGGGGGGCAGGGAAAAGTGAGATGCTACATGAACATATAAAGGTGGTAACTGAAGGGAAGACAAGAGTGAATGTAGGCGAAGAGAAAAGGGACGGAGCAAACAGGGGCGGCGAACGAATAAAGAATGTCTACTAATATCGGTGACCATTCTATAAATGGAAGGATTGTGTAGATCGTGAGAGCGTACATAGTAACGAAGGCAATGGGCATCACGGCGATCAGACAAGGATGGAACATTTGCTTCTGTATAGAGGCTCTCAACAGGGGAAGAGCGAAAAGCACCAAGGCACAAACGTAAGCCTTGGTGATGGATAGAGTTAAGGCTAGAGAGAGTAGCAGGAGAGGCCGCGGAATAAATCTGGTCACCATAATCGAGTTTCGATAAAACGAGGGCTGAATGTAGGCGAAGCAGAGTTCGACGATCAGCTCCCCAGTAAAGATGAGCAAGGGTTTTAAGAAGGTTTAGCCGGCTGTGACAAGTTGCCTTCAGAGAGGTAATGTGAGGTTTCCAGGTTAACCGACGGTCAAAGAGAAGGCCTAGAAACCTGACTGTATCACGTTCGGGGATACGGGAGCCATAGAGATACAAAGGATGATCGGAGATAACAGAGCGTCTAGTGAAAGTAATTTGGTGAGTTTTGGTACTTGAAAATTTAAACCCATGTGTGGTGGCCCAAGTGGAAACACGGTCGACCGCATGCTGGAGAGAAACTGCAATAAGGTGACAGTCAGTGCCTGCACAAGCAATAGCGAAGTCATCAACATAGAGTGATGACCAAATATTGGGTGGAAGAACAGAGGCCAAATCATTTATAGCAAGGAGAAAAAGTGTTGTGCTTAGAACACATCCCTGAGGGACACCTTCAGCTTGGACGAAGTCCGGGGAAAGAACATTATTGACTCGAACACGGAAATGTCTGTCAGTTAAAAAGTTCTTAAGGAAGGATGGTAGATTGCCTCGGAGGCCTAAGGAATGGGCCTGGGCCAAAATATTATACCTCCAAGTTGTGTCATATGCCTTCTCAAGGTCAAAAAATATGGCAATAACTGAGTGATTATTCGCAAAGGCATTACGAACATACGTATCCAAGCGTAGTAAGGGGTCTATGGTAGAACGACCCTTACGAAAGCCATATTGACTAGCGGAGAGACTGTTGCGAGTCTCTAAATACCACATTAAACGTCGATTTACGAGGCGTTCCATCACTTTGCAAACTGCACTTGTAAGAGCGATGGGGCGATAGTGGGAGGCATCATGTCCTGTAGTACCCGGTTTGCGGAAAGGGAGAACAATGGCAGATTTCCACAGCTGGGGAAGAACTCCTTGTGCCCAAATAAGATTGAAGAGGTGTAAGAGGACTACAAGGGCTGACCGATGTAAATGTTGTAACATACGAATATGAATGTCATCAGGCCCAGCTGCCGATGATCGGCAGGCTGAGAGCGTTGCCTCCAGTTCTTGAAGTGTAAAAGGCACATTATACTGTTCTTCTCCGAGAGAAGAAAAGTCCAAGGGTACTAACTCTCTGGCAGACTTTGAGGAAAGAAACGAGGGGCATAGATGGAGCCCTCGGGAAATACGGACCAGATGTGTGCCAAGTTCAATGGCAACGTCGAGAGGGTTTGCTATATCAACACCAGTGACCCGTAGAACAGGATTTATTATTATAATCAAAAAGAAGCGCTAAGCCACAAGGACTATACAGCACCGTAGAACAGGAGCCGGGTCAGGAGAGTATTTACCACTCAATTTCCTCACTTTTTTCCAGACTGCACTCATAGAAGAAGCAGAGGTGATGGTGGAAACATAGTCTCGCCAACAAGTGCGTTTAGCTTCACGGATGACACGGCGAGCGATCGCACGCTTCTGCTTAAAATCAACAAGTCTCTCAGCGGTTCTATTGTACCGGTACCTGCCCCATGCAGCACGTTTCAAACGTACTGCACGAGCACAAGCAGGAGACCACCAAGGCACGCACTTCTGAGAATGCCTGCCTGAGGTTTGGGGTATAGAATGAGAAGCTGCGGTATAAACTGATGTCGAGAAGATGTGTAGGAGCTCATCAATGGAGGATGAAGAAGGAACCTCACTAAAAGCAGTGAGGTGTGAGTAAAGATCCCAATTTGCCCGATCAAATTGCCAGCGAGGGTTACGGGAAGGTGGTGAATAGGAAGGAGAAGTAAGAATGATCGGAAAATGATCGCTGTCATGTAAGTCTGGTAGAACAGACCAGGTGAAGTCTAGTGCAGTGGAGGAAGAGCAGACTGATAGATCGATGCAAGAGAGAGTATGAGTACGAGGATCAAAATGGGTGGGAGTACCCGTATTTAAAACATGGAGGGGGTGAGAGGCAAGAAAAGCCTCCAACTGAATGCCACGTGAGTCACAATGAGACCCCCCCAGAGGAAATGGTGGGCATTAAAATCACCAAGTAACAGAAGTGGTGGTGGTAAGGATGAAACAAGAAAGGCAAAGTCTGGGATAGAAAATGCTCGAGAAGGAGAGAGATATAAAGAACATATTGTAAACCACTTATTCAAGTGGATACGGGCTGCAGTGTAATGCAGCGAGGTATGGACAAATAGTTGACAGTACGGAATATCATTGCGTAGAAGAAGGGCACTTTCATTAAAGGTCCCATCTGAGAAAGGATCCGAAGAATACAATAAATTATAGCCTGAGATAGGTTGGAAAACAGCCGAGTGTAATTTTGGTTCTTGTAAGCAAGCACCAACAGGGGAAAACCTGGAAAGCAACATCTGAAGCTCACCCCGATTACCCCTGAGGCCGCGGATATTCCACTGTAAATAGGCCATGATTGGCGATGAAGAAAATATCAGGAATCTGTAGGTAAAGGCACCTACGGACTAGAGGGGTTAGAAAAGTCAACGTGTGGTGGCATTGGAAGATGTTCAAGTAGCGAAGGAACGGAGCGTTGCGAAGAATGGGGTTGTGAAGATGGAGGAGAGGGAAGAGAAGGAACAGGAAGTGAATCAGTGTCCATTGAAGGTTTAGTCTCTGCAATATATTCTGAAATGGCTTCAAGTGTTTCTGAATTCAAAGATGTATGGGAAACCATATTGGAGATAGGAGGAGGAGGGTGAGTAAAGATTGGGACAGTAATGGACTGTACCAAAGTAGAGGGGGAGGGAAAAGTGTAAGGGACTGGAGATGAAGTGTGGGGGGGGGACAGAAGAGGTAGAAACCTGGGAGGTGACAGAAGAGGGAGAAACTTGGGAGGGGACGGGGGTGGAAGGCATAGTACGAGGAGGAGGGTGAATCTCCACACTTGTAATAGAGCCAGAGAGAGGGGAAGAACTAGGTACAGAGACTGGAAAGGTAACGTGTGGAGGTGGAAGAAGGGAAGGAAGGGGCAAAGAAGATTTGAGCAATGTGGATTTTTTGGACTTCTGAGTAGAGGGGCGATTGGTATTAGGTGTCGTACGAGGTCTTGTCGATACTGGGGCTTGTGAGGAAGGACGCGAAGATGTGAGAACAGACTGAGTTGTAGTCGGGACGTCAGAGCCAAGGACAGCAAAAGGATTAGATGCCGTAGTGGCTATGGGAGGGGTAACAACAGAGGAGGCTGCAGAAGATGGGACCCCAGAAGTGGGGGGACGTTTGGAAACACGAGAATAAGAAACACGGGGTAGTCTCCCTTGGAGGCGGAGATGAGTAACTGCCATAGCATAAGGGAGACCTTCTGCCTCTTTGAGGCAACGGATTTCACGTTCATTTAAGTAGACCTGGCAACGGCGGGAGTACGAAGGGTGAGCTTCATTACAATTAAGGCAAGATGGAGGTTGACTGCAAGATGTATTAGAATGGTTGTCGGCACCACAGACTGGGCATTCGGCCATAGATCTGCAATATTTCGCTGGGTGACCAAAACGCCAGCAATTTCTACATTGTTGCGGTGTAGGTATCACCTTTCGAACTTGTAACCGATGTCCCGCGACATATACAGAGGACAGGAGTTCTCGGCTGTCAAAGGTTAAACGAGCCACATTGCAAGGGTAACGTCTCCGCCCCCGGGCAGGAAGGACATAAGTGTCTACTTTGAGGATTGGGAGATCCTGGAGTTCCAGCTGTTCAAAAATGTCATTGCCACATGACTGGAAATTCTGTTGGACTATGGTATGGGGCAGAATGACAGTACCACTACAAGAATTGAGAGAAAGATGTTTTTCAATAGTGATAGGAGTAGTATCGATATTCGAAAGGAGAGAAAGATCATGAGCTTGGGTAGCATTCTGGACAGTGACGATGCGTGTACTGCTCTTGAGAGCGTGAAATGAAATATCTCTGCCAACATGACGCAGGAGCGCTTTGGCAATACTATGGTCAGAAAGGTAGGCAGAAGAAGAAGTTGGTCTTAAAGTAAAGAATTTAGTCCATTGTGTGGTCCGAAACTGAGCGTGGAGAGGGAGTGCTTGACGTGTCGGTCGTTTCCGAGTAGAATGGGAAGGTAACGACGGAGCATCATCAGGAGATTGACGTTGGCGTTTAGGAGTAGGACCGGAGTTGGTCCGGCAGGAAATGGGTGGGCGATTCGAAAATTGCCGTACCGTAGAGGGAGAAGCCGGAAGCATAGTCAAAGGAGAGCGGAGTTCAGACAAATCGAAGGAGTCAGTCGAAGCCCCGGTACCTGAAGCGGGTGAGGAAACAGCACCAGCAAGAGGTACAGGGGCATCAGGAGTGTCCGAAGAGTGGTCTAAACACAAGGCAGGGTCAGAATGGGGTGCGGTATCAAGAAGGGGCCCGGGGGTAGTGGTTTCATGGACTAGGGCTGCCATGGTTAGGTTACTCCTTTGCTTTTTGTTTTTAAGAAAAAAAAAGAAAGAAAAGAAAATAAAAATAAAAAAAAAGAATAAAAAAAGGGGGGAGCGGGGAGGAATAGTTCCCAGGAGGAATGAAAGGGCCGGAAATCCCCCTCCGCGCCCAAGAGGACTCGACACCGCTAGTAGCGCAGATGCAGCATGGAACCCGTGCCATACCCTACCCTTCATGCCAGTAAACCAGCAATCTGGGATAGCAACCTCACATCTGCCGAGCTACCTCGGTGGACAAAAGAGAGGGCGGCCGGATATCCGCCACAAAGCATACCTCCTTCAGCCACCACCCCCGGAATCCGAAAGGTGGCTTCCAGAGATACACCCGTCGCCCAAAAGACACCCAAAGCTACTCCGGGATACCGGAGAGGGATCGGGACATCCCCAGGCAATCCAGATTCCACGGCAAACTACGCCACCGCCAAGAAACCTCAACGGAATGGGATGGACCCCGGTGTCCTTTCCCCTACCTAGGAACTAGTGCGCCTGTGGGAGAAATCACGAAGGCCAAGAAGAGGAAGGGCAAAAGGGAGGGGTGAGGAGGAGGAGGAGGAATGGAAAAAGGGGAGGATGGGGAGGATGGGATAGGGGAGGGGAGAATGGGGGGTAATTAGGTTCGGTCTGAGGAAGAAGACCGACAGGGCTAATTCCTCAGACCAAGAGCCTCTTCACCACGCCAAGGAGCCCCCCTTGAAGAGGCCACCATTAACAATAAGCCATTGTTTGGTACAACAGCATGACAATATTTTGAGCATTATCTTGCCCTCAAGGAAGATTACTTGATGCTGGCGAGGGGCTCTTGATCTAAGGAATTGGATCCGTTCTCCAGTTCCTCATACTCGCCACATCCCCCCCAGGCACTATGATCATACGGGTTTAGCGCTTCCCCTCGATTATAATAATCTACCCTGCGCATTTGCCAAATTCTTAATTTTTTTATTACTACATTTACAAGGTATACAGGTCTACCCAATATCAATGACACTACACAAAGCCCCTTGTTATACAGAGCATTTTGGGCAAATTTAGGCAATTTTGTCTCCAGGATGTGACCCACAAGTCAACTAACACTGAGGTACCTATTTTACTGCTAGGCGAGTATGGACAGCAGGTATCTTAAGGAAACTTCCTAATGTTTCCACCCACACTGGGGATTGAACCATGGACCTCCGTGTATGAGCCGAGGGAGTTAGCATTTCTCTGGGAAATTTAGTTGGGGCACCACAATTTTTCCTGCACCACTAATTTTAAATATTTAAGTGTTTGGTCAACATTACCTCACTGGCAATGTCTTGCACTATTTCCCTGGGAACCTTGTTTCCTAATTACCACTGCTTTGCCCCAGTGAAAAGTCACTGATTTGGGCTATCTTAATTTATAAGTTACTATGCATGATTTGTGCAATTGTGTACCTATACCTAAACTTCTGAAGGTATAGTAACCCTATAAACCCAAAATTTAAAAAGGGGGGGGGGGGGTAAGAAATTGTACTCTACCTTCCTTACCTTTGATCAAACCTGATGGCCTTTATTCCCCTGGGAGTCTTAGGACCCCTAAAGGTTTAGGTCTCAATTTTAATTCATGATTAATATGATTTAATATTACAGACTAACAAGATAAATATTTTTATGTCTCGTCTCCAATGAATTATTATAATCAGAAAGAAGTGTAAAACAAGTTATCTCCAATAAAGTAACATTCTTACTCTCCTAGCCCCCAGGATGCAACCATAACCAGTCCCTAACACCCAGGTACTTACTTCATGCTACGCAAATTTTAGATGAATAAAAACCACATCTAATATCCCAAACGGTAATGTTAAATTTTATTTTTTAACACTTGCTGAAGTTGACCTTGCATCAAGTAGGTACATGGTTGTTAGGCTACTGGTTGTGGTTGCATCTTGGAGACATAGTAGGACCATTGTCAGTAGGCCCTGACCCTGGGCTATCATCAAGCCATCACCAATTGAGCCATGTCAATGTATAAACCCTTAGAGTATATTTTACAGGATAGCGAGGCTCAAGCTAGTACGTAGGAAAGTGGGAGATTATTTTCCAGTAAAAGTACGCCTTAAACAAGGATGTGTGATGTCACCGTGGTTGTTTAATATATTTATAGATGGGGTTGTAAGAGGAGTGGAGTTAAAAGAATCACACGAAGTGGGAGTTGTCACAGTTGCTCTTTGCTGATGACTGTGCTCTTGGGAGATTCTGAAGAGAAGTTGCAGAGATTGGTTGATGAATTTGGTAGGGTATGCAAAAGAAAATTAAAAGTGAATACAGGAAAGAGTAAGGTTATGAGGATAACAAAAAGATTAGGTGATGAAAGATTGGATATCAGATTGGAGGGAGAGAGTATGGAGGAGGTGTATGTATTCAGATTGGGAGTGGACGTGTCAGCGGATGGGTCTATGAAAGATGAGGTGAATCATAGAACTGACAAGGGGAAAAGGGCGAGCGGTGCACTTAGGAGTCTGTGAAGACAAAGAACTTTGTCCTTGGAGGCAAAGAGGGGAATGTATGAGAGTATAGCTTTACCAACGCTCTTATATGGGTGTGAAGCATGGGTGATTAATGTTGCAGCGAGAAGGCTGGAGGCAGTGGGGATGTCATGTCTGAGGGCAATGTGTGGTGTGAATATAATGCAGAGAATTCGTAGTTTGGAAGTTAGGAGGAGGTGCGGGATTACCAAAACTGTTGTCCAGAGGGCTGAGGAAGGGTTGTTGAGGTGGTTTGGACATGTCAAGAGAATTGAACGAAACAGGACTTCGAGAGTATCAGTCTGTAGTGGAAGGAAGACGGGGGTAGGGGTCCGTCTAGGAAAGGTTGGAGGGAAGGGGTAAAGGAGGTTGTGTGTGCGAGGGACTAGTCCTGGAGATGGGAAGTACAGTGCCTGCACTCTGAAGGAGGGGTGTTAATGTTGCAGTTTAAAAACTGTAGTGTAAAGCACCCTTCTGGCAAGACAGTGATGGAGTGAATGATGGTGAAAGTTCATCTTTTTCGGGCCACCCTGCCTTGGTGGGAATCGGCCAGTGTTAAAAATATATAAAACAAAAAAAAAAATATTCTATTTAACCATCGATTAGTGTCAAATCCACAGTGTGTCCTACCTTTTTGACGAATGCTAGGCTTGCAGGTTTGATCCAAACTGTGAACCCAATTCCTTTAATCAAGAGCTCACCAGCATGAAGGCTCCTTTTGGAGGTGCAATAAATTACATCCATGGGTGGAGCACTACACCTGTAAAGGCTGTACAGCAATTGGCTAGGGTGAATGGGAGGCTGTCATGTTTAATACAAGGGGAGAGCAGTTTCACTGATTAACCACTATTTGCATCAATGACAGTATTTTTAAAGGTTACTGGTACCATATATGGCTCCAAAATTATTATTATTATTATAATCAAAAAGAAGCGCTAAGCCACAAGGACTATACAGCGCTGCAGGGCAGGAAGGAAGCGAGGGCATCAGGTGGCAAAAGGGAGATGGATGAGCAACAGGTTACGGATAACAGCGGGGCAGTGGATGGTGAAAGGGTAAAGGGCAGCAAGAGACTGAACCAGAAAGGGCTGAGGGGAGTGCGAAAAGTATCATCAGAGTTTGTGGAGTAAATCAGTCGTTGTCAAGAAGTCAATGAGAGAGTCAGGATTAAAGGAGGGTCCATCAGCAAGAAGGGAAGGTAAAGAGAGAGTAGGAGAACGAAGACGACGTTGGAGGTAAATTCTGCGTGCTCGTTGATAGAGAGGGCAGTCTAACAGAATGTGGCTAATCGATACTGGAACTTGACACTGCTCACAGAGAGGAACAGGGTGCCTCTCCATGAGATACCCATGAGTAAGACGAGTGTGGCCAATGCGAAGGCGGGAGAGAGTGGTCTCCCAACCTCGGCACTGATGACAAGAAGACGGCCAGTAACCTATGCTCGGTTTAATAGAATGAAGTTTGTTACCGAGCAGAGTTGACCAACGTTGTTGCCAACGGGTGCGAAGGTGGGTAGCTATTGCAGCAAAATAGTCCAGAAATGGAACACCTCGATAGGAAATTGGTAGGTCATATACTGCTGACCGCGCAGCAGTGTCTGCCTGTTCATTGCCCTGTACGTCGACATGACCAGGGACCCAACAAAAAACAATATCTTTATGTTTGGTAGAGATACGGCGTAGCCAAAGTTGGATACGGAGAACTAGGGGATGAGATGTATCAAATTTTCGTATAGCCTGTAGAGCACTAAGGGAGTCTGATACTACTACAAATGATGACACAGGCATAGATGCGATACGAATAAGTGCTGCAAGAATGGCATACAGTTCAGCAGTAAAAATGCTAGCTGAAGATAGTAAATGCCCTCGTACGACGCTGTCCGGAAACACTGCTGCGAATCCGACGCCGTCTGAAGACTTAGAGCCATCTGTGTACACAGCGGTGGCATGAGAATGAGAGTGGAAGTGATCAAGAAAAAGAGAGCGGGAAGCCACCGTAGGCAGTTGAGCTTTCGAGCAAGGGAGTGAGAAAGAACAGACCCGAACAGCTGGAACTTCCCAGGGGGGTAGGGAAAAGTGAGATGCTACATGAACATATAAAGGTGGTAACTGAAGGGAAGACAAGAGTGAAAGTAGGCGAAGAGAAAAGGGACGGAGCAAACAGGGGCGGCGAACGAATAAAGAATGTCTACTAATATCGGTGACCATTCTATAAATGGAAGGATTGTGTAGATCGTGAGAGCGTACATAGTAACGAAGGCAATGGGCATCACGGCGATCAGACAAGGATGGAACATTTGCTTCTGTATAGAGGCTCTCAACAGGGGAAGAGCGAAAAGCACCAAGGCACAAACGTAAGCCTTGGTGATGGATAGAGTTAAGGCTAGAGAGAGTAGCAGGAGAGGCCGCGGAATAAATCTGGTCGCCATAATCGAGTTTCGATAAAACGAGGGCTGAATGTAGGCGAAGCAGAGTTCGACGATCAGCTCCCCAGGAAAGATGAGCAAGGGTTTTAAGAAGGTTTAGCCGGCTGTGACAAGTTGCCTTCAGAGAGGTAATGTGAGGTTTCCAGGTTAACCGACGGTCAAAGAGAAGGCCTAGAAACCTGACTGTATCACGTTCGGGGATACGGGAGCCATAGAGATACAAAGGATGATCGGAGATAACAGAGCGTCTAGTGAAAGTAATTTGGTGAGTTTTGGTACTTGAAAATTTAAACCCATGTGTGGTGGCCCAAGTGGAAACACGGTCGACCGCATGCTGGAGAGAAACTGCAATAAGGTGACAGTCAGCGCCTGCACAAGCAATAGCGAAGTCATCAACATAGAGTGATGACCAAATATTGGGTGGAAGAACAGAGGCCAAATCATTTATAGCAAGGAGAAAAAGTGTTGTGCTTAGAACACATCCCTGAGGGACACCTTCAGCTTGGACGAAGTCCGGGGAAAGAACATTATTGACTCGAACACGGAAATGTCTGTCAGTTAAAAAGTTCTTAAGGAAGGATGGTAGATTGCCTCGGAGGCCTAAGGAATGGGCCTGGGCCAAAATATTATACCTCCAAGTTGTGTCATATGCCTTCTCAAGGTCGAAAAATATGGCAATAACTGAGTGATTATTTGCAAAGGCATTACGAACATACGTATCCAAGCGTAGTAAGGGGTCTATGGTAGAACGACCCTTACGAAAGCCATATTGACTAGCGGAGAGACTGTTGCGAGTCTCTAAATACCACATTAAACGTCGATTTACGAGGCGTTCCATCACTTTGCAAACTGCACTTGTAAGAGCGATGGGGCGATAGTGGGAGGCATCATGTCCTGTAGTACCCGGTTTGCGGAAAGGGAGAACAATGGCAGATTTCCACAGCTGGGGAAGAACTCCTTGTGCCCAAATAAGATTGAAGAGGTGTAAGAGGACTACAAGGGCTGACCGATGTAAATGTTGTAACATACGAATATGAATGTCATCAGGCCCAGCTGCCGATGATCGGCAAGCTGAGAGCGTTGCCTCCAGTTCTTGAAGTGTAAAAGGCACATTATACTGTTCTTCTCCGAGAGAAGAAAAGTCCAAGGGTACTAACTCTCTGGCAGACTTTGAGGAAAGAAACGAGGGGCATAGATGGAGCCCTCGGGAAATACGGACCAGATGTGTGCCAAGTTCAATGGCAACGTCGAGAGGGTTTGCTATATCAACACCAGTGACCCGTAGAACAGGAGCCGGGTCAGGAGAGTATTTACCACTCAATTTCCTCACTTTTTTCCAGACTGCACTCATAGAAGAAGCAGAGGTGATGGTGGAAACATAGTCTCTCCAACAAGTGCGTTTAGCTTCACGGATGACACGGCGAGCGATCGCACGCTTCTGCTTAAAATCAACAAGTCTCTCAGCGGTTCTATTGTACCGGTACCTGCCCCATGCAGCACGTTTCAAACGTACTGCACGAGCACAAGCAGGAGACCACCAAGGCACGCACTTCTGAGAATGCCTGCCTGAGGTTTGGGGTATAGAATGAGAAGCTGCGGTATAAACTGATGTCGAGAAGATGTGTAGGAGCTCATCAATGGAGGATGAAGAAGGAACCTCACTAAAAGCAGTGAGGTGTGAGTAAAGATCCCAATTTGCCCGATCAAATTGCCAGCGAGGGCTACGGGAAGGTGGTGAATAGTAAGGAGAAGTAAGAATGATCGGAAAATGATCACTGTCATGTAAGTCTGGTAGAACAGACCAGGTGAAGTCTAGTGCAGTGGAGGAAGAGCAGACTGATAGATCGATGCAAGAGAGAGTATGAGTACGAGGATCAAAATGGGTGGGAGTACCCGTATTTAAAACATGGAGGGGGTGAGAGGCAAGAAAAGCCTCCAACTGAATGCCACGTGAGTCACAATGAGACCCCCCCCAGAGGAAATGGTGGGCATTAAAATCACCAAGTAACAGAAGTGGTGGTGGTAAGGATGAAACAAGAAAGGCAAAGTCTGGGATAGAAAATGCTCGAGAAGGAGAGAGATATAAAGAACATATTGTAAACCACTTATTCAAGTGGATACGGGCTGCAGTGTAATGCAGCGAGGTATGGACAAATAGTTGACAGTACGGAATATCATTGCGTAGAAGAAGGGCACTTTCATTAAAGGTCCCATCTGAGAAAGGATCCGAAGAATACAATAAATTATAGCCTGAGATAGGATGGAAAACAGCCGAGTGTAATTTTGGTTCTTGTAAGCAAGCACCAACAGGGGAAAACCTGGAAAGCAACATCTGAAGCTCACCCCGATTACCCCTGAGGCCGCGGATATTCCACTGTAAATAGGCCATGATTGGCGATGAAGAAAATATCAGGAATCTGTAGGTAAAGGCACCTACGGACTAGAGGGGTTAGAAAAGTCAACGTGTGGTGGCATTGGAAGATGTTCAAGTAGCGAAGGAACGGAGCGTTGCGAAGAATGGGGTTGTGAAGATGGAGGAGAGGGAAGAGAAGGAACAGGAAGTGAATCAGTGTCCATTGAAGGTTTAGTCTCTGCAATATATTCTGAAATGGCTTCAAGTGTTTCTGAATTCAAAGATGTATGGGAAACCATATTGGAGATAGGAGGAGGAGGGTGAGTAAAGATTGGGACAGTAATGGACTGTACCAAAGTAGAGGGGGAGGGAAAAGTGTAAGGGACTGGAGATGAAGTGTGGGGGGGGACAGAAGAGGTAGAAACCTGGGAGGTGACAGAAGAGGGAGAAACTTGGGAGGGGACGGGGGTGGAAGGCATAGTACGAGGAGGAGGGTGAATCTCCACACTTGTAATAGAGCCAGAGAGAGGGGAAGAACTAGGTACAGAGACTGGGAAGGTAACGTGTGGAGGTGGAAGAAGGGAAGGAAGGGGCAAAGAAGATTTGAGCAATGTGGATTTTTTGGACTTCTGAGTAGAGGGGCGATTGGTATTAGGTGTCGTACGAGGTCTTGTCGATACTGGGGCTTGTGAGGAAGGACGCGAAGATGTGAGAACAGACTGAGTTGTAGTCGGGACGTCAGAGCCAAGGACAGCAAAAGGATTAGATGCCGTAATGGCTATGGGAGGGGTAACAACAGAGGAGGCTGCAGAAGATGGGACCCCAGAAGTGGGGGGATGTTTGGAAACACGAGAATAAGAAACACGGGGTAGTCTCCCTTGGAGGCGGAGATGAGTAACTGCCATAGCATAAGGGAGACCTTCTGCCTCTTTGAGGCAACGGATTTCACGTTCATTTAAGTAGACCTGGCAACGGCGGGAGTACGAAGGGTGAGCTTCATTACAATTAAGGCAAGATGGAGGTTGACTGCAAGATGTATTAGAATGGTTGTCGGCACCACAGACTGGGCATTCGGCCATAGATCTGCAATATTTCGCTGGGTGACCAAAACGCCAGCAATTTCTACATTGTTGCGGTGTAGGTATCACCTTTCGAACTTGTAACCGATGTACATATACAGAGGACGGGAGTTATTAATCAAAAAGAAGCGCTAAGCCACAAGGGCTATACAGCGCTGCAGGGTAGGGAAGGAAGCAAGGGAATTGGATGGCAGAAGGGAGGGGGGATGATCAGCAGGTTACAGAAAACAGCGGGGCAGGGGATAGTACGGGGGTAGAGGGTAGCAAGAGATACAAGTAGAAAGGGCTGAAAGTATCAGAATTTGTGAAGTAAGTCAGTCGTTGTCAAAAAGTCAATGAGAGAGTCCGGATGAAAGGTGGGTCCATCAGCGAGAAGGGAAGGTAAAGAGAGAGCAGCGGGGCGAAGACGACGACAGAGGTAAATTCTGCGTGCTCGTTGATAAAGTGGGCAGTCCAACAGAATGTGGCTGACTGATAATGGAGCTTGGCAATTCTCACAGAGAGGAGCAAGACGCCTCTCCATGAGATATCCATGAGTAAGACGAGTATGGCCAATGCGAAGACGGGAGAGAGTAGTCTCCCAACCTCGACACTGGTGATAAGAAGACGGCCAGTAACCTATACTCGGTTTAATAGACTGAAGTTTGTTGCCGAGCATAGTAGACCAACGTTGTTGCCAACGGGTGTGAAGGTGGGAAGATATTACAGCAAAATAGTCCGTACATGGAATACCTCTATAAGAAACTGGTAGGTCATGTACTGCTGACCGCGCAGCAGTGTCTGCCTGTTCATTGCCCTGTACGTCAACATGACCAGGGACCCAACAAAAAACAATATCTTTATGCTTAGTAAAGATGCGGCGTAGCCAAAGTTGGATACGGAGGACTAAGGGGTGAGGTGTATCAAATTTTTGTATAGCCTGTAAAGCACTAAGGGAGTCTGAGACAACCACAAATGATGACACAGGCATAGATGCAATACGGATAAGTGCTGTAAGGATGGCATATAATTCAGCAGTAAAAATACTAGCTGAAGATAGTAAATGCCCTTGTACGACGCTGTCCGGAAACACTGCTGCGAATCCTACGCCGTCAGAAGACTTAGAGCCATCTGTGTACACAGCAATGGCATGAGAATGAGAGTGAAAGTGGTCAAGAAAAAGAGAGCGGGAAGCGACCGTAGACAGTTGGGCTTTCGAGCAAGGGAGGGAGAAAGAACAGACTCGAACAGCTGGAACTTCCCAGGGGGGTAGGGAAAAGTGAGATGCTACATGTACATAGAAAGGTGGTAGTTGAAGAGAAGACAAGAGCGAATGAAGGCGAAGAGAGAAGGGACGGAGTAAGCAGGGGCGGCGAACAAATAAAGAATGTCTACTAATATCAGTGACCATTCTATAAATGGAAGGATTGCGGAGATCATGAGAGCGTACATAGTAGCGCAGGCAATGGGCATCACGGCGATCGGATAAGGATGGAACGTTCGCTTCTGCATAGAGGCTTTCGACAGGGGAAGAGCGAAAAGCACCAAGGCATAAACGTAATCCTTGGTGATGAATGGGGTTAAGGCTAGAGAGAGTAGCAGGAGATGCCGCTGAATAGATCTGGTCACCATAATCAAGTTTCGATAAAATAAGGGTGGAATGTAGGTGAAGGAGGGTTCGACGATCAGCTCCCCACGAAAGATGAGCAAGGGTTTTAAGAAGGTTCAGCCGGCTGTGACAAGTTGCCTTCAGAGAGGTAATGTGAGGTTTCCAGGATAACCTACGATCAAAGAGGAGGCCCAGAAACTTGACTGTATCACGTTCAGGGATACGTGAGCCATAGAGGTACAAAGGATGATCAGAGATGACAGAGCGTCTAGTGAAAGTGATTTGGTGGGTTTTAGTGCTGGAAAATTTAAACCCATGTGTGGTGGCCCAATTGGAAACACGGTCGACTGCATGCTGGAGAGAAACTGTAAGGAGGTGACAGTCAGCGCCTGCACAGGCAATAGCGAAGTCATCAACATAGAGTGATGACCAAATATTTGATGGAAGACTAGAGGCCAAATCATTAATAGCAAGGAGAAAAAGTGTTGTGCTCAGAACACATCCCTGGGGGACACCTTCAGCTTGGACAAAGTCCGGGGAGAGCACATTATTAACCCGAACACGGAAATGCCTGTCAGTTAAAAAGTTCTTAAGGAAGGATGGTAGATTGCCTCGAAGGCCTAAGGAGTGGACTTGGGCTAAAATATTATACCTCCAAGTTGTGTCATATGCCTTCTCAAGGTCAAAAAATATGGCAATAACTGAGTGGTTATTCGCAAAGGCATTACGAACATACGTATCCAAGCGCAGTAAGGGGTCTATGGTAGAACGTCCCTTACGAAAGCCATATTGACGAGTGGAGAGACTGTTGTGTGTCTCTAAATACCACACTAAACGTCTATTTACTAGACGTTCCATTACTTTGCAAACTGCACTGGTAAGAGCAATGGGACGATAGTGGGAGGTTTCATGTCCCGTAGTGCCTGGTTTGCGGAAAGGGAGAACAATGGCGGATTTCCACAGCTGTGGAAGAACTCCTTGTGACCAAATAAGATTGTAAAGGCGTAATAGGACTGCAAGGGCTGACTGATGTAAATGTTGTAGCATACGAATATGAATGTCGTCGGGCCCAGCTGCCGATGATCGACAAGCTGAGAGTGTTGCCTCCAGTTCTTGAAGTGTAAAAGGCACATTATACTGTTCTTCTCTGAGAGAAGAAAAGTCCAAGGGTGCTAACTCTCTGGCAGACTTTGAGGAAAGAAATGAGGGGCATAGATGGAGTCCCTGAGAAATACGGACCAGATGATTGCCAATTTCATTGGCAACATCTAGTGGGTTTGCTATATCAACACCGGCAACTCGCAGAACAGGAGCCGGGTCAGGAGAATATTTACCACTCAGTTTTCGTACTTTTTTCCAGACTGCACTCATAGAGGAAGCAGAGGTGATGGTGGAGACATAATCTCGCCAGCAAGTGCGTTTAGCGTCACGGATGACACGGCGAGCGATCGCACGCTTCTGTTTAAAATCAAGGAGTCGCTCTGTGGTTCTATTGTACCGGTACCTGCCCCATGCAGCGCGTTTCAAACGTACTGCACGAGCACAAGCAGGAGACCACCAAGGCACGCATTTCTGAGAATGCCTGCCCGAAGTTTGGGGTATAGAATGAGAAGCTGCGGTGAAAACGGAGGACGAGAAGAGGTGTAAAAGCTCATCGATGGAGGACGAAGAAGGAACCTCTTTAAAAACAGTCAGGTGTGAGTAAAGGTTCCAATTTGCCCGATTAAATTGCCAGCGTGGGGTGCGAAGAGGTGGCGAATATGAAGGGGAAGAAAGAATGATTGGGAAATGATCACTGTCATGTAAGTCCGGGAGAACAGACCAAGTAAAGTCTAATGCGGCGGAGGAAGAGCAAACTGAGAGATCGATGCAAGAGAGAGTATGAGTCCGAGGATCAAAATGGGTGTGAGTACCTGTATTTAAAACATGGAGGGGGTGGGTGGCAAGAAAAGCCTCTAACTGAATTCCACGGGAATCACAGTGAGACCCTCCCCAGAGGAAATGGTGGGCATTAAAATCACCAAGTAACAGAATCGGTGGCGGTAATGACGAAACAAGGAAGGCAAAATCCGGAATAGATAATGCCCGAGAAGGAGAGAGATATAAAGAACAGAGCGTATACCACCTATGTAAGTGGATACGGGCTGCTGTGTAATGCAGCGAAGTATGAATAAATAGTTGATGGTACGGAATATCAGTGCGGAGAAGAAGGGCACTTTCATTAAAGGTCCCATCAGGAAAAGGATCTGAAGAATACAACAAATTATAGCCTGAGATGTGAGAAATAACAGCAGAGTGTAATTTTGGTTCCTGTAAGCAAACACCAACAGGGGCAAACTGGGAGAGTAACATCTGAAGCTCACCCCGATTACCCCTGAGGCCGCGTATATTCCACTGTAAAAAGGCCATGATTGGCAATGATAAAGATACTTGAAATCCGCAGGTAAGGGTTCCTACGGACTAGAAGGGTTAGAAAAGTCCACATGCGGAGGCAGTGGAAAATGTTCAAGCAGCGAAGGAACGGTGCGCTGTGAAGAAAGGAGTTGCGCAGATGGAGCAGAGGAGAGAGAAAGAGCGGAAGGTGGATCAGTGTCCATTGATGGTTTGGTCTCTGCAATATATTCAGAGATTGCTTCAAGTGTTTCGGAATTCAGAGATGTCGTATGGGAGACAATATTGGGAATGGTAGGGGGAGGATGAGTAAAGATTGGAACTGTATTGGACTGTACCAAGGTAGGGGGGGGGCGAAAGGGTGGAGGGAACTGGAGAAGCGTGGCAGGGGACAGAAGAGACAGGAACCTGGGAGGTGGCAGAAGAGGAAGAAACTTGGGAGGGAACAGGGGAGGAAGGTACATTACGAGGAGGAGGGTGAACCTCTGCACTTGTAACCGAGCCAGTGAGAGGGGAAGAACTAGGGACAGAGACAGGGAGGGTAAAATGAGGAGGTGGAAGATGGGTAGGAGGTGTTACCGGACCTTTTTTTGACTTTTGAGAAGTAGAGGGACGATTGGGAAGAGGTGTCGTACGAGGTCTCGTCGATACTGAGGCTTGTAAGAGAGAACTCGAAGAAGCGAGATTAGACTGAGGCGTTGAAGTAGGGACGTCTGAGCCGAGGACAGCAAAAGGATTAGATACAGGAGTGATTATGGGAGAGGTAACCACAGAGGTGGGTGTAGAAGATGGGATACCAGAAGTGGGGGGACGTTTTGAAACACGGGAATAAGAAACACGTGGGAGTCTCCCTTGGAGGCGGAGATGAGAAACTGCCATGGCATAAGGGAGACCTTCTGTCTCTTTGAGGTAACGGATTTCCCGCTCGTTTAAATAGACCTGACAACGGCGAGAGTACGAAGGGTGAGCCTCATGACAGTTAAGGCAAGAGGGAGATCGATTGCAAGACGTATTAGAATGGTCATCGGCACCACAGACTGGGCATTCGGCGATAGATCTGCAATATTTCGCTGGATGGCCAAATCGCCAGCAATTTCTACACTGTTGTGGTGTAGGGATCACCTTTCGAACTTGTAACCGATGTCCTGCTATATAAACGGAGGATGGGAGTTCTCGGCTGTCAAAAGTTAAACGAGCCACATTGCTAGGGTATCGTCTCCGCCCACGGGCAGGAAGAACGTAAGTGTCTACCTTGAGGATTGGGAGATCTTGGAGTTCCAGCTGTTCGAGAATGTCGGTGCCACATGTCTGGAAATTTTGTTGAACTATGGTATGGGGCAGAATAACGGTACCACTACAAGAATTGAGGGAATGATGTTTTTCAAGGGTGACAGGAACAGTATCTATATGGGAAAGACGAGAGAGCTCACGAGCCTGGGTAGCATTCTGTACGGTAATGATGCGCGTACCGCTCTTAAGAGCATGAAAAGAAATATCTTTACCAACATGGCGTAGGAGTGCCTTGCCAATACTATGGTCAGAAAGATAGGCAGTAGAGGAAGTTGGTCGTAAAGTGAAGAATTTAGTCCACTGTTCAGTCTGAAACTGAGCGTGGAAAGGTAGTGAAGGACGTGTCAATCGTTTCTGAGAAGAACGAGAAGGTGAAGGTGGAGAAGTATCATCAGCAGGTAATTGTCGTTGACGTTTAGGCGTGGGACCAGAGTTGGTCCGACGTGGAACGGGTCGGCGATTTGAAAATTGCCGCACCGTAGAGGGAGAGGCCGGAAGCATAGTCAGAGGAGAGCGAAGGTCTGATAAATCGAAGGAGTCAGTCGAGGCCTCAGTACCTGAAGCGGGTGAGGAAACAGCACCGGCAATAGGTACAGAGGCATGAGGAATGTCTGAAGAGTGGTCCAAAGACGAGGCGGGGTCAGAACGGGGTGCGGTATCAAGAAGGGGCCCGGGGGTACTAGGTTCATGGACTAGGGCTGCCATGGTTAGGTTACTTCTTTCTTTTTGTTTTTAAGAAAAAAAAAGAAAGAAGAAAAGAAAATAAAAACAAAAAAAAGAAAAAAAAAAGGGGGGACCGGGGAGGGATAGTTCCTAGGAGGAATGAAAGGGCCAGAAATCTCCCTCCGCGCCCAAGAGGACTCGACACCGCTAGTAGCGCAGATGCAGCATGGAACCCGTGCCATACCCTACCCTTCATGCCAGTAAACCAGCAATCTGGGATAGCAACCTCACATCTGCCGAGCTACCTCGGTGGACAAAAGAGAGGGCGGCCGGATATCCGCCACAAAGCATACCTCCTTCAGCCACCACCCCCGGAATCCGAAAGGTGGCTTCCAGAGATACACCCGTCGCCCAAAAGACACCCAAAGCTACTCCGGGATACCGGAGAGGGATCGGGACATCCCTAGGCAATCCAGATTCCACGGCAAACTACGCCACCGCCAAGAAACCTCAACGGAATGGGATGGACCCCGGTGTCCTTTCCCCTACCTAGGAACTAGCGCGCCTGTGGGAGAAATCACGAAGGCTAAAAAGAGGAAGGGCAAAAGGGAGGGGTGAGGAGGAGGAGGAGGAATGGAAAAAGGGGAGGATGGGGAGGATGGGATAGGGGAGGGGAGAATGGGGGGTAATTAGGTTCGGTCTGAGGAAGAAGACCGACAGGGCTAATTCCTCAGACCAAGAGCCTCTTCACCACGCCAAGGAGCCCCCCTTGAAGAGGACCGCTCTTGAGAGCGTGAAATGAAATATCTCTGCCAACATGACGCAGGAGCGCTTTGGCAATACTATGGTCAGAAAGGTAGGCAGAAGAAGAAGTTGGTCTTAAAGTAAAGAATTTAGTCCATTGTGTGGTCCGAAACTGAGCGTGGAGAGGGAGTGCTTGACGTGTCGGTCGTTTCCGAGTAGAATGGGAAGGTAACGACGGAGCATCATCAGGAGATTGACGTTGGCGTTTAGGAGTAGGACCGGAGTTGGTCCGGCATGAAATGGGTGGGCGATTCGAAAATTGCCTTACCGTAGAGGGAGAAGCCGGAAGCATAGTCAAAGGAGAGCGGAGTTCAGACAAATCGAAGGAGTCAGTCGAAGCCCCGGTACCTGAAGCGGGTGAGGAAACAGCACCAGCAAGAGGTACAGGGGCATCAGGAGTGTCCGAAGAGTGGTCTAAACACAAGGCAGGGTCAGAATGGGGTGCGGTATCAAGAAGGGGCCCGGGGGTAGTGGTTTCATGGACTAGGGCTGCCATGGTTAGGTTACTCCTTTGCTTTTTGTTTTTAAGAAAAAAAAAGAAAGAAAAGAAAATAAAAACAAAAAAAAGAATAAAAAAAGGGGGGAGCGGGGAGGAATAGTTCCCAGGAGGAATGAAAGGGCCGGAAATCTCCCTCCGCGCCCAAGAGGACTCTACACCGCTAGTAGCGCAGATGCAGCATGGAACCCGTGCCATACCCTACCCTTCATGCCAGTAAACCAGCAATCCGGGATAGCAACCTCACATCTGCCGAGCTACCTCGGTGGACAAAAGAGAGGGCGGCCGGATATCCGCCACAAAGCATACCTCCTTCAGCCACCACCCCCGGAATCCGAAAGGTGGCTTCCAGAGATACACCCGTCGCCCAAAAGACACCCAAAGCTACTCCGGGATACCGGAGAGGGATCGGGACATCCCTAGGCAATCCAGATTCCACGGCAAACTACGCCACCGCCAAGAAACCTCAACGGAATGGGATCGACCCCGGTGTCCTTTCCCCTACCTAGGAACTAGCGCGCCTGTGGGAGAAATCACGAAGGCTAAAAAGAGGAAGGGCAAAAGGGAGGGGTGAGGAGGAGGAGGAGGAATGGAAAAAGGGGAGGATGGGGAGGATGGGATAGGGGAGGGGAGAATGGGGGGTAATTAGGTTCGGTCTGAGGAAGAAGACCGACAGGGCTAATTCCTCAGACCAAGAGCCTCTTCACCACGCCAAGGAGCCCCCCTTGAAGAGGTATGGCTCCAAAAGCAACAAACATTCTTCCATCTTATAAAAATCCCAAATCATGTATTACAAGAGCTTGGACAAAACCCTCTCCAGGTATACTAGTGTAGAGGATTCTATGCCATCTTAACACTCCAGCAGATATTACACCGAGTACAAACCATCTAACAACTATTGGTAAAATTAACTTAGTGCATAGGCATCGTAACTTCATAATCAGTTGGTAATGTAGTTTCAGTCACAGGAGAAAAGTTAAACCTTCAACCCAAGAAATTTAGATAATTCCAGTTTTATCATGCTCTCACTGGCCAGCATCAAGGTTACTTGAACCCTCCCAAAAGGTCTAATATATTAGTGCAACATTTTTCAAGTTCACAGAATACCGAGGGCAAAACTTAAATTTCCTAAATTTAAAAGGATTGATTTACACCACTATCAAATAGTTCACAAGTGCCATCATTAAGACCGACCTGAAACTTTAGAAAAGTGTCCAATGTACTGAAAAAATCAAGGTCCATTTCCAGCATGTATTACAGGAGCTAAATTACTGGAAACCTGAACTTGGCATTTTTTTAAACTATACTGTTATTTCTTTAACATTCATGTCGCCACAGTAGTGGTGCTTTCATTGCAGTTTAAGTTCCACCACAATCTGTAAATTAGTTACACTAATGAAAAGGAGAAAAATTCTTAAATACAGACCACTTTTATTAAGAATATTCACGTCCTTTGAACTTAATGGTTCCTCATCTCCATTAAAATTCGGCAAGATTCTTTCATTAAATATTAAAAATTTTAGCCCACTCATTCTTGCTCGCATCTACAAGTCACATTTGGAAAACTTGGGACATTCAAAATTGACAAGTTAGGTCCCTCTTTGGTACAGCAACACCTTTCATAACCAAGCGATATATTGAGGTGTTGGCGTGACTGCGGCCCAGGAGCAGGTAGTGGTCCTTTATTGAAGGATGAGTCTCACTGGTGACTTGGAAGTGCTGTATCCAGGATGCTCCAGGGATGCCAGGCTCAGGCCATGCTTTCAGTACCTCACCTGCAGATTGTGGAATAGTCAATGTGTTAATCACTAATCCAGAATAGTTACATTGTATTAAAGAAACTGCACAATTCACAATAAGTTTTTTCATCTGATATTTTACATTACACCATCACAATGGATTAGGAAATTCCTAAACTAAATTCATGACAATGTTTAGCCCTTTTTAAGTGGCAAGAAAAACGTGCAAATTAATTGAACTAAGTAAACTTTAAGGAGCCACCAGCAAGTTTCCACTTAAGGAGGGTGCTCCCCTAGCTCAAGAATGAATCATTAACCCTCTGTCCAAATGTAGATCTGTTTGCGTACGTAGTGCTCTGCCCTTAATTTTCTCCCAGAGAAAGAACGCAAAAAATGTAGATCTACGTTCAGTGTGCTATGTGAGCAAACTCTGATCTGCGTTTGGACAGTAAGGGTTAAAGAGATGACCATTTAATTCTAATGGTTAATTTTTCAAGTTTCAAAAGTTATGGTGATTATTTAACATTTGGAAGAAGTCCAACTCCATAGATGTTTCACCATTAAGATACTTTACCTCCCATTTTTCACCTTACCTTTAAATGTGAAGACACGTGGGCAAGATTCATGTTGGGAAATAACTATGAATAGGGCTCCAGAAGCATCATTGCCAGCAAAGAACACAGACATCCGACCAGATGTGGACAAATCTTCAGTAGCTACACAAGTCAGGTGTCCATTCTCAATGTAATATACCTGAAGAAAACTTCAATGATAACTCAAGCCATAACTAGTCTGGCAGGTGCCCAGACTACACCCATGTTCTAGTATATGTATTACTATACTCACTTTTGCCAACTTAATTCCTTTCAGAGGTTAGTAATAAGAGTTTTTTTTTTTTTTTTTTTTTTTTACATTGGCCAATTCCCACCAAGGCAGGGTGGCCCAAAAAAGAAAACTTTAATCATTTGCTCCACTGTCTTGCCAGAGGGGTGCTTTACACTAGTTATAAAATGGCAACATTAACACCTATACACATTTACTAAAAAATCTAGAGAAAATCTTAAAAAAAAAGTCCCCAAAAAAAAAAAAAAAAAACCGTAAGGTAAAACTTACTTTGAATGGGTAGCTACCATAAAGCACACTCAGGAATAATAAACCATTAACTTTCTACAAACCCGTAGAGTATGCAGGGGTTCTTTGTAGGTTCGTGTTGTGACCAGAAGGAAGAGTATTACTCTGGTGTGCCTCATGTAGAGACTAGCATGGTCAATGGTAGTTCTGGGAAGCTCTAAGCTTTCACCTTGAGGGACTCCATTCACATACAGTTGACCTTTGTTACCATGATGAACCCAGTACACAGAGCTTCCATCACCACCCATCACTTCTTCACCTTGGTCTTAAAGGGTTAAAAAGGTCAAAAAATTTAGAGAAAGGCATAATGCAGTAAAATATTTTATTTTAGAGTAAATCTTTTAAGCCAGTTTTGGCTTGGCACCAAAAGTTACACTTCCCCCCCAAGAGGTGTTAGAATATCAAGTTATTCAATGAAGATCTTTGTTAAAATACAGTAGCTATACAACACCTAATCAATTTAACCTGTCAACCATGGTTAAGTTACCAAGAAAGTATCCTAAAAATGGTACCAATAAGCTTCCCATAACTGTCAGTAGAAGTTTTATATTTCACATCTAAAATGCCTCGTTTGTTTTATCACATCGTTCATTTGCCACAGACTGAAAAAAAGATCAGTCATTCAATTGACGAACTTCATACCCAGGTAGCAAGTGCTTATTCAGGTGTAAATTGACTAATCTACCCCTTTCCCCTAGAGATTTCACTAGTACTTTCCTAGTACAACACTAAACTCTGACTTGCCAAAGTGATAACACTAACCTGCTAGAGGAGATTCCTCTACTTCTTTCCAGGAATTTTCATCCTTCAAAAATGTATAGGTGATTGTGTTGTGCTGGGAGTGCACATGCAGCAGGTGGCCATCGGGACCCATTCCTCTAGACAAGTGCTCACCAGCAACCAGCATTTGGAACAGCTGTTAAGTATTTTAGTACTTTAACTTCACACTGATACCATAAATTACAGTGTAATTAGTCACATCAAGTAATGTATATTACTGCCAGAGGGTAATATGTTGGTACAGCAATTTTAGCAGAAAACTTTCCAAAAGAATCAAAGAATCATCCTTTAAAAGAATTCAAATTACTTTCCGAGCTCTTAATATTTATTCATTAGAAGTCATTAAAAAAAAAAAAAAAAAAAAGTTTAGTCAAAGTCAGAGGGGCCTTCATCTATTTAAAATTTGCAAGGACAATCTTAATTGTACATAATTTCCCATTTGAGTAAAAACTTACTTCAAGACTGGATGCCGAGAGAAGCCAGACTGACGAGCTTTGATGGTGGCAAGTGTTGTTCATAGAGGAAGCTGCCATAGCAATGTACACCTGTATGAAGGAACTGTATTAGGCAAGGATTTCTATATATCCTTGAATTTTAATATTTGAAGAAAAAATATTTCCAGGTTATTGAAAGAA
Source organism: Cherax quadricarinatus (assembly GCF_038502225.1). Classification (NCBI taxonomy): domain Eukaryota; kingdom Metazoa; phylum Arthropoda; class Malacostraca; order Decapoda; family Parastacidae; genus Cherax; species Cherax quadricarinatus. The sequence goes on along the minus strand of NC_091388.1, from coordinate 6,585,636 downwards.
TTAAAATTCCTATTAAAGATGTTAAGATATACATTGAATTTTTCATTTTACACCAAATTTAAGAGCTCCTCAAAGCATTCAGGAATGCTAACCATTTAATAACCCACCTTATCCATCTCCAGCAAAAGCCAGTGTTTGGCATGACCAGTGTTTATGGTCTGGTGATGTACAAAGGTATGTCTAGTCTTATCCCACAGGAACATGTCTGATATGCACTCTCCTTCATAACTTAATATCAAGTAAGTTTTATCCCTAACCTGCAATTAGAAGTCATGTTAAAAAAGCTTCAACATTTTCAATATTCACAGGCAATTTTACAGCATTTTAGACACTAGGCAAAATTTTATTCAAGGACATCCACTCCCTTTGAGGAACCATCTTCCACCAGCATCAAGGTACTCTTCCCCTCGATTGTTATAATACTTACATTAAAGGATATGGAAGAGCTACGTTCTTTGTTGAAGTTCTGATCTGTCTCGTGTGTGAAGTAATCTCCTTCATAGGCAAGGTTTTCGAGTGCCTTGTACAACAACGCAATAGGTTCACACACGTGTTCAAATTTAGCCTGAAAATGAGGCAAGGTTATGTACCGTCCAGATATCTGGAACTTTTTACTCAAATATGTAGCATGAGCATTTTAAGTTCATCAATTTCATAATAGCAATTTTTGGTACTATAAAAGTTCAGTAAAGTTAAAGCTTTTTTTTTTTCAACATGGCTTCCGTCTCCCACCGAAGCAATGCGACCCAAAAGTTAAAGCTACGAGAAATTAAAACTTCAAATGTTCTAATTCTAGCTTCTTGGGGTAAAGTGATTACTATTCAATTATAATTGCAATGCAGTGAAGCTTTTGGTTATTTACCACTTTAAAATTATGAGCAATCAATCAAATTGACATAAATATCAACTTCCCTATTGTGACCAATTCACCTGTTACCTTAATTATGAGAAGGCAAGTATACAAAATATACTATGACCATAAATTTGAAGTCTTAAGCCAAGAAAGGAGGGGGATGGGGGGGAATTCCCATAGATTAAGCCTAAGGATGGAGGAATTTGAGGGGAGGGGGGGGTGTTCTTTGATGAAGCCAGAAACTACTGGTGAGGATTCATAGACTCCCAGTAGGACAAAACTCACTATGCTGAAGGAAATAGTGGCTTCTATTCAAACTAGAATATTCATGGGGTTACCAAGAGTGCTAACATTTCAATCTAACTACCTTAGAAACTTTCAACTTACTAGAAGCATTGTTCAAGACTCATTTGTTACACCCATTATAAAAATTTTATCTGTAGAACAGTGACTACAACTTGTACAATGTTAGTACCACAATACATGGGTACCTTAAATTATACAGATCAAATACCTCAAAGGAGCAACTGAATAAAGCCGTCTAGTAATGGGAGACTAGAGGTTCTGTCAATTCAAAACTTACTTTAAACTCTTCTGTGACATTGTGATAAATTGCCAAGGCAGCAGCACTTTCCATGTAGGCTTTGGACACTTCAAATTCATCTATGGGGCCCATGCACACTAAACCTTCCTGTTAAAGAAAGTGTTGTATAATATGGGTTGCATTCTCCAATCATGAACCATTAATAAAGTAATTCATTGATAAAGTACTAAACTATTTTCAGAATGAGTAGAGGATGAAGACCACGTCAACTTAGGTTTTACTACGTAAGCAAGAAACTTGCCTTCATAGTCGTATGCGAATTGAAGACAAATCTTGCACTGATGGTCAGTGGTGTATCAACATACCAAGCATTATCATATAGGTCTGGTAGATTGACATCGTTGATCATACTAGTGGAGCTCGACAGGCTGGTTGTAGTCAAGATTGATGTGAACTTGACACCACCTAGGATGAAATAATTTATGTAGAAGGTAATAAAAATTTCAAATATGGGAAGTCTTTAGTGTAGACTAACAGCAGATTCCCACCAAGGAAGGGTGGCCCGAAAAAGAAAAACCATCATTCACCATCACTTGCCAGAAGGGCGCTTTACAGTTACAAAACTTCAACATTAACACCCCTCCTTCAGAGTGCAGACACTACTTTCCATCTCCACGACTCTGTCCAGCCTGCTAGTTCCCTGAACCCCTTCATAAATGCTATTTTGCTCACACTCCAACAGCACATCAAGTATTAAAAACCATTTGTCTCCATTCACTCCTATCAAATATGTTCATGCTTGCTGGAAATACAAGCCCCTTGCACACAAAACCTTTACCCTCTCTCTCCAACCTTTCCTAGGCTGACCCCTACCCCGCCTTCCCTCCACTACAGATTTATACAGTCATTCTGTTTTGAAGAATGGAAAGCTATTAAACTATGCAACTTGAGGGGGAGGGGGGGGCACTCGCACGTGTGCGTGTGCGCACACCCTGGAACGGAACAAGATTATAAATGAAAACCAGCATGGGTTCATGGAAGGCAAATCCTGTCACAAACCTTCTGGAGTATTATGACAAGGTAACAGAAGAAAGACACGAGAGAGAGGGGTGGGTTGATTGCATTTTCCTGGACTGCAGGAAGGCCTTTGACAGTTCAAAGAGATTAGTGCAGAAGCTGGAGGATCATGCACATAACTGAGGACATTGCAATGGATCAGGAAATACCTGACAGGGAGGCAACGACAAGTCATGATACATTAAGAGGTATCAGTGGGCGCCTGTGACTATCAGGGTCCCACAGGGGTCAGTTCTAGGACCAGTGCTATTTTTGATACATGCGAACGACATGATGGAAGGAATAGACTCTTAAGTGTCCCTATTCGCAGATGATTTGAAGCTGATAAGAATTAAATCGGATGAGGAAGGACTGCAAAGAGACCTGGACAGGCTGGACACGTGGTCCAGAAACTGGGTTCTCGAATTCAACCCTGCCAAATGCAAAGTCATGGAGTGGGGAGGGGCAAAGACTGCAGACAGTATAGGCTAGGTGGACAGACTACAGACCTCACTCAGGGAGAATGATCTTGGGGTGACCATAACATCGAGCATGCCACCGGAGGCACACATCAACCAAATAACTGCTGCAGCATGTGGGTGCCTGGCAAACCCGAGAATAGCATTCCGATACTTTAATAAGGAATCGTTCAAGACACTGTTAGGCCTATACTGGAGTATGCAGCACCAGTCTGGAACCCACACCTGGTCAAGCACGTCAAGAAGTTAAGAGAAAGGTTGGCAACAAGGCTAGTTCCAGAGCTCAGGGCAATGTCGTATAAGGAAACGTTGAGGGAAATCGGACTGACACTGGAGGACAGAAGGGTCAGGGGAGACATGATAATGACATACAAGATACTGCAGGGAATAGACAAGGTGGACAGACAGGATGTTCCAGAGGGGACACAAAAGGGGTCACAATTGGAAGCTGAAGACGGACGAGTCACGGACGTTAGGAAGCATTTCTTCAGTCAGTCGTCAGGAAGTGGAATAACCTAGAAAGTGAAGTAGTGGAGGCAGGAACCACACAGTTTTAAGAAGAGGTATGAAAGCTCAGGAAGCAGAGAGGAAGAGGACCTAGTAGCGATCAGTGAAGAGGCGGGGCCAGGACCCGAATCTCGACCCCTGCAGCCACAATTTGGAGAGTACGTACTTGTACACACAAACACTTACCTGAAATCTCCACATCTTCAGTGAGGAGCACCACCTGATCAGCAAGCTTCACCATAACATCACTGCCCACACGACCGTCACATTGCAAGTCGCTAAGCACCACCACTGATCCAGAGATTGTAGTCGTACCCAACACTACTTGCCCACCCACACTCTGGAACAAATACAAGCGCAATTCACTTTCATTTTATCAAATTACAAAGCTGAGAATCGAGAGGCATTTTACACATTTAAAAGTTAAAATCAGGAATTCAATTTTAAACTATTAAAACGTGGGAGCCAAGTCTTGATACTTACTATATTAACATTTCAATTCAGGGACGGCTGTCAATACCAGAGACTACAAAATCAGACAAAATGTATTTATCAGGAAAGATAAATTTCCTCTCCAACTACAGGTGAAGACTTACCAGATTTGTCAGGAGCCTTCTATTTTTGGACTGTTACTGTGGGTCATGTCTATATATATATTAGCTACCTACATCCTACACTACTTTTTAACAGGATAAACAGTGAATTATACAGGGCAAGACATACCTCCATTACTGATATGACTAACATCAGCTTCAAGAAAAACGAAAGCCTATTTAGTGTATAATCCACATCTAGAATCAATGCCACCAAGTCTTCTACAGTTGCCTGAATTCTCAGTAATGCAGTAGACATATGGGTAACGGGTAACAAATTTTAAAGAATCACTTTACCCATTTGAAATTATCCTTTAATGTGTAAGCAATCTAAGTATCAGTTAAATTTCAGGGTACAAAAATTAATCTTAATGGCCGAGTTTACTCCTATTAAGACAAGCATCCTCCAAAATTAATTTTACCACAATGTACACATTCTCAAACTAGTGGCAGTACTCCTCTTGCAAGGAAAAAAAAATTAGTACGCAGATTCAGTACAGTGGACCCCCGCATAACGATGGCATCACATAGCGATTATTTCGCATACCGCTTACTTTAATCGCAAAATTTTTGCCGCGCATACCGATTAAAAACCCGCTCACCGATTTTCGTCCGAGACGCGTCCAATGTGCGCCCTCAGCCAGCCTCACATGTGCCGCCCGTGCCATTGTTTACCAGCCAGCCTCCGCGCTAACATCCAAGCATACACTCGGAATATTTCGTATTATTACAGTGTTTTCGGTGCTGTTTCTGGAAAATAAGTGACCATGGGCCCCAAGAAAGCTTCTAGTGCCAACCGTACACCAATAAGGGTAAGAATACCCATTGAAATGAAGAAAGAGATCATTGATAAGTATGAAAGTGGAGTGCGTATCGCCGACCTAGTCAAGTTGTACAAGAAACCCCAATCAACCATCGCTACTATTGTGGGCACCAAAAAGACAATCAAGGAAGCTGTTCTTGCCAAAGGTTTAACTGTGTTTTCGAAACAAAGATCGCAAGTGATGGAAGATGTTGAGACTCTTATTGGTGTGGATAAATGAAAAACAGCTAGCAGGAGATAGCGTCTCTCAAGCGATCATATGTGAAAAGGCTAGGAAGTTGCATGACGATTTAATTAAAAAAATGCCTGAAACTAGTGATGATGTGAGTGAATTTAAGGCCAGCAAAGGTTGGTTTGAGAGATTTAAGAAGCGTAGTGGCATCCATAGTGTGATAAGGCATGGTGAGGCTGCCAGTTCGGACCACAAAGCAGCTGAAAAATATGTGCAGGAATTCAAGGAGTACATAGAAACTGAAGGACTGAAACCTGAACAAGTGTTTAATTGTGATGAAACAGGCCTGTTCTGGAAGAAAATGCCAAGCAGGACCTACATTACTCAGGAGGAAAATGCACTCCCAGGACATAAGCCTATGAAAGACAGGCTTACTCTTCTCATGTGTGCCAATGCTACTGGTGATTGCAAAGTGAAGCCTTTATTAGTGTATCACTCTGAAACTCCCAGAGCGTTCAGGCAAAAGAATGTCCTCAAGGATAATTTGTGTGTGCTGTGGAGGGCAAACAGTAAGGCATGGGTCACTAGGGAATTTTTCTATAACTGGTTACACCATGCATTTGCCCCCAATGTGAAAGATTACCTAACTGAAAAGAAATTAGAACTTAAGTGCCTCCTGGTGTTAGACAATGCCCCTGGTCATCCTACAGACGTGGCAGAGCGACTTTATGGGGACATGAGCTTCATTAAAGGTGAAGTTTTTGCCTCCTAATACCACTCCTCTCCTGCAGCCCATGGACCAGCAGGTTATTTCCAACTTCAAGAAACTGTACACAAAAGCTCTGTTTGAAAGGTGCTTTGTAATGACCTCAGAAACTCGACTGACTAAGAGAGTTTTGGAGAGATCACTTTAATATCCTCAATTGTGTAAACCTTATAGGTAAGGCTTGGGAGGAAGTGACTAAGAGGACCTTGAACTCTGCTTGGAAGAAACAGTGGCCAGAATGTGTAGACAAAAGGGATTTTGAAGGGTTTGAGGCTAACCCTGAGAATCCTGTGCCAGTTGAGGAATCCATTGTGGCATTGGGAAAGTCCTTGGGGTTGGAGGTTAGTGGGGAGGATGTGGAAGAGTTGGTGGAGGAGGACAATGAAGAACTAACCACTGATGAGCTGATAGATCAACTTCAAGAGCCAGAGGCCAGACCTGGGGAAACTGGTTCAGAGGAGGGGAGAGAAATTGAAGAAGTTGCCTACTACAAAGATAAAGGAAATCTGTGCAAAGTGGCTTGAAGTGCAAACCTTCATGGATGAAAATCGCCCTCACACAGCTATTGCAAGCCGTGTTGGCAACCTGTACACTGACAATGTTGTGAAACACTTTAGGGAAGTGATAAAGGAACGAGAGGTACAGGCCACTATGGACAGATATCTTGTGCGAAAGAAGTCCAGTGACTCTGAAGCTGGCCCTAGTGGCATTAAAAGAAGGGAAGTAACCCCAGAAAAGGACTTACTACCTCAAGTCCTAATGGAAGGGAATTCCCCTTCTAAACAGTAAGAAGATAATGCTCTCCCCTCCTCCCATCCCATCAATCACCAGATCTTCAATAAAAGTAAGTGTCATGTAAGTGTGCATGCCTTTTTTAGTTTGTGTGTATTAAAATTAATATTTCATGTGGTAAAAAAAAATTTTTTTTCATACTTTTGGGTGTCTTGCACGGATTAATTTTATTTCCATTATTTCTTATGGGGAAAATTCATTCACATAACGATTATTTCGCATAACAATTACCCCTCTTGCACGGATTAAAATCGTTAACCGGGGGTCCACTGTACATGGAATCTGCGCACTAATTTACAGTGCTTTGCTTAACAGTGTTTGGCTAATACAGTGGTTCTTCAATTATACTCTTCATTTATTCAGACTGCCTGCAATGTTTTAGGCCTAGATATTTTTTTCCAACACTGGGTTTTTCATATGCATTTTAAAGTGTGGGGGGGGGGGGGAGCTAGAATATACTGTACAGTGATTTTTGCTTTACAGTAATAGTCCAGAACATAACCTGCCGTGTAAGCCAGGCCTACTTGTACCAAAAACCCGCAGCCATAATAACCCAAGATCTTAAAAATTGTACCAAGGCAAACCTACCAACATTGTTATTTCTCTTTCTCTTGTTAGATTGTAGTTGTTAACAGTGCCTTCAACATCAATGTAAGTGGCCTGGATATTACCACAAGTGGTGGTGACATTTATTGTCTGTTCAGTGTTGGTGGTGAGGTAGTCCTCGGCCAGGTTGTAAGAATTCAACATGATAGCTTCTATGTTCCCTCTTACATACAAGTCACTCAGGAATACCTGCAAGTAAAGTTTAGGTGAACATGGCTTACCTGTACTAAACAAGGTTGATATTTTTTTTTCCCCTGCCAGGATCTGAATACCCTAATTAACCTTCTGCATTGTAAATGCAATTTAACTTTCCTGAGCATAAACATTTAAATGTTCTTTACATTTTTCCAGTGTACTGGAACAACCTCAACACTGCAAGTATACAGCCTCATTACTAAGTTTTAACTTAAGTACAGTGGTACCTCCAATTTCTAACAGCTCCCAACTTGAACAATGCAAGTTTATTTTTGCAAGTGCTTAAAGTATTTTTGGGGATTGAAACTGAATTCTAATTTATATTATTCCTTATGGGAACACTCAGTAACAGCAGTAACAGCCTTCTGGAACAAATTAAGAAATTCAAGGTAGCATTGTACTTTACATAATAAAAAACTTTTTTAATTATGAAACAATTCAAGCATTTTAAAATAATTATTTCTACACGACAACTCTGTTAATGTTAGTGTTAATGTTGCAGTTTAAAAACTGTAGTGTAAAACATCCTTCTGCCAAGAGTGATGGAGTGAATGATTGTGAAAGTTTCTTTTTCGGGCCACCCTGCCTTGGTGGGAATTAGCCTGTGTTAATAAAATAATTCTGACCATAGCTGATATCAATGACATTAGACAGCTCCTAGTTATGTAGAACATTTTAGGCAAATTAGGTTGTTTTGACCCCAGGATGTGATTCACACCATTCTGCAAACACTGCTACCTATTCACTGCTAGGTAAACAGGGACAGCAGATTTCTAGAGGTGAAATGCTTAACGTTTCGACCTGTATTGGGGATCAAATACATGACCTTTGTGCGAGAGAAATACCAACTGGAGTCATTAAAATACTTATCAAATTTCACTTAAATGCAAATTTTTCTTAAATATAAAAATAGGTACAAAATACTGTTAGGCACAAGAAAGTCTAGTACTCTATTTTGGGAGAACTAATCCTAATTTTGTAAACGGTACCTGAGCAAGTCTAGGTCAAGGTCTCCTACATCCATTCAGTATTTAAGTTTCAATTTTGCAGCCTGAGAAATTCTTTATTATTAACCGTTACTTTGGGGTTAGAGAAAAAAATTAGTATAAATTGGAAGGATAATTTCAAAGAAAAAAATCTTTACTAATCTGACAGTGAATATTGCCAAGACAAAGGTACAATATGCCTGAGTACATCAACTGCCAGAGTCTAAATTATACAAGTCATTGCTTGCTTCCCGTGATGGTAACAGAGCCAAGAGTTTCTTCACTCACCAAATTTGCTTTAACTTCTTGCTCTCCTGAGAGATACACCACATTAGCTTTCAACTCCTGGTAGTCTATCCCATCAATTGTACCCTGTAAAATTAACCATTAAAATGTCACTACTAAAAATTACCAATTATAATTGTAAATATGCTCAAGGAGAATTGGTAATCACATTTTATGAAAAACTTCTAATCTAAGGCATTCATAACATTGAGAAGTAGTGTGCCTGGAAGGGTTTGCTTCAAGACTGGTACTCACCTCAATCTTTAGGTATTCAGCATTGACCCAGGGTGCAGACACCACACCATTAACAGTCACTACACTAGACAATGAGTGGATAGCATCCCTGCTCACTAGTCTAGCCAAGAACCCATCCAGGTAAACATCGTTCAGATAATCAACATGGAGATTTTTTAGAAGAGCGTTTGTGGTGAAAGTCTTAGTGCCGGTGATGGCTAATCCACTTTCCTCAAGCCTCACAGCATCGCCCAATCTTTCTTTTACGTCAATGTCATTCAATGTCTTCTCTATTACCAAGTTCTTTATTTCAACACCATTTGTGAAAGTAACACTTCCTGAAGTCAGAAATTTTAGATTTAATACAAAGTTACTACCAATTACCACATTACAATTTTATATCTAGTACCAAAGAGAAAATATAAAATAACTATTCCAAGGTCAGGGCGGTAATCGATATTACACACCCAAGACTGCATTTTCCACATCGGGGCAATATCAGATTTTGAAGTCGGTATGATAAGCTCTCAGGTTTTCTGTGCATATCAAGACTTTGAAAGCAATGGCAACTAGTCAATTCAATCGCTAAAACATTAAAATAGATTACATTCAATGGTAGGCTATGCATTTAAAGTGTTTGACATTGTTGGAATGAAGATGTATAAAGCAAGGGCAAATAGGTGGCCACCACTCTCCTACATTGCTATGCCACAATTTGAGTATGCATATTTAACTCGCTGCCACCATTACACAATCTTACCTGTACTAAGAATATCCTCACTCATCAATGCTCCCATTGCTAGTCTCTTCAGATCCATGTCGTTGAAAAATCCTTGTAAATGCACCGTCTCGGCACCCAAGTCAGTGAAGGTGTATGGTGCAGTGATGACCTGATCAGTGTGCAAGGTGAAGAGTCTTGTAGATAAGTCCACTCCATTAGTTAGACTAGTGTTAATATCTCCTTTCACAGTGAAGCCAGCCTCAAACACTTTTAGGCCTGAGGTATAAAAACATTAAAAATATTTATTCTGTATACTTGTGCCAAAGTGACTTTTGTAGACAACTTCCTTACACAACAAAGACTATACACCAAATTACACTAAGTTCAATTATGTCCAAATATAAGCATTTATGAAAATATTTTATATACAAAACTTTACACACTTCAAAAAAAATTAGGAAAAGGTTAAACAGTAATCTCAAATATTTGTCTAAACCAGAAATGCAAACAAAATGTCCTGAAGCACTAAGTAGATTCCCCAGGGGTTAAAGATTAAGCAAAAGTTTTGTCCACTAATTATTTGTTTTCATTGCTCACCTGTAATAACCTGAAGATCTGAGGAATCAGTGTAAACAGCATTGTGCTGGAGAACAGCAAGATCCACACCATCTATCAGTCCCTCCACACCCAGATCACCTTGCAGGACCATGCTATTGAACACAAGGTCACCAGTGAACAAGTTGTTACCAGAGAGTTTGGCAGCAGCTTCAGCAATGGCACTCAAGCTTAATCCATTAGCTCCAACACCTCCCTCTGTTGTGATTGACCCTTCTACTGCGAGTGACTCAAAAGTCACTGGGCCTTCTATGATTGAGTCACCGTTGTTTGTAACCAAGTTGTCTCTTAAGTATTTGATGTTGTACCCATTGATATAATCAGCTGACAAAGTACCAATCACAGTGACTGGTCCCAGGACTGACAACGCAGCAGTCACATTAACAGGCTCTGTTAGAGATATACGCTTACTTGCCAGCTCAGAGAAGTCTACCCCATTCACTCTGAAGCCATCAGACATCTTTATCATGTGAGCATACAAGGATGAAAACTCTGCGCTGTACATGGTCTGAGGTGCAATAAATGTCTGAGAGCCACTTTTTGTCACAACATTTTTGAAGTCTACACCCTTGACTCTTCCTTCAACAATGAGACTGCCAGCAGTAATGCCACCAAGAAACTCCTTTTTGCCATAAATTACCTGATCTGGCTTGTCCAGAAAGAGTGCAGAATCTAAGAGCTGCCTTATATTTACACCATCAATAATATCTACTATTAGTTCATTGAACATAATATCCTGGAATGTTATGACTCCATTAATTTCTTCAGTGTCAGTTGTCACCAAGGAAGATATGTCCACCTCATTGAAGGTGCCACTCAACTCTGCATGGGAGACTGATAAGCCACTGAGGAACCTTTTGTGCCCAGTGATTATTACAGGATCTTCGAAGGTGTATACTAGGTCTGCAGAAACTGCTGACAAATTCCTTCCATTTAGTGTACCATCATATAAAATTCCGGTCATCTGAACAGGTTTCCTGAATATCACATTGAAGTCCCAATTTCCAGACATTGATCCATTGGCTTTGGTAGCAAACAATTTATCTAAATTCACTCCATCAATGACCTTTGATGTGATAAGCAAGTCTCCTTCAATATTCACACCTTTGGCAAATATCTTTACCCCAATAATTTCCTGATCTGAAGTTTTGGTAACAAAGCGATCTGGAGCTATGCCATCTATGACTCCATGGCTACTGAACTTTACATTATCAATAACAATATTGGTAAAGTTTTTCAGATCAGTAAAGACTAGGGAGTTATCAGTTTTTAAGGGATAATCCTCTGGAAATTCCTTAGAATTTATGTCACCTGCATAAAGATTCTTCTCCACAACTACCGACTGAGAGACAATCAGTTTGCCAAACAAGACTGCATCTTCATCCTTGTACACAATATCAGATGCCAAGTCCCTAACATTAATACCCATCATGCGTGTTCCTTCAAGGCGATCTATTGCCAGAATGTTGCTGCTGAAGGCTAAAGAACCAGATAATTCGCCACCAGACAACTGCAAGGCATTCTTGTACAGGTAGTTCAGGTCTACACCATCAATTATACCAGACATTATCTCCAAGTTCCCTTCCACAGCAATAGACTCAATTGATACGTGACCTGGAAAAGTAAGACGAGGATTTAATGTTCTACAGTGAATAGGCAATGAATTGTATACAAGGTTAGTTATAATTCCATGAACCTAAAACTTATGAGAGGCAAAATTGAGTAGCAAAATACACATTTTTAATTTTAATAATTACCAAGAGAAGCAGGTTCATTCAGAAGCACAGCCTCTGATAAATTAAGACCTGCTACAGTGCCACCATCTAGCATATATATGTTTTCTGCTGCCAGATCATTGACAAACGCTGAGCCAGCTATGGTTTGTTTTCCACCAACTGTGACAATGTCATTCACAGGAATATTGTCTAGGAACTCTGTATAAAGAGTATTTATAATCACCTTGTTTGTGAAAGTCTTCCTGCCTCTAATCGTCAAAACAGAGTTTAATCTGAAAAGAAAGTTAAACTGCACTATGCTTATTGGCCCATTAAAAAAATTTGAGAGCATTAACATCTTATGTCATTTGCAAAGTAAAATACATAACTACCAAACAGTCAACTTACTGGTTTGTATTTAACACGAAGTAGCATTTTTTTTTTTTCAACAAGTCGGCCGTCTCCCACCGAGGCAGGGTGACCCCCCCCCCAAAAAAAAAAAATCCCCAAAAAGAAAACACTTTCATCACACTCGCACATTATCACTTTTTGCAGAGGTGCTCAGAATACAACAGTTTAGAAGCATACACAGATACACAACATATCCCTCCAAACTGCATTCTCTGTACAATTTACATGTACAACCACTAAGCAAATACCAACATTAAAATTAGCATTTCAAATGTCTAACTTTCAGAAAAATGAAGATTACTCACTTCACAAGTGAAGACAATGTATTCATCAGATCTATGCCAGTTGCATCCTGCCCTCTATCAATTATAGCAGACTTGGCCACTAGAGTTCTAAGGTCAAGATCTGAAGCAATCGTCTTTAGGCCACCTATGGTTCCAATTATGCCAGAAGCCGGTACAGCATCTGCATGTTACGAGGCGCAATTAGGCAAAAATTTAGCGAAAGTTTAATGTAAAGTGAGGAGGCACAAGGACGTATGCAAATTATATAGTTTTTTTTTTTTTTTTTTTTTTTTTTTTTTTTTTTTTTTTAACAAGGCAGCACTAAAACTGAAAAATGACAAATTAGAACTTTGTTTAAATATCTTAAGTTCCCAAGTGTTTGTATGTATCTTCACATGAGAGCCATGATGAAAGCAGACAGGCCTAAGTCACAGGAAAGTTTTTCCCCTTTCAGCTGCATAAACTACAAATTAAGTAGCCATGGGTAAGATATGCATACCCAATTTTTTTTTTTTTTTTTTTTTTTTTTTTTTTTAAATTTCACCACCCATAATAAAGCCTATGTATTAGATCATACCAAGACCATTCTTCATCCCATCCCCTTACACAGTAACTTAGCAAATGACTATCAGAGGTGGTAAAGGGAAGGGAACCTTTAATTAAGTGGCACAAAAAAAAAAAAAAAAAAAAAAAAAAAAAAAAAAAAGTAAAACGGAGTGTACAGACACTGCAATATTGTTTGGGGCTCTGAACAACGTCCCATGAAAAATTTACCGTAACTTGAAGTATAAGCCTTAAAGATTCAAGTATTCTAGCAAATACACTGAATGGTTATATGTATAGGGAGGTGTGGTCATAGTCAGGTATGCTTTATGTTTCCAGGTCTCATAATGGGAAATTTTAAGAGCAGGTAGGATGGGGTAAAATAGGTCTCAGATTACACTAATAGCAACAGCGACAATCTAGCACCAACCATGTTAACTGACCATTTAGCACAGATTCAATGTAGGAGATTTCATCTAGAGTACCATCTAGTACAGCATCTGGTGAACCCAAATGTTCAAGATACACTAGGTACTGTTGCAGAGACACTCCACCAGCCAATACAGTACCAGGGAACACCAGCTGCGTAGCCTCCAGCTCTCCCGTAGATAATGTCTGCAGGATACATTTAGGTTTCTATTTTTATGAAGATTTTAACAAGATTCTAACCTACTGCCCCAAGAATGAAGAATAATAGCCCCTTTTGGTACAACAGTTACAAGTTCTCCAATCAGCAAATTATTTTACTTAAATCATTAGAACCATCTTTTGTTTTTACAAGGAAATACTATGCCCACATTTTAGCCTGGTGAAGGGCAGCCCTTCCCCAGTAAAAGATTTTTAGTGGGTTACACGACTAATGAAGGACAAACCTTATTCACGAAGACTCCTCTAGTGATAGTTATATTAGCATGGATGTCGCTGTGCGACGCTACACTATAGTACAGAAGGTTTTCTGCAGCTGTAATTATATCCTTTTGACGGTTATATTCATCCTAAAAGAGCAGGAATGTGTTAATGCATAAAAATTTGTAGGCAATTTAGTGGTGCTAATAGAATTTTTAATGAAATTGGTAATACACAACCTGCACAGAGGAGAGGAACTTACGACTACAGTGACTAAATGGCGAAGTCTGACCAAAACAGATTTCAATTCCTCTCTAATGTGGGGGGTTAGTGTATTGTTCCCATCATGGTCTTGTGTATTTTACTAATTTTAGACAAGGTGTACTTCAAATACCAGCAATATTATATTTAGTAGAAATAAAGCAAAGCAACAAGGTAAATTATGCTCTAGGACTAACTATTTACTCTAGAAATTTAATTTTTCTTGAAATTACCTCAAACCAACCATTTTCACAACTATGAAAATTTAAGAAGTTAATTTAGCAAATTTAACTTTTCTGGATGCATGTGATCAACATCACATCAGTTTAATATAGGAGAATTATTCCTACCTTTATGTCATCAACAGCCTTTATAATCCCCTGGGTCTGCAATTCCACCGGATCTTTCACTTCCACTAGATGCGCTTGAACAATGAACTTCTCAGCTCCACTGCTGGTGGGCAAGATTACCTGCAAGAATACCACCCACACTAGTACAAATTTTTTTTATCTCCATGAGGAAGCAAAAAAGAATTCTCCCTCCATAAGACACGAGTTTTAAGACTAAAATGCAGGGAAGCAAAGTGCTACTAACCCCTTCTATATTATATCAACTTGAAAATATTTAGTTTACCCTTGCCTCAGTGGTGGGGGGGGAGGGGGGATTTTTTAAGCATAAAAGCAATTAACATGCTATATATTTTGGACAAACTAATCCTAATGATTAAAGACTAAAGAACTAGACCCAAGTTAAGCAAGTTTTTAAAGAAACAAGTAGTTAAATGAGAAAGTTCAAAATTTTAAGTAAGCATTAATACTTAAGCCGATTCAGTGATATTCATTTAGCCCTTAAACTGTTCAAACAGATCCATGTTCACGTGCATAGCACTCCAATCTATTTCCTCCCCCATTTGAAAGCATGAAAAAAAACAACGGATCTACGTTTGGAGCCCCACCCGCAAGTGGACAGATCTACGTTTGGACAGTTAAAGGGTTAAACGAGATTTCTTACCGTACTTTCATCAAAGATTGCTAAAATTTAAAAAATAGTTCAGTCACTGCCATTTTCATTAACCAAAGATGTTTTTAAATAAATCCTACTTCTAAACCATTTTAAGCAAGGAAACTTAAAAATCATTAGCCTTATTTTTTCATATGTTAAAATGAATATCTTACCACAGCAAGGTTATTAGAAGAATCAATGTAGGCAAATCCATTTTTCCAGCTTGTTACGTCTACACTTAGGCTGCCTTTTAGTGCCTGAAAGTAATTAAAAAATTTTAGCAAGATATCCAACATTTCTATTTATACCAGTTATTTAAACTTTCAGATATTTGGGAGTAGATTTGTCAGCAGATAGGTTTATGAAGGACAAGGTTAACCATACAATTGATGAAGGAAAGAAGTGGTGCATTGAAGTGTAGACAAGAGAAACTGCCATGGAGGCAAAGAAGGGAATGCACGAGAGTAAAGTACATAGTACCAACACACGTATATGGGAGTGAAGCTTGGGCTGTAAATGCTGCAGAGGAAGCTGGAGGCAGTGATGTCCGGTCTAAGGTCAATGTGTGGTCTAAGTATCATGCAGAGAATTTGTAGTGTGGAAATTAGGCGTGTAGTTACTAAAAGTATTAGTAAGAGGGGCTGAAGAGGGGCTGTTGAGGTGGTCTGGTCATTTAGAGGATGGAGTAAAAAAAAAAAAAAAAAAAAAAAAAAAAAAATGACTCGATTGTTGTCGAGGGGGAGGGAGGGTAAGAGTCATCCTAGGAAAGGATGGAGGGAGGGGGTAAAAGGTTGCGTGCACAAGGGGCGTGGACATTCAACAGCCATGTGTGAGCCTGTTAGATAGGAGTGAATGGAGACTAATGGATTTTGAGAGCAAGAGTGTTAGCAGGGTAATATTTTGCGAGGGGATTCCGAGAAACCCGTTAGCTGGACTAGAGATGTAGAAATGGGAAGCACAATGCCTGCATTTTAACCCTTTGTCGCAACCTCAAATACTGAGATGTCTCCGTGTCAAAATATTAGAGAAAAAAATTTATGAAATTATAATCTTTCCCCGATGGTAATAACACCAAGAGTACGAAATTTGATGGAAAAACTTGCGGTATTATGCTCACGAAGTTAGTGACCACTGATATTTACGAATTGGCAATTTCGCCCACTTTGAGCCCTATTTTTGGGTAATTCCATTATTCCAGTCTACCAAACTTTCTTTAAAACTCCATTTGTTCTATCGACCGAGTACAAGAAAGTACCCATTCACCGATTTCAACTACCCAATCAAGTGGTCAGAAGTTGGCAATTTGGCCAATTTTGTGCAAATTAATAATGTATGCCAATTTCAAAATAGGGTCCAGAATGAACAATGCAGATATTCCTGGCTCAAACCACATTTTCTTCTTTCATCAGTCATCTCCAGGCCCCTCTGATATTACTTTGTGTTAATAAAAATTCAAAATTGAAAGAAAAAATTTAAGATTTACCGCTATGCGGACTACTGCAATATTTTAATTTTCTAAATATTATCAACCCATTCATGACTGCGTATTAGAGTGGCTAGTTGGACATTCATTGGACAATGACATTTGTTTACTCTTGAACATCGGCAAAAATCAAACATTTCCCCTACTTTGAGCTCCATTTCAAGGTCCTTTTCATATTAAAACCAATCAAATCACCTCTTTCTATAGTATGTTCTACATTCTATCAAATGAGACTACGAAAATGAGAATAACCATGAAAAGTACACAAAAATACACCTCTAAGTCAGTTTTAATCCAAAAACACGGTCGGAATTTTCTCATTGTGCACTGCAGAATTTTTTTTTTTTTTTTTTTTTTTTTTTTTTTTTTTTTACAGTGCACACTGACCCATTCTCTCTCATGTGGGCCTACCAGCTTTCCCCTGCTTTATTTGAAGCTGCTAGAATTTGAGTATACATGCGTCAAACATTGGCTCCCAAGACGTACATATACTACCGAAATAGTCAAAGGGTTAAAGGAGTTTGGGATACTGGCAGTTTGGAGGGACTTTCAAACTGTTGTAACAGTGCCTCTGCCAAGACAGATTATGTATGAAAGATGGTGAATGTTTCTTCTTTGGGTCACCCCGCTTTGGTGGGAGGCTGCTGAAGTGTTAAATTTTATTTTTTAAATATTATTTACCACTTTAAATCCTGGAGAGGAAGATTGTGGATCAAAAACCATGCCCACCAAGTGTTTACCAAATCCAGTCATCAATACCACTTCCCCTCTGCATGATTTCACCTAAAGGGAAGATTTCAAAATTATTAAACTTTCTATGCATAGTTTACAAAGTAGTTTACACGTAAAAATATTGTAAAGCACAAAAAGCGACTAACGTGCACCAGTATTTTGGGCAAATTTTAACGACTACAATAGACATTAAAAGTAGACCTGGGTTACTTGGTAAATTTTAATTATACATTCCAAGAATTGGAAAAAATTGTCATAACATAAAAGTATTACAATTTACAACAGTAAAATTTTGTGTATATTAATACTTAAAATTTACTTAGTGATCTTAATTGGGATATTTCTATTAGTTTCAAACCAGTTCTGTGACTTCAGGAATAATAGTGTTGGTATAGTTTAGGTCAGAAACTAGCCGTTTCATTAAATATCGAGTATCTGCTACTTACATGCACTGCCAGGATGCCATCAAAACTCTGCAAACCATTGCTCGTTGACAGAACTTGCATAACTTCGTACTGGACGCCACTCTGGACAAATATTGTTATTTTGTCGGTAGCTACAGTTGCTATGTAACTTTCAAACCCTGTGCTGAACATTATCCAAGAGTTGAAAGTAGCAGCCAGTGTCTGTACTTTCTGGATTTGGAATTTCATCCAGAAATCTTCCTGCAATTATAATAAACTAAACTATTTGCGAAGCTTACGCATTTACATTTCATAATATGACTGGTGCTAAGAAAACCTGTCATGCCGAGGCATCTTGGGCAGACTTAAGTAGTGCAAGTATTAGGTCAAGTCTAAACAGGTAAAGAGTGGTAGATTACAAATACATGTACAGATATTCTACCACCATTTTTAAAATTCAAATTTCTCTTTAGAGGTTAATGTTCTATACCTATTTGTAATTTATGCCATTTAATGGCCATCAGTGCATACTGCCAATTAAAAATGTCATTACCTTCAATTCATAAATGTGGAGGTTAGGAGACTCGTGTACTGTTATTACAACTCTGCCACCACTCTGCATCACTTTCATAACAGAACCTTCTGCATGCCATTCTCTGGGTATGCTGTGGAAATTCATATACATCAGCATTCCCAGTTTTAAAGTTGATATATTAAGCTAAACTAGGGCAAAACACACACAACCCCCACAGAGAAACTTAATGTTTGCCAGACTTTGACCTTGACTAATTGATTGTCTAAGTTGGAGCAAATACTAAGTTTCTATATACAGTGTGTATGTGCGCATGTGCACGTGTGTTAGTACTGCCTTATTCTAGAGGACAAGAGATGTACAAGTACATGCATCTCGTGGAAATTATTCCTACTAACCCAACAGCAAAAGCTGAAGATTGTGCACCAACACTTATTTTGTAGAAAGTTTGTAGAGTTTGTGCAGCAGAGAAAACAATAAGGAACATGGTCTTCTGTATAATCCCTTCATGGTCAGCAAAGGTCACACCATATCCTAGGTCAGTCACTGTCTGTCCTGCACTCAGGCTGCTTATTTCTGACAGTTCATGGTCCACCTGTTTAAGTAAAGCTTTACAGTAGATAGAAATGTTGGTAAAGGTTAGATTCTTTCATTTATCAAAGATGAAATGTGTTAAATGTTTCCTAAAGACAACTTTTGTAAAATATACAGGGTCTAAAGCCAGCAATAAACAACAAAATACCTTTCATCCGTGGACTGCTTGCAGAGGCAAAGGCAATGTTCGCGGCTTTCACTGAGACCCACATAAAGGATCACTTGGACAACGAAATATGGATCCCAGGTTACAACCTATACAGATGTGACAGAGTGAACAGGCAAAAGGGGGGGGTTGGCCTGTACATTGCAGAGTCACTTGTTTGCACAGAACTGCTTAATGCCTCAAATGACGTAGTGGAAGTTTTAGCAGTAAAGGTCGAGAACCAAAACCTAGTCATTGTGGTAGTCTACAAGCCTCCGGATGCAACATCCCAGCAATTCCAGGAACAGCTGTTAAAAATTGACCACTGTCTGGAAAATCTTCCAGCTCCTGCACCCAACATCTTGCTCCTGGGGGATTTCAACTTAAGGCACCTAAAATGGAGGAATATAGCAAATAATATTGTTGCAGTAATAACACCAGGAGGCAGCTCTGATGAAAACTCACACTCACACGAGCTTTTAAATCTCTGCACAAAATTCAATTTAAACCAGCAAATAATAGAGCCTACTAGACTGGAGAATACACTAGACCTCATCTTCACTAACAATGATGATCTGATAAGAAATGTCACCATATCAAAAACAATATACTCAGATCACAACATAATTGAGGTTCAGACATGTATGCGTGGAGCCTCAGACCGACAAAATGAGACTAGTCACGAGGGAGCATTCACCAAATTCAACTTCAATAACAAAAACAAAGTGGGACCAAGTAAACCAAGTCCTAACCGATATAAGCTGGGAAGATATACTAAGCAACACAGACCCAAACTTATGCCTAGAACAGATTAACTCGGTGGCACTCGATGTATGCACAAGGCTTATTCCTCTAAGAAAAAGGAGGAGTAGATGTTAAATAGAAAGAGACAGGCGCTCCCTTTACAGGCGACGGAAAAGAATAACAGAGCGGCTAAAAGAGGTCAATATATCAGAAATGCGCAGGGAGACACTGGTCAGAGAAATAGCAAGCATCGAACTTAAGCTAAAAGAATCCTTTAGGAGTCAGGAATCGCGGGAAGAACTAAAAGCCATAAATGAAATCGAAAGAAACCCAAAGTATTTCTTCTCCTATGCCAAATCAAAATCGAGAACAACGTCCAGTATTGGGCCCCTACTTAAACAAGATGGGTCCTACACAGATGACAGCAAGGAAATGAGTGAGCTACTCAAGTCCCAATATGACTCAGTTTTTAGCAAGCCGCTAACCAGACTGAGAGTCGAAGATCAAAATGAATTTTTTATGAGAGAGCCACAAAATTTGATTAACACAAGCCTATCCGATGTTATCCTGACGCCAAATGACTTCGAACAGGCGATAAATGACATGCCCATGCACTCTGCCCCAGGGCCAGACTCATGGAACTCTGTGTTCATCAAGAACTGCAAGAAGCCCCTATCACGAGCCTTTTCCATCCTATGGAGAGGGAGCATGGACACGGGGGTCGTCCCTCAGTTACTAAAAACAACAGACATAGCCCCACTCCACAAAGGGGGCAGTAAAGCAACAGCAAAGAACTACAGACCAATAGCACTAACATCCCATATCATAAAAATCTTTGAAAGGGTCCTAAGAAGCAAGATCACCACCCATCTAGAAACCCATCAGTTACACAACCCAGGGCAACATGGGTTTAGAACAGGTCGCTCCTGTCTGTCTCAACTACTGGATCACTACGACAAGGTCCTAAATGCACTAGAAGACAAAAAGAATGCAGATGTAATATATACAGACTTTGCAAAAGCCTTCGACAAGTGTGACCATGGCGTAATAGCGCACAAAATGCGCGCTAAAGGAATAACAGGAAAAGTTGGTCGATGGATCTATAATTTCCTCACTAACAGAACACAGAGAGTAGTCGTCAACAGAGTAAAGTCCGAGGCAGCTACGGTGAAAAGCTCTGTTCCACAAGGCACAGTACTAGCTCCCATCTTGTTCCTCATCCTCATATCCGACATAGACAAGGATGTCAGCCACAGCACCGTGTCTTCCTTTGCAGATGACACCCGAATCTGCATGACAGTGTCTTCCATTGCAGACACTGCAAGGCTCCAGGCGGACATCAACCAAATCTTTCAGTGGGCTGCAGAAAACAATATGAAGTTCAACGATGAGAAATTTCAATTACTCAGATATGGTAAACATGAGGAAATTAAATCTTCATCAGAGTACAAAACAAATTCTGGCCACAAAATAGAGCGAAACACCAACGTCAAAGACCTGGGAGTGATTATGTCGGAGGATCTCACCTTCAAGGACCATAACATTGTATCAATCGCATCTGCTAGAAAAATGACAGGATGGATAATGAGAACCTTCAAAACTAGGGAGGCCAAGCCCATGATGACACTCTTCAGGTCACTTGTTCTATCTAGGCTGGAATATTGCTGCACTCTAACAGCACCTTTCAAGGCAGGTGAAATTGCCGACCTAGAAAATGTACAGAGAACTTTCACGGCGCGCATAACGGAGATAAAACACCTCAATTACTGGGAGCGCTTGAGGTTTCTAAACCTGTATTCCCTGGAACGCAGGAGGGAGAGATACATGATTATATACACCTGGAAAATCCTAGAGGGACTAGTACCGAACTTGCACACGAAAATCACTCACTACGAAAGCAAAAGACTTGGCAGACGATGCACCATCCCCCCAATGAAAAGCAGGGGTGTCACTAGCACGTTAAGAGACCATACAATAAGTGTCAGGGGACCGAGACTGTTCAACTGCCTCCCAGCACACATAAGGGGGATTACCAACAGACCCCTGGCAGTCTTCAAGCTGGCACTGGACAAGCACCTAAAGGCAGTTCCTGATCAGCCGGGCTGTGGCTCGTACGTTGGTTTGCGTGCAGCCAGCAGCAACAGCCTGGTTGATCAGGCGCTGATCCACCAGGAGGCCTGGTCACAGACCGGGCCGCGGGGGCGTTGACCCCCGAAACTCTCTCCAGGTAAACTCCAGGTAATATGAATCAAGTTCAGCCTGGTTAACAAGTTCGCACAAAAAAAAATGAAGGCCTAAAATCTTTCCTATCAGTTACCTTAATTAAAGGACAACAAAGTAGCCAGAAAACAGCCAGAAATGAATACTTACAACCTTGTAGAAAGTTATTGTGCTGCCTTGTGCAATGACTACAACCCTCTGCCAACCACCATGTCTCACACTGTAGGTAAATCCTGTGGCAGCATCCACCACCACTCTCCTACCTGTACACATTATGCAGTATTATTAGTACTGTGTTCCTATTTTCACTTTTTCCAACAAGTCGGCCATCTCCCACCGAGGCAGGGTGACCCAAAAAGAAAATCCCCAAAAAGAAAATACTTTCATCATCAATCAACACGTTCACCTCTCAATCACTTTTTGCAGAGGTGCCCAGAATACAACAGTTTAGAAGTAATATACATAAAATATACAATATATCCCTCCAAGCTGCCAATATCTCAAACCCCTCCTTTAACCCTTAAACGGTCCTAACAGACGTTCAAATTCGTAGTGCTACAAAAGTAGATTACTTTTTTTTTACACATTTTCATATGTAAAAAAAGAAAAAAAAAAATTACATTTTTTTTTACATACTTTCAGATGTTGAAAAAACATATATAAGTTTGGACCATTTAAGGGTTAAAGTGCAGGAATTGTACTTCCCATTTCCAGGACTCAAATCCTGGTAATATAAAATAACCGGTTTCCCTGAATCCCTTCACTATTATCCTGCTCACACTAACAGCTTGTCAGGTCCCAAATACCATTCGTCTCCATTCACTCCTATCCAACACGCTCACACACTTGCTGGAAGTCCAAACTCCTCACCCACAACACCTTTACCCCCTCCCTCGAACCTTTTCGAGGACGACCCCTACCCCTCCCTTCCTTCCCCTACAGATTTATACGCTCTCCATGTCATTGTACTTTGATCCATTCTCTCTAAATGGCCAAACCACCTCAACAAACCCTCTTCAGCCCTCTAATACTTTTATCAACTACACCTTCTAATTTCCACACTCCAAATTTTCTGCACAATATTTACATCACACATTGCCCTTAGACAGGACATCTCCACGGCCTCCAACCCCCTCACTGCACCATTTACAACCCAAACTTCACACCCATAAAAGTGTTGGTACTACTACACTTCCATACATTCCCTCTGCCTCCATAGATAACATTTTTTGCCTCCAAAATATATATATACCAATAAATATACTACACCAATAAATATACTATACCAATAAATATACTAGACAAAAATTAAAAATCAGGAAGAACTAGTTCATGCAGTCACACTAAAGTCTCCATAGCAGTTGGTTAATGAAGCAATTAACACTGAGGAATAACTCAGTATTACAGGTGAAAATTTACCAAGTTTCCCCATTTTGTAGTGTTAACATTTAAATTGTTTTGCAAAGCAGGAACTTTTGTAAGTCAAATGTACATTGTACATAAACAGTTCAGGATATGAACTAACAAGATAATATGTAGCAGGACCCAGACAATGAATGTGACAAGCATTTACACATTGGAAGATCAAATATAAAGATCATGTCTGCTTCTGTGAAGGATTCTAACCCACACTACTTATGCCCATATTCATGTGTGAAGTCACAGCATTTCAAATATATCATGAGGCTGGTATTTTTCGTGTAAAGGAGAAGAGATTAGTTGACAAACATCAATCGTTGGCTGACTAATGCTTCCTTTGTATTTCCTTCCCTTTCCCCTCTTGTGGAGTTACAGCACTAGAGAAAATTTATCTAAAACTCAAAAGTAATGTATAAATAGCAAATTACACAATTTGGACAAGCAAATAACACTTTAGATCATTCTAATACAGTAGTACCAGAAATATTAAAGATGCCATTGCTCTAAATTTCCTACCAAAGTGAAAATTTAAAAAAAAAAAAAAAAAAAACCAGCAAGTTACCAAAACTTATGGCAGTATACCACTTAATAGGTACGATTTAAGTGTGCCTTATTTTATTTGTCTTTTGTCTTCACTCCAGCATTTAAGTACAGTAATGCAATGTACCTGCATGCAACCCTACCTCACATTACCTCATTTTTAATACATGTATTGCATGTGCATAGCAAAATTTCACAAGCTTATGGCAAGCTAAACACCAAATATTAAATAGTGGCATGGTGCATTTTATTTATCTGTCACAAGGAGAGATACTGAAAGAAGGTATCCATATGCAGATGAAATATTTAACTGTACACAAATAACCCGCACATAAAAGAGAAGCTTACGACAACGTTTCAGTCCAACCTGGACCATTTACAAAGTCTCACTGACCAGAAGTGGAGCAGGACGGCTATATATAGGCTATATATGACTTTGTAAATGGTCCAAGTCGGACCGAAACGTCATCGTAAGCTTCTCATGTGCGGGTTATTTGTGCATCGTTCCAGTCACGGTATTGTGCCTTTTTTTTTGTTAAATATTTAACAGATTGGATCACAATCTGATTCTATGCATACAAGGCAAAACTCAAAATTTACAACACAAGAAACAAGGTACTTACCAGAGTCTTGACAGGTAGTGCTCTGAAAGCCACAAGCAACACAGGTGTCTCCAGTGTAACCTTCAGATCTTCTGCACAAGCAGCCTCCAGGCATGCAACATGCACACTCCTGTACACAATGACAAACGCTAGTTGAATGAAACCCATGAAAAGGACACTTCAGGTACCTAGTACTGTGGAACACCTGTCAATTTGTTGCAGAGTCTGCCGAAGACAGAATTAGACGAAAACAAGGGCAAACGTAAACAGAGGTTCCATTGTAATATTACTTAAACACTTCTAAAGGTGTCAAACTACTGTTCTATTCAAATTTAAAAAATGACTTGAGAAAATTAGTGAAACCTGCTAACAAAGATTTATTGCAAAAGATAATTCCACAATAAAAATCAAAACCAAAGTGGTATGCTAAGAGTATGTTGCATGTTAAGAGGAGTGTCACACCCATACAGGCATGCCTCCCAACCAGTGAACCAGGCAATAAGGGTTCAATGATCAAAGGGGTTCCAGTGTTATGCCAATCTGTTCAACCAGCCAATCACAAGGAAGCCTGCCAAAGTTGCAAGGCCACGTGATACATAACTGGCAGACTTGCCTGCCCTGCTGGTTGTTCATCTTTCTATCTGCCTCAATGTACATTGTAAATACTGTACATAGGCTATAATACATACTGTAAATACCAGCTGTGAAATGGAAACAGTTATTTTCTGCTGTCTTTTGCTTATTCCCAAGTGGTAATCTCATAGCCAGGTGTGCAGGCCCTATCTACACGTGTTAGTAATAACTATCAAATTTCCCTGTGGCAGTTCCAGTCGTACTGTATACACTGTATACTTTGAGAGGGTTTCGGGGATCAATGCCCCCGTGGCCTGGTCTGTGACGAGGCCTCGTGGTTGGCTGCTTGCAAGCTAAACTTCCTAATGAATTTTACGAGTAGGCAATTTCATCATAGTAATGCAAATAATCAATATTAATAAAATGCTAAATAGCTCAAGACACTCACCATAGAGTTTGTCCCCTCATTACATTCACAGCCAGTAGAGCTGCTAGTCCACCTATTACGAATCTTCAGCACTACCAACGTTCCATTCACTTCAATGTAGCTCAGCCCATTACCACTCTGAAAGTTCAATTAAGCATTAAGTATTTTTTTAACCAACCGCCCCCCCCCCCCCACACACACAATCAAGTGGGGTGTTCAAGAGTAACTGAGACTAGAAATTTCAATATTCACAGTGCACTTGGACCACATACGGCTGGGTGCTAAATGACCTATGAAAAATACTTTAATAAGTAATAAAAACTATCATACGAAGTAAAAATAACCAGCAACAGGTTTACTTTAATATGCTGGTTATCTCCCACCAAGGCATAGGGACCCAGAAGAAACTCACCATCACTTACCATTTTGCTAGAGTTGCACAGATTAGTTTACAAATCCCTTTAAACAAATATCCCAAACCCCTTGTTTAGAAGGCAGCATCAGTTAACCACATTCAATTAGCGATTCTTAAAAGCACCTGAGGTGCCTGTTGGAACTTATGGGTCAGGGATGGGTGTGGAGACTGCAAAAAAATGCATTTTAGCTAATGATTTTCCATCCCTATCAAAATTTAAGTTCTGTGCAATTTTTTTTGGTCTGCATACTTATTTGCATAAACTGGTCTAGATACATAAACTTACTTTGTAGATGGCTGGGATGTCTGGCAAGTTTAGTGGAAATACTCTGTCTATATCCACAGGTCCCAGATTACCAACACTTTCCACGCCTTCAATCTCAACCTCTAAAATTGAAGGTTAGAATAGAAATTAAAATTTATTAGTGTTTAATTTCTCAGTAAAACCAGACATGGGTAAAGTGATGTGCTTAACTGCTGAAATTTTCACACGACTCACTGTTAGCACAAAACCACATTGAAAGCTACTGGTTATGCAGTAGGTTTAAGCTTGCCTAATTAAATGCAAGACAAAAATACAACATTTTACACACTGGTCCCTAGAGTTATAATAACCCAAAACACCACAATACTTTGATTTATGGTAACTGGAGCCAAGAACCTTCAAGTGCAACTTGCACTGCACCACGGATTTGAAAGACTGGTGTGGTTTACCATTTGTCCCCGAGGCTCTTTAATAAGATGAAGATTCAGTTTGCCAACATGTGTTTTAAGATTCTCTTCACTCCTCCCCATTAAGTACACAATCTCTCCTAATTGCTGGAGCTCTTCCATCAACTATGATCCAGAATTACTTCCATATCCCTCAGCCTCAAATCCTTCAAAGTAATATATGACTGAAGGCCATAAGTTCTTCCACACTGCATTGAGGTACCATGTGGAAACATTTCAGGAATTCACAGCCCCACAAAGCAAGATCTTAAACTAAGTCTTCCAGAATTCCTAGAGGCCGATGGCACCATCTCCTGAAATGCACCAAGCACTTGCCAAACATCTGTGTAAATCTTCAAATTCACAACCACCTGCTTGTCCATAGGCTGCAGCAGTGGTAGTTGGAGGAATTCAACATTCTGCCTTGGGAAATTTGGCAAGTTCAGGATCATGTCTTGGTGCATTATCCAACAGTAACAGTGCCTGATGAGTAAGCATGTTTATCTGCAGGTGGCTGATGACTAATGGACAACACCACTCCTGGGGCCCCATTCACTTTAGAATTGTCTCGTCACCCCAGCTTTGTTGCAATGCCAGAATATGCCCAACCTGCCCCTCCATTATTTACACTGGTATTTTCTGACTGGTAAACAAGCATAGGCTTCACCTTGCAATCTCCAGAGACATTGGCACCCATCAGTTGAGTAATCCTATCTTTCACAGGTATATGGCCAGGCAAGATGGCAGCCTCCTTTGTGGAGGATATTGGCCTAGGCATTCTTTCACAAGAACAGTCATCTACATTAAGAACTGTCAGCTGTAACAAGCTCTTTAAACTCGAGCTGTAAAGCTGAAACTTATTACCAGCCCTAGGAGCTGCATGAATCAACTTTTAATATCGGCCCTTTAACTGAAACCCTCAAACCACACTCTACAAGCTACAAAAATTATCAGTAGCTTCACTGCTTTAGGGGGGTCAATGGTGTATGAAAGCACTGCAAATTTGTCTTTCACACTCACAGATATTACTTACAGGTACCATGTCCCTTATTAAAAAAAAAAAATGGGATGAACAAGTACGTAAATGGTGGTAGGTTAGAGTTAAAGATCTATATCCCGTAAATTACATCAAGACGAAGAATGAGGGGAAATTATTTAAGTGTACAAGTGGAAGATGGGAGTTAAGCCATACCCCCGGCCGGGATTGAACCCGCGGTCATATTATTATTATTATAATCAAAAGAAGAAAAGAAGCGCTAAGCCACAAGGGCTATACAGCGCTGCAGGGTAGGGAAGGAAGCAAGGGAATTGGATGGCAGGAGGGAGGGGGGATGATCAGCAGGTTACAGAAAACAGCGGGGCAGGGGATAGTACGGGGGTAGAGGGTAGCAAGAGATACAAGTAGAAAGGGCTGAAAGTATCAGAATTTGTGAAGTAAGTCAGTCGTTGTCAAAAAGTCAATAAGAGAGTCCGGATGAAAGGTGGGTCCATCAGCGAGAAGGGAAGGTAAAGAGAGAGCAGCGGGGCGAAGACGACGACAGAGGTAAATTCTGCGTGCTCGTTGATAAAGTGGGCAGTCCAACAGAATGTGGCTGACTGATAATGGAGCTTGGCAATTCTCACAGAGAGGAGCAAGACGCCTCTCCATGAGATATCCATGAGTAAGACGAGTATGGCCAATGCGAAGACGGGAGAGAGTAGTCTCCCAACCTCGACACTGGTGATAAGAAGACGGCCAGTAACCTATACTCGGTTTAATAGACTGAAGTTTGTTGCCGAGCATAGTAGACCAACGTTGTTGCCAACGGGTGTGAAGGTGGGAAGATATTACAGCAAAATAGTCCGTACATGGAATACCTCTGTAAGAAACTGGTAGGTCATGTACTGCTGACCGCGCAGCAGTGTCTGCCTGTTCATTGCCCTGTACGTCAACATGACCAGGGACCCAACAAAAAACAATATCTTTATGCTTAGTAAAGATGCGGCGTAGCCAAAGTTGGATACGGAGGACTAAGGGGTGAGGTGTATCAAATTTTTGTATAGCCTGTAAAGCACTAAGGGAGTCTGAGACAACCACAAATGATGACACAGGCATAGATGCAATACGGATAAGTGCTGTAAGGATGGCATATAATTCAGCAGTAAAAATACTAGCTGAAGATAGTAAATGCCCTTGTACGACGCTGTCCGGAAACACTGCTGCGAATCCTACGCCGTCAGAAGACTTAGAGCCATCTGTGTACACAGCAATGGCATGAGAATGAGAGTGAAAGTGGTCAAGAAAAAGAGAGCGGGAAGCGACCGTAGACAGTTGGGCTTTCGAGCAAGGGAGGGAGAAAGAACAGACTCGAACAGCTGGGACCTCCCAGGGGGGTAGGGAAAAGTGAGATGCTACATGTACATAGAAAGGTGGTAGTTGAAGAGAAGACAAGAGCGAATGAAGGCGAAGAGAGAAGGGATGGAGTAAGCAGGGGCGGCGAACAAATAAAGAATGTCTACTAATATCAGTGACCATTCTATAAATGGAAGGATTGCGGAGATCATGAGAGCGTACATAGTAGCGCAGGCAATGGGCATCACGGCGATCGGATAAGGATGGAACGTTCGCTTCTGCATAGAGGCTTTCGACAGGGGAAGAGCGAAAAGCACCAAGGCATAAACGTAATCCTTGGTGATGAATGGGGTTAAGGCTAGAGAGAGTAGCAGGAGATGCCGCTGAATAGATCTGGTCACCATAATCAAGTTTCGATAAAATAAGGGTGGAATGTAGGTGAAGGAGGGTTCGACGATCAGCTCCCCACGAAAGATGAGCAAGGGTTTTAAGAAGGTTCAGCCGGCTGTGACAAGTTGCCTTCAGAGAGGTAATGTGAGGTTTCCAGGATAACCTACGATCAAAGAGGAGGCCCAGAAACTTGACTATCACGTTCAGGGATACGTGAGCCATAGAGGTACAAAGGATGATCAGAGATGACAGAGCGTCTAGTGAAAGTGATTTGGTGGGTTTTAGTGCTGGAAAATTTAAACCCATGTGTGGTGGCCCAATTGGAAACACGGTCGACTGCATGCTGGAGAGAAACTGTAAGGAGGTGACAGTCAGCGCCTGCACAGGCAATAGCGAAGTCATCAACATAGAGTGATGACCAAATATTTGATGGAAGACTAGAGGCCAAATCATTAATAGCAAGGAGAAAAAGTGTTGTGCTCAGAACACATCCCTGGGGGACACCTTCAGCTTGGATAAAGTCCGGGGAGAGCACATTATTAACCCGAACACGGAAATGCCTGTCAGTTAAAAAGTTCTTAAGGAAGGATGGTAGATTGCCTCGAAGGCCTAAGGAGTGGGCTTGGGCTAAAATATTATACCTCCAAGTTGTGTCATATGCCTTCTCAAGGTCAAAAAATATGGCAATAACTGAGTGGTTATTCGCAAAGGCATTACGAACATACGTATCCAAGCGCAGTAAGGGGTCTATGGTAGAACGTCCCTTACGAAAGCCATATTGACGAGTGGAGAGACTGTTGTGTGTCTCTAAATACCACACTAAACGTCTATTTACTAGACGTTCCATTACTTTGCAAACTGCACTGGTAAGAGCAATGGGACGATAGTGGGAGGTTTCATGTCCCGTAGTGCCTGGTTTGCGGAAAGGGAGAACAATGGCGGATTTCCACAGCTGTGGAAGAACTCCTTGTGACCAAATAAGATTGTAAAGGTGTAATAGGACTGCAAGGGCTGACTGATGTAAATGTTGTAGCATACGAATATGAATGTCGTCGGGCCCAGCTGCCGATGATCGACAAGCTGAGAGTGTTGCCTCCAGTTCTTGAAGTGTAAAAGGCACATTATACTGTTCTTCTCTGAGAGAAGAAAAGTCCAAGGGTGCTAACTCTCTGGCAGACTTTGAGGAAAGAAATGAGGGGCATAGATGGAGTCCCTGAGAAATACGGACCAGATGATTGCCAATTTCATTGGCAACATCTAGTGGGTTTGCTATATCAACACCGGCAACCCGCAGAACAGGAGCCGGGTCAGGAGAATATTTACCACTCAGTTTTCGTACTTTTTTCCAGACTGCACTCATAGAGGAAGCAGAGGTGATGGTGGAGACATAATCTCGCCAGCAAGTGCGTTTAGCGTCACGGATGACACGGCGAGCGATCGCACGCTTCTGTTTAAAATCAAGGAGTCGCTCTGTGGTTCTATTGTACCGGTACCTGCCCCATGCAGCGCGTTTCAAACGTACTGCACGAGCACAAGCAGGAGACCACCAAGGCACGCATTTCTGAGAATGCCTGCCCGAAGTTTGGGGTATAGAATGAGAAGCTGCGGTGAAAACGGAGGACGAGAAGAGGTGTAAAAGCTCATCGATGGAGGACGAAGAAGGAACCTCTTTAAAAACAGTCAGGTGTGAGTAAAGGTTCCAATTTGCCCGATTAAATTGCCAGCGTGGGGTGCGAAGAGGTGGCGAATATGAAGGGGAAGTAAGAATGATTGGGAAATGATCACTGTCATGTAAGTCCGGGAGAACAGACCAAGTAAAGTCTAATGCGGCGGAGGAAGAGCAAACTGAGAGATCGATGCAAGAGAGAGTATGAGTCCGAGGATCAAAATGGGTGTGAGTACCTGTATTTAAAACATGGAGGGGGTGGGTGGCAAGAAAAGCCTCTAACTGAATTCCACGGGAATCACAGTGAGACCCTCCCCAGAGGAAATGGTGGGCATTAAAATCACCAAGTAACAGAATCGGTGGCGGTAATGACGAAACAAGGAAGGCAAAATCCGGAATAGATAATGCCCGAGAAGGAGAGAGATATAAAGAACAGAGCGTATACCACCTATGTAAGTGGATACGGGCTGCTGTGTAATGCAGCGAAGTATGAACAAATAGCTGATGGTACGGAATATCAGTGCGGAGAAGAAGGGCACTTTCATTAAAGGTCCCATCAGGAAAAGGATCTGAAGAATACAATAAATTATAGCCTGAGATGTGAGAAATAACAGCAGAGTGTAATTTTGGTTCCTGTAAGCAAACACCAACAGGGGCAAACTGGGAGAGTAACATCTGAAGCTCACCCCGATTACCCCTGAGGCCGCGTATATTCCACTGTAAAAAGGCCATGATTGGCAATGATAAAGATACTTGAAATCCGCAGGTAAGGGTTCCTACGGACTAGAAGGGTTAGAAAAGTCCACATGCGGAGGCAGTGGAAAATGTTCAAGCAGCGAAGGAACGGTGCGCTGTGAAGAAAGGAGTTGTGCAGATGGAGCAGAGGAGAGAGGAAGAGCGGAAGGTGGATCAGTGTCCATTGATGGTTTGGTCTCTGCAATATATTCAGAGATTGCTTCAAGTGTTTCGGAATTCAGAGATGTCGTATGGGAGACAATATTGGGAATGGTAGGGGGAGGATGAGTAAAGATTGGAACTGTATTGGACTGTACCAAGGTAGGGGGGGGCGAAAGGGTGGAGGGAACTGGAGAAGCGTGGCAGGGGACAGAAGAGACAGGAACCTGGGAGGTGGCAGAAGAGGAAGAAACTTGGGAGGGAACAGGGGAGGAAGGTACATTACGAGGAGGAGGGTGAACCTCTGCACTTGTAACTGAGCCAGTGAGAGGGGAAGAACTAGGGACAGAGACAGGGAGGGTAAAATGAGGAGGTGGAAGATGGGTAGGAGGTGTTACCGGACCTTTTTTTGACTTTTGAGAAGTAGAGGGACGATTGGGAAGAGGTGTCGTACGAGGTCTCGTCGATACTGAGGCTTGTAAGAGAGAACTCGAAGAAGCGAGATTAGACTGAGGCGTTGAAGTAGGGACGTCTGAGCCGAGGACAGCAAAAGGATTAGATACAGGAGTGATTATGGGAGAGGTAACCACAGAGGTGGGTGTAGAAGATGGGATACCAGAAGTGGGGGGACGTTTTGAAACACGGGAATAAGAAACACGTGGGAGTCTCCCTTGGAGGCGGAGATGAGAAACTGCCATGGCATAAGGGAGACCTTCTGTCTCTTTGAGGTAACGGATTTCCCGCTCGTTTAAATAGACCTGACAACGGCGAGAGTACGAAGGGTGAGCCTCATGACAGTTAAGGCAAGAGGGAGATCGATTGCAAGACGTATTAGAATGGTCATCGGCACCACAGACTGGGCATTCGGCGATAGATCTGCAATATTTCGCTGGATGGCCAAATCGCCAGCAATTTCTACACTGTTGTGGTGTAGGGATCACCTTTCGAACTTGTAACCGATGTCCTGCTATATAAACGGAGGATGGGAGTTCTCGGCTGTCAAAAGTTAAACGAGCCACATTGCTAGGGTATCGTCTCCGCCCACGGGCAGGAAGAACGTAAGTGTCTACCTTGAGGATTGGGAGATCTTGGAGTTCCAGCTGTTCTAGAATGTCGGTGCCACATGTCTGGAAATTTTGTTGAACTATGGTATGGGGCAGAATAACGGTACCACTACAAGAATTGAGGGAATGATGTTTTTCAAGGGTGACAGGAACAGTATCTATATGGGTAAGACGAGAGAGCTCACGAGCCTGGGTAGTATTCTGTACGGTAATGATGCGCGTACCGCTCTTAAGAGCATGAAAAGAAATATCTTTACCAACATGGCGTAGGAGTGCCTTGCCAATACTATGGTCAGAAAGATAGGCAGTAGAGGAAGTTGGTCGTAAAGTGAAGAATTTAGTCCACTGTTCAGTCTGAAACTGAGCGTGGAAAGGTAGTGAAGGACGTGTCGATCGTTTCTGAGAAGAACGAGAAGGTGAAGGTGGAGAAGTATCATCAGCAGGTAATTGTCGTTGACGTTTAGGCGTGGGACCAGAGTTGGTCCGACGTGGAACGGGTCGGCGATTTGAAAATTGCCGCACCGTAGAGGGAGAGGCCGGAAGCATAGTCAGAGGAGAGCGAAGGTCTGATAAATCGAAGGAGTCAGTCGAGGCCTCAGTACCTGAAGCGGGTGAGGAAACAGCACCGGCAATAGGTACAGAGGCATGAGGAATGTCTGAAGAGTGGTCCAAAGACGAGGCGGGGTCAGAACGGGGTGCGGTATCAAGAAGGGGCCCGGGGGTACCAGGTTCATGGACTAGGGCTGCCATGGTTAGGTTACTTCTTTCTTTTTGTTTTTAAGAAAAAAAAAGAAAGAAGAAAAGAAAATAAAAATAAAAAAAAAAGAAAAAAAAAGGGGGGACCGGGGAGGGATAGTTCCTAGGAGGGATGAAAGGGCCAGAAATCTCCCTCCGCGCCCAAGAGGACTCGACACCGCTAGTAGCGCAGATGCAGCATGGAACCCGTGCCATACCCTACCCTTCATGCCAGTAAACCAGCAATCTGGGATAGCAACCTCACATCTGCCGAGCTACCTCGGTGGACAAAAGAGAGGGCGGCCGGATATCCACCACAAAGCATACCTCCTTCAGCCACCACCCCCGGAATCCGAAAGGTGGCTTCCAGAGCTACACCCGTCGCCCAAAAGACACCCAAAGCTACTCCGGGATACCGGAGAGGGATCGGGACATCCCTAGGCAATCCAGATTCCACGGCAAACTACGCCACCGCCAAGAAACCTCAACGGAATGGGATGGACCCCGGTGTCCTTTCTCCTACCTAGGAACTAGCGCGCCTGTGGGAGAAATCCCAAAGGACAAAAAGAGGAAGGGCAAAAGGGAGGAGTGGGGAGGAGGAGGAGGAAAGGAAAAAGGGGAGGATGGGGAGGATGGGATAGGGGAGGGGAGATTGGGGGGTAATTAGGTTCGGTCTGAGGAAGAAGACCGATAGGTCTAATTCCTCAGACCAAGAGCCTCTTCACCACGCCAAGGAGCCCCCCTTGAAGAGGCCGCGGTCATAGAGTCTCAAAACTCCAGCCCGTCGCGTTAGCCACTAGGAGTTTTGAGACTATGACCGCGGGTTCAATCCCGGCCGGGGGTATGGTTTATTTGCAATCGTGTCATTATGATTTCTTAAGTCATGGGAGTTAAGATGAGAGAAAGGTCCTGAGAATATCCTTCCAAGAAAGAACAAACAAGTTCAAATTTGTTTAAGTTTGCATTTAGAAAGGATATAGGAAATTGAGAGCTTGGAAAGTAGTAGACTAGTGGAACACCATGCCTAGTGTGGGTATTTAGCTTAAAACCTTGGGAAGATTTGAAATTTTGGTTAGATACACAACCCGCACAGAGGAGCTTAGAACGTACTTATCTGGAGTAGTTCTGGTACCAAGGCCAGAGTGCCATTAACCCTTTGACTGTCGTGACCGTATATACGTCTTACGAGGTACAGGGTTTGACGTATATATACTCAAATTCTAGTGGCTTCAAATCAAGCAGGAGAAAGCTGGTAGGCCCACATACAAGAGAATGGGTCTGTGTGGTCAGTGTGCACCATATAAAAAAAAATCCTGGAGCACGCAGTGCATAATGAGAAAAAACCTCGGCCTTTTTTTTTTTTTATTAAAATGCCGACTTTGTGGTCTATTTTCGTATAGTATTTATGAATGTATTCTCGTTTTCTTGGTCTCATTTGATAGAATGGAAAACATTATAGAAATAGAGGTGATTTTGATTGATTTTACTATAAAAAGAACCTGAAAATGGAGCTCAAAGTAGGGGAAATGTTTGATTTTTGCCGATGTTCAAAAGTAAACAAATGATGTCATCGTGCAATAAATGTCCAACTAGCCATTCTAATATGCAGTCATAAATGGTTGATGTTATTTATACAATTATTACAGTATTGCAGTAGTCTGCATAATAGTAAGTCTTCTATTTTTTGTTTGAATAAAAATTCAAAATAGAAAGCAAGAGTAATATCAGAGGGGCCTGGAGACATGACTGATGAACAAAGAAAATGTTATTTTAGCGCCAGGAATGTCTGCATTGTTCATTCTGAACCTTATTTTGAAATTGTCATTTTTTAATTTGTGAAATTGGCCAAATTGCAAATTTCTGACCACGTTATTGGGTAGTTGAAATCTGTGAATGGGCAGTTTCTTGTACTCGATCGATAGAAAAAATTGGAGTTCTAAAGAAATAGCTACGAGTTAGGTCGGCTAGAACAGCGGAATTAGCCGAAAATAAGGCTCAAAGTGGGCGTAATCGCAGATTTGTAAATATCGCCGAGGTCGCTAACTTCGCGAAAGCATAATTCAGTCAGTTTTCCATCAAATTTAGTTTTTTTTTTTTTTGGTGTCAATACAATCGGGGAAAGATTCTCTATCATTTCACAAGAAAAAAAAAATTTTAAATTTTGCGACACGAGGAGACGCCTCAGGATTGGGGGTTGCGACAGTGAAGGGGTTAATGTCTCATACAGACCAGAGCTTTACAGAGTTGAAAGCCTCACACCAGAGACAACACCTGCCCTGACACCATTTCAATCTAAGACATACTGTACCCCAGCTACAGGTCATCGACGATTGTAGCCAACTGCTACACTAGTGCTAAAGACTGCTCACAGTTCATGTCAAAGCTGTAAATGATTCACAACTTGTACGAAGTCTAACCCCTTCGGGAACCACTGCCGGGTCACCACCTGGGCAAGACCTGGACCTGGAACAGGACCAGGACCAGTCCTGGCAAGCCTACATGAACCTAACTTTTCTGTTCGTATGACTAATAGTCACAAGTTGACAAACGTCATCCTAAGAAGCTGTGTGTGCGGGTTATTTGTGTACTTTTCCCCAGTCACGGTATTGTGCCTTTTAGGTTTGATAAATACACGAGTGATGGGGTTGGATTCAAGAGACTGGCATACGAGCTAATAGGGTCAAAGATTATTCGCTGGGTAGCACTAACAATGGGTTAGATAAATATTTTTGTTTGTGGGTTTTATCAAGACTTTCCTTGCATAGGCCAGTAGGGCTGCTGCCCTGTTCATTTTCTTTAGTAGACATGACTAGCAAGGGCCTATATGCCTCCTGCAATTGTCATGTTCTTAATTCTAAATTTTATTCAAATATATTTGGCTAGAGCTTAGAATCTGTACACTTTAGAAGCCATATTAACAGTCAATATGCATGTAGTAATTAAATGCAGTTTTGGTGGGTAATCCAACTAATTTTACAGGCAGCCTCCAAATTATATTTATTTATTTATTTAAAAATTTGTGCACACATACAGAGGTACAAAAAATACAGAAAAGAGCAATATGCCAAAGCCACTTATACTATGCATAGCATTACGGGCTGGCTTAAAATTAACTTAAGATGAACTAAGCAATGATGACATCGGTGATAAAACTTTAATGTAAACAGATTACAAATGGTGCTATTAGCAGAGATACTGCCAAAAACAATCTTTGCTGATATCTGGCTGGTTTACCAGCCACTCCTATTTGTTCTAATGATGTCCAAAAGGTAAGCCGTCACATTGCTGGATGGTTATTGTCCAAGCAGTCAAGAACAGATGCTCTTTTTGGGTTAGACTGCCCAAGACGTGAACTACTAATCACTGGTTGGCCAAGAATTATGCCCGAGTGCTGACCATTTTATGTATATTTAAATGATTTGGGTAAAATTACCTTCAATGTTAGGTAAAAATGAGAAGTGAAGGTACGAGACTTTACTGTGCCAACATTTTGCCCTCCAAGGAGCTTGTCAAGCTGTAATTGAAAGCTCCTGTAGAGCAAAACTGCCACAATAAAATCAGTTGCACATCCTTTTATCTAAGATATGTATATCCTAATTTTTCAATTGCAAACCCCTAACTAATCCCTAAATTTTTAACCAAAGTGATGTGTATTACAGGACAATCCAAAGATTAAATTATTTCAGAATGTGAAAGTCTATGGGTGACGACCAGTAATGGGCAGGATAGCTCTCCTTATAAGGCTAAGATAAACTGTAAAACTACCTTGGAGGCACAAGTTACCAAGTCTTGACAGAAGGCTGTAATATCAGACAAGATTCCAGAACTTATTCCCTACAGCCTCCAGCATGAGGTTCAGGTAAATACTCATTGCATACAAAAAAGGAACATACAAGATTAACTTTAAACTTTCTGCTACAAAAACGAGCAAAAGTACAGGGATGAAGCCACTAAAACAGAAGTCTACCCACATGGGTTAAGTAGGTTCGTCAGTAAAGTGGGGAAGTGATTATCAAATGGTATACAATACCGACAGGTTGGTATACAAGACACATAGGCAACATTTAGGCAACTTTATTCCGAAACTTTTCGCGTACACAGTAGGCTTCTTCAGTCGAGTACAGAAAGTAGGCAGGAACAGTAGAGATGTGAAGACTATGTAATCTACGACTTCAAGGGTGATGGACCGATTACATCGTCTTCACATCTACTGCTCCTGCCTACTTTCTGTACTCGACTGAAGAAGCCTACTGTGTAGGCGAAAAGTTTCGTAATAAAGTTGCGTCTTATCTACCAAAGTGGAGAAGTAGCCTGACTAGTCTTATTCATATGATCTACAGTTTAAGCTTTTTGGTCACCTAACTGAAGTCACACTTTCTTACCCGTTCACCCCCTTTAAAAATTATGGTCTACCGACATACCTTCCCTGTTACCCACACCAGTGTTGAAGGTATAAGAATGCCACAGGTCACCAGGAAGAGGAGAGGGTGGTGGAACACGTCTTGCTCTATGCACCGTCTCTATAGTTCCTTCGTGTTTCCTCAGCTCTTCTTCATAGATGTTAAGTATCTCTTCCTTCAGCATGGCCAGCCTCGAGTCCAATACCATATCCAACTAGAATATTCGAAGTAGAAAAATTTTACGATAGAGAACCATCACACATTCCTGCCCTAATGGCCATGGAAATCACACCTACGGTAATCTACACAAATTAAAAGGCAGGACCAAAAAAAAAAAAAAAATGTTAAACTCACGTTATGTCAAGCCATGAATTAGCCACCAGCATTTTTAAATAACCGCTGGCAAGCAGTCACTGCATACAGCATCTGCTACATTACTAAAAGGTAATTAGTTGGAGCACTAAGGGCTTTCTGGGGTAGGAGTGATTTAATCCTCTCATCTGAAGTAACAGTTCCCAATCAGATTGGGTCTATTATTAATATTATAATCAGGGGGAAGCGCTAAACCCGTAGGATTATACAGCACCGGGGGGATGTGGAAGGCATTCAGGCTTAATTCGGGGAACTGGAGCACAGATCCAATTCCCTAAATCAAGAGCCCCTCACCAACATCAAGGGACCTTCCGTGAGGGGTCAGATTGGGTCAGAATTGCGGGCACAGTTTAGATGTGGGGGGGGGGGGTCGAAAAGGGTGCAGCACGGGCGCTAGCATGTGTGATGGTGGACTACATACACATCCTGGTGCATGTGGGCTCTTGATGTATGGAATTGGATCTGTGCTCCGGTTCCCTGAATTGAGCCCGAATACCTTCCATCCCCCACATGCGCTGTATAATCCTACGGGTTTAGCGCTCCATGATTATAATTATGGTGCACGAGGGGATTGGATGCGTGGGAAGGGAGGAAGCATGTGCTGGCGGCGACGGTATTCCGTACTGTGTAGGAATGGGGATCTATATGGGACTAGGGGGGGAATATTTTTTTGAGGGTTACCGTACCCTCACGGTAAGTGAAATGCTTAGTTTGTAGGGGGTGGGGCCTAGATCAGAGAATAGACTTCGGGCTGGCCGTCCAGTGGCGAGGGTGAATCTGTTGGGACTCTTATTGTCAGTCAGCGCTCCAGGGTGGAGTGTGTCACTGTCACATTTGGTTCATGTTCTGGTACTAGTGGTTGTCCTGGTTGTGTTCATGGCACGAGTGGAGGTGTACGAATATTATGCATGGTGGCTACAAGTGCCTGCGTGCGTTAAGGTATGCCAGAATGCTCGAGTGTGGCATCTGCTGCCGGAGGGAAGGTTAGTTTGTTTTCTTTGCCTACAGGAAGAAGGCTTTGGGATCTGCAATCCCATCATGTTTGATCCTGATGGGTCATAGTCGGTTGCAGCCACTGTTGGCTTAGTGTGTAAAGTATTTTATTTGTAATGGATTATGTTCTGCAAATGTGTCTTGCAATGTAGGCATGCAACCAGTGGGGGGGTTTTGGGGATGGGGCTCGAGCCATCGGGAGGGGCCATAAGTGAGGGACCTTGTAATATTTGTATGCATATTATAATCATTGATGTCACGTGGTATGGCCGTTCATACAGATACTGAGGGATGGATCTAGTATTGTGGCGGCAGGTGACAGCCTTTTATTCTTTAGTATAAAATTGTACCAGGTTTGAGTGGTACACACCAAGGGTATCTTTTAGGGTGGGGGGGGGGGGTAATGTTATTATCGCCCTGCTTTTCGTAATCAGCGGCGAGAGTAGGTAGTGGATAGGTTGCAATTTATTTATTTTATTTATTTATTATAAATTTGAGCACACAGAGGTACAAAAAAAAAAATACAGATAAGAGCAGCATGCCAAAGCCACTTATACTATGCATAGCATTACGGGCTGGCTTAAAATTAACTTAAGATTAACTAAGCAATGATAAAGTCAGTGATAAAACATTAATGTAAACAAATTACTATAAAGCACAAGTTGAGATTATATGTATATTATATGTTATACTGAATTGTTTTTAAGTAAAAATAAAAAAATCTGACTGCTGGCCCCTGTACACCTACATAGTCAGGGGTCACCCCCTTCCCCTGCCCCTTAGTTATTTAAGCTTAGAATTTAAACAACTTTCAGTAACGGGAAGATTAACGGGGTCTTTGATTAAACCCTTCCTAAATGGCATTAACTAACGATCACTTTATTGCCCCTTTTAAAATTCAAGTTAACCTACTAGCCACTTCAGATGGCGAAAAAAACTACCTACCATTTATAGCTAAAATATTCCATTAACATACAAGCCGTACGTAGTTACTAAACTACCCGTATTATGATAAACCCGGCTGGCGCTACAGTAGTAAACTAATAATTGCAATTGTTAAGTTTAATTTTATAGTTACCCTTCGTTCATTTATATCAGGACTGAATATGGTGCCTAGAGGTCAATGTGAACGCTCAAGGCACAGCTGCAAAACATTCAAGGGGTAACTAAATCTTGAGGGATCTCAACGCCTGGGAAGAAGTATTTACGATGGGTTGCTTTTACTCCAGGTGCTTCCAACCTCTGAAGACTTAAAGGTCAAAAATGAATTGAGAAATTAGAAAAAGTTTGGTAAAAAAACGGAATGGTGCTTTTCATAGGACTAACCCCCTTGAAACGTCATCTCCTGGGGTGAGTCAACCCCAGGTTGGTAACCCCTGCTCTAGTACACCGTTTACCAGGCCTGGAGAGGGGTAATTACCCTTTTCCACTCTTGGTAAAGGGGTGATTACCCTTTACCAGGCCTGGTAAAGGGTTTAATCTAGAGCCGTACATGGTGCTTCCCTTCAAGAGGGCAACCGCGTGTGTGGCCGCTTCATAAACCAAGACAGCTAAAACTCGTATGTTCGTTATGGGTCCTAGCCATGACATGCAG
Source organism: Cherax quadricarinatus (assembly GCF_038502225.1). NCBI lineage: Eukaryota > Metazoa > Arthropoda > Malacostraca > Decapoda > Parastacidae > Cherax > Cherax quadricarinatus. Next base: position 6,544,366 of record NC_091388.1, on the reverse strand, counting down.
GTTTCGTTGCCTGATATTGTAACATTACTGACCTGTCTAGGGTTTAGTGATGATAGTAGTACAGGTGTGGCCGTCAGTCTCTCCACCTGGACACCAGCAACTCCACACGCCACTAACATGGCTACCATGGCCAACCACATCGCCTGAAACCAATAATTTACTCTTGTAGGAGAGAGGAATTAGATTTGCCCAGTAAACATTAAGGTGTAAAAGGTTATATATAAATTAATCACCACATCGTACAGATGACCTGCAGACTTGACCGTGTATCAGTCAGGTTTTAAACCATGAACAAGTTGACTGACGATATTCAAACAGATTTACATATTTAACAAATTAAGGGACTGATTACCTCAAACTACTGATCCTCCACCTTTATCGGACTGAAGAAGCCACTGCGTGGCGAAAAGTTTTCAGAATACGCAAATGTTACAAGCGTCTCGCTTATTAACTTGCTGGTTTTCTAACATTTGTACAAAAAAAATAATCCAGAGAATGAAGATGAATATAACTTTTCTTCTCAGGCTTTAATAGTTAGGCAAAAAACCGCTTAAAAATATTCACAATTTGACGGTTAGCTATACAGTTTAAAATGGTACATTTTACGTTCATCTGAGAAATTTAAGGCAAGAGTTCTGGACTAGCTTAGATTTGGACAATATAGTGTCGAAGGGACGGGGGCCAAGTCTTCACCCCAGTGAATACTAATGTCGCACACTAACATTGTCATTACCATGTTATAACCATTTATGATTCTCCAACAGCAGCCGAAACGTTGCGAGTCTCTCTCTCTCGTATGTGCGGGTTATTTAAACATTGTTCGTCACTATTGTGCCTTTGTTCTTCAGTCACCACTCTTCTATCAACATCCTCCACCACCACCACGTACATCAACCGCCTCAAACCTTTAAATACACTAAAAATTTGGTACATTAAAACTGCCAAATTTCTAAGTCCTGCCCATCAATGGTGGTTAAAGTCCTAACTACACAAGAACCATACTACGGGTGGGGTTTGAACCCGCGGTCAGTCTCTAAACTCCAGACCGACGCGTCTGGCCCGGTGACTAACACGTCGGTCTGGAGTTTTAAGACTGACCGCAGGTTCAAACCCCACCCGTAGTATAGTTTGTTTCCAATCGTGTCATTACGATTTCGCGAATCATAGATGATTACTGAAGGTAAACGTGAAATAATTTTAAACTGCACTCGGCAGACAGATCTGACGTCAGTGTTCACGACGTGTGTTAATCTCGTGCTCCTGGTCATCTGTGGTTGAGCCAAGTATCGTGTTTACACGATAAAGAATACTCTTACTTTCCAGTCCCCATTATTATAATAAGAAGCGTTAAACCACAACGGCCATACAGCACTGTCCAGAGTTCACATCATCTGAACTCGAGTTCTTACGTAAAGTTGTGTTCCCACGTTCCTTGAGAGATGCATCTTCACCATTAAGTCCTCAACCACTGCTCGTCAGAAGCTACAAGACGAACCTTCACTAGAGAAGCTAAAGGAAGCTATTAAAGCTATAAATGTAGCCGTGCTTAATATCAATTTCATAGCTTAACTCCCCTCAAGAGGTTCCTTGATGCTGGAGAGGGGCTCTTGATACAGAGAATTTTATCTGTGCTCCAGTTCCCCGAATTGAGCCCGAATGCCTTTATCTCCCCCACATGCGGTATAATCCGCAAGGTTTAACGTTCCATGATTATAAAAGTCAAATTAACTGCGCCATTCGTCAGTTGAAATTACTGTAGTTATGGAACAAGTGGTAAATGCCTATGTCTCTCTCTTTACCCTTCACTATCTTGTCCCACTAAAACTAGTCCCTAATTTATTACTGCTACCACTACTACCAGCTTTACCACTACTATTCCTCCCTCTCTTGGTGCCCTCCCTCTCCAGCTCCTCTATACTGGCTCCCTCTGCGTTAGTGTGACTTTGTAAATGGTCCATGTCTGACCCAAACGTTATAACGCGATGGTCTGGAGTTTTGAGACTGATCGCGGGTTCTATCCCCGCCCGTGGTATGGTTATCATAGGCTTTATGTCCGGGTTGTGTATGGTCTATGCTGATAAATTAGACATGTGCAACTCTTGGGTATCTTTATTGAGGAAACGTTTCACCACACAGTGGCTTCATCAGTCCATACAAAGGAGAATCTTGAAGAACAGGAGGAGAATGAGGTAATCAGTCCCTCAACCTTGAGTCGATGTGGTCAGTCCATCAATCTTGAATAGAATACGGCATACGTGCCGAGAAGCAGCTTATAAACCGTTGGCAGGAGAGGTGCAGCAGTCATAGGTCGTGTTCAATGTTGAAGTAGGTCGTGTCTAATTTATCAACATGTCGGTTCTCTGAACCATTCATCTACAAACATGGTCAATGGTAAATACAAACTAATTAACAGTGAAAAACCTGAGGTATATAAAGTTCTTACCTAACAATGATTCACGAGCATTACACGAGGTTACTACTACTATACGTGTCCTGTACTGCACAAACCCGAGAGACTGATAATTAGAACCTTGCCGAGTAGTCTCATTGAATGTAAATTTTCTATGAAATAATTGCCAATTAGTTCGTTAAAAAAATGCAGTTAACTACGATTCCTGTGTTAACGAAGCAACTGGGTCCCGTTAACTGCCAGCAGAATATTCTGGAGGCAAATACTAAACCCGGAAGGGTTTGAAACAGGTTCCAGCAAAGAGCAACTTATTTCCTGACAAGGTGGCCTTCACAGACATGAAGACACCCTTGTTGTTAGGTAAGACATGTGCAACAGTTAGGTATCTATTTCGAAACGTTTCGCCTACACAGTAGGCTTCTTCAGTCGAGTACAGAAAAGTTGATAGAAGCAGAAGATACTGTACTCGACTGAAGAAGCCTACTGTGTAGGCGAAACGTTTCGAAATAAAGATACCTAACTATACACAAATAACCCGCACATAAAAGACAGAAGCTTACGACGACGTTTCGGTCCGACTTGGACCATTGACAAAGTCACACTAACAGAGGAGGAGCAGGACGGCTATATATAGGCAGGAAGAGGTGGAGGTAGTAGTAGTGGTAGTAGTAGTGGTGGTAGTAGTACAAGAATTGTATATAATACCGACAGGATGAAATGACACATGCACAACACCCGGGCATCCCCACCGTAGACGTTTCGCCATCCAGCCAGCCACTGGATGGCGAAACGTCCACAACAAAGACAACCAGACGCCGCACGTGTGTCTAATTTCATCAGTAGATGTAGTAGAAGAAGAAGAGGAAGTAGTACTGGTAGTGGTAGAAGTGGGAAATAAGGAAGACGAGCCAGTCAAATACAAAGGAAGGGGAGCACCGAGGTGCGTGAAAGGGGAAGTGGTGAAATAAAATAAAGAAGGAACAGAAACATGAGACAGGAGAGAGAAAGACAACCCAGAGGAGAAAAGGAGAGGAAAGGGGAAGAGGAAGAAGAAAAAGAAGAAGAAAAAATGAGGATTCAGGTTAAGTCACGGGTGTTCTGAAGTTTGGAGCATTTTACAATGTAGTGGGAGAGGAAGGCATCTACAGAGACGAAGCCAGGGCTAAGGTTCATACAAGGAAAGTTGTGTATAAGAGAGGATTCAACTAAACGGCGACTGTTCGAGTTGGAAGTAGGGAAGACAGTTTTAGCAGAAGACCAGTCAATAGGATGGCTATGATCTCTGACGTGACAGAAAAGAGCATTGTTAGTGTCGGCAAGCCTAACACTATTTTTGTGCTCCCTAAGTCTGTCAGAAAGAGATCGACCAGTTTCTCCAAAGTATTGAAGAGGACAGGAGGAGCAAGAAATAGAGTAGACACCAGGAACATCTGTAGAGGGAGGAGAGGTATGCTCCAAACTTCAGAACACCCGTGACTTAACCTGAATCCTCATTTTTTCTTCTTCTTTTTCTTCTTCCTCTTCCCCTTTCCTCTCTCCTTTTCTCCTCTGGGTTGTCTTTCTCTCTCCTGTCTCGTGTTTCTGTTCCTTCTTTATTTTATTTCACCACTTCCCCTTTCACGCACCTCGGTGCGCTTGCTCTCCCTCTGTGGGTTTCTAGCTCTCTTGCAGTGCTCCCCTTCCTTTGTATTTGACTGGCTCGTCTTCCTTATTTCCCACTTCTACCACTACCAGTACTACTTCCTCTTCTTCTTCTACTACATCTACTGATGAAATTAGACACATGTGCGGCGTCTGGTTGTCTTTGTTGTGGACGTTTCGCCATCCAGTGGCTGGCTGGATGGCGAAACGTCTACGGTGGGGATGCCCGGGTGTTGTGCATGTGTCATTTCATCCTATCGGTATTATATACAATTCTTGTACTACTACCACTACTACTACCTCCACCTCTTCCTGCCTATATATAGCCGTCCTGCTCCTCCTCTGTTAGTGTGACTTTGTCAATGGTCCAAGTCGGACCGAAACGTCGTCGTAAGCTTCTGTCTTTTATGTGCGGGTTATTTGTGTATCGTTCCAGTCACGGTATTGTGCCTTTTTGTTATTTATTTAAGATACCTAACTGTTGCATGTGTGTCTTACCTAACAACCTGTCGGTATTTTATACCATTTTAATGTTCAAGACACCCTTGTTGAGGTCTTGTACCCCTTGGTCAAGCAAAGTCTTACATGAAGATTGAGACACTTATGCAACATATGGGAATCTTTATTCAGGAAACGTTTCGCCACACACTGGCTTCATCAGTCCAATACAAAGAGGAAGGCGTAAGGAGAGGAGGAGTATGAAGTAATCAGTCCCTCAGCCTGGAGTCGATGTGTTCAGTCCATCAATCTTGTAGAATGTACAGCATAGGGCCGTAGACGTGGCTTATATACTGTAGTTAGGCGAGGCGAAGCAGGAGGCGGCGGCGTCACAGTGGTACCATCCACTAGTCGAAGTAGGTCTTCGTCCAAAGGTTGAACAAGTGTTGAAGAATTCTTTGTAACAAGATCCCATGATGCTGCAGTGTCTGAATAAAGATTCCCATATGCTGCATAAGTGTCTCAATCTTCAACGTCAGGTGTAGCAGACGAGGGCATATTCACTGGTAGGCTCCTTTCTTCTGCTTCAGAATCTCCACGACTATGGTGCTGTTCGTACCTACTCCTAGGTTGAGGGACTGATTACCTCATCTTCTGTACATAGTTCTACTGTCTTCAAGTTATGTCCTAGAATTTGTATTGATAAAGCCACTGGATGGCGAAACGTCTACAATAAAGATACCCAGATGTTGCACATGTGTCTTATTCTCATCTTGTCGGTATTATATACCATTCGTACACAGACTGGGAACTTACGTGCTCCCAAGAGCTGCGAAATCTGCACTTGCTGGTTCCCAGGACCACAATTACATTAACATTTTGTGGTTTAAAAAGGGCGCATTCCTATCGGGGAGGTATTCTTTCAATTCACTTTTATTCCCTGGAGACGGAGTACGTGATAAATCACGTCCCAAGCGAGTGATTACAGTGCTGGACCAAGTGTCAAACACGATCAGCACTGCAACCTCTTGGCCAGGACCTTATTTCTGACAACGGAAGCTAAGCAAAAGGATCGGTACAAAGATTAACATCACTGAGGTAACCAATGCAAATATAAAGCTTTGTAATAAAGTTGGTAGAATAACCGACAAGTGGTAGGCAAGACATATGCAACAGTTAGGTATCTATTTCGAAACGTTTCGCCTACACAGTAGGCGTCTTCAGTCGAGTACAGAAAAGTTGATAGAAGCAGAAGAGGGACTGACCATCAACTTTTCTATACTCGACTGAAGAAGCTACTGTGAAGGCGAAAAGTTTCGAAATAAAGATACCTAACTGTTGCACATGTGTCTTGCCTAACAATCTGTCGGTATTTTATACCATTTTAATGTTCAATATGTAAAAAGGACACGAGTGCAACTAATGCGAGATTTATTGTGGCAACGTTTCGCTCTCCAGGAGCTTTATCAAGCCATTACAAACAATACATGGACACAGAGGGTATATAAAGGCTCAGAGTGAGGTGCAATACTAGTGAGGTACCATTTCGATGTTCACTAGTGGTAGTAGTAGTAGTAGTAGTAGTAGTAGTAGTAGTAGTAGTAGTAGTAGTAGTGACAAAAGTAATACAATATGGTAGAGCAATGTGTCCATGTATTGGTAGGTAAGACACAAAGGCAACAGTTAGGCAACTTTATTCCGAAACGTTTCGCCTACACAGTAGGCTTCTTCAGTCGAATACAGAAAGTAGGCAGGAACAGTAGAGATGTGAAGACGATGTAATCAGTCCATCACCCTTGAAGTCTTAGAATTTGAGGTTGTCAGTCCCTCAGCCTGGAGAGTTCAGTTCCATAGTCAGGAACTATCTGAAGATCAAGCGACAGTGCGGAGACTTAAATACTGTCGGAAGGAGAGGTGCATAGTAGTAGTGAGAATGTAGCCACTGATAGGTCAGGTCCCTCTCAGATCCAACAGTTCTCACTTGAAATGGTTGTCCAAGGTGTTTTCTGTACCAAGAGGCCATGTGTTGCAGTGTCTGACAAGATGAACATCAAAATGGTATAAAATACTATGCACCTCTCCTTCCGACAGTATTTAAGTCTCCGCACTGTCGCTTGATCTTCAGATAGTTCCTGACTATGGAACTGAACTCTCCAGGCTGAGGGACTGACAACCTCAAATTCTACGACTTCAAGGGTGATGGACTGATTACATCGTCTTCACATCTCTACTGTTCCTGCCTACTTTCTGTATTCGACTGAAGAAGCCTACTGTGTAGGCGAAACGTTTCGGAATAAAGTTGCCTAACTGTTGCCTTTGTGTCTTACCTACCAACCTGTCGGTATTTTATACCATTTTGATGTTCATCTGTCCATGTATTGTTAGGTAAGACACATATGCAACAGTTAGGTATCTTTATTATGAAACGTTTCGCCTACACAGTAGGCTTCTTCAGTATCTTCTGCTTCTGATTTGTTGAAGATTGAGACACTTATGCAGCATATGGGAATCCTTATCCAGGAAACGCCTCGCCACACAGTGGCTCCATCAGTCCAATACAAAGAGGAAGTGTTAGGTAAGACACATATGCAACAGTTAGGTATCTTTATTTTGAAACGTTTCGCCTACACAGTAGGCTTCATCAGTCGAGTACAGAAAAGTTGATAGAAGCAGAAGATACTTGGTATTTTATACCATTTTAATGTTCATTCTGTCAGACACTGCAACACAAGGGTATCTTGGTACAGACCATCTACTTCGACAACCTCTACTAGTGAGAACGGCTGGGTTAGAGAAGGACCTGCCCTCCCAAATCAACCTACGTCTCACCTCCTGGCACTATATAAGGCCCGATTCTGTCACTTCAACTTCATATTGTTTCAGACAACGGAACAATGCTCTTCTCCAGACTGAGGGACTGACCACCTCAAAACTTTAAGGGTGATGGACTGATTACATCGTCTCCAAGTATCTTCTGCTTCTATCAACTTTTCTGTACTCGACTGATGAAGCCTACTGTGTAGGCGAAACGTTTCAAAATAAAGATACCTAACTGTTGCATATGTGTCTTACCTAACAATCTGTCGGTATTTTATACCATTTTAATGTTCACAAAGAGGAAGGCGTAAGGAGAGGAGGAGAATGAGGTAATCAGTCCCTCAACCTGGAGTCGATGTGTTCAGTCCATCAATCTTGTATAAAGTACTTTCTACAAGATTGATGGACTGAACACATCGACTCCAGGTTGAGGGATTGATCACCTCATTCTCATTCTCCTCCTCTCCTTACGCCTTCCTCTTTGTATTGGACTGATGGAGCCACTGTGTGGCGAGGAGTTTCCTGGATAAGGATTCCCATATGCTGCATAAGTGTCTCAATCTTCAACTTGTCGGTTTTTCAGACCATTCATCGCATCTTCTGCTTCTATCAACTTTTCTGTACTCGACTGAAGAAGCCTACTGTGTAGGCGAAACGTTTCGAAATAGATACCTAACTGTTGCATATGTGTCTTACCTAACAAGTACAGAAAAGTTGATAGAAGCAGAAGATACTTGAAGACGATGTAATCAGTCCATCACCCTTAAAGTTTTGAGGTGGTCAGTCCCTCAGTCTGGAGAAGAGCATTGTTCCGTTGTCTGAAACAATATGGAGAAGTGACAGGATGGAGCTTTTATAGCGCCAAGAGGTGAGACGTAGGCCACTAGGAGAGGTATTTCATACCATTTTATTGTTCATTCTGTCAGACACTGCAACACAAGGGTATCTTGGTACAGACCTGCAATCAACTTCGACAACTTCCACTAGTGAGAGCGGCTGGATTTGAGAGGGACCTGACTTCTCAACTTCTGAGTTCTTACCTCTCCTAGTGGCCTACGTCTCACCTCTTGGCGCTATAAAAAGCTCCATCCTGTCACTTCTCCATATTGTTTCATACTATGGAACAATGCTCTTCTCCAGACTGAGGGACTGACCACCTCAAAACTTTTTTCACTAAGGTATTTGAGGAGGTAGATCATGGTAATGAATATATTGTGTATATGGACTTCAGTAAGGCTTTTGACAGGGTCCCACATCAGAGACTATTGAGGAAAATTAAAGCACATGGAATAGGAGGAGAAATTTTTTCCTGGATAGAGGCATGGTTGACAAATAGGCAGCAGAGAGTTTGCATAAATGGGGAGAAATCAGAGTGGGGAAGCGTCACGAGCGGTGTTCCACAGGGGTCAGTGTTGGGCCCCCTGCTGTTCACAATCTACATAAACGACATAAATGAGGGCATAAAGAGCGACATCGGCAAGTTTGCCGATGACACCAAAATAGGCCGTCGAATTCATTCTGACGAGGACATTCGAGCACTCCAGGAAGATTTGAATAGACTGATGCAGTGGTCGGAGAAGTGGCAGATGCAGTTTAATATAGACAAATGCAAAGTTCTAAATGTTGGACAGGACAATAACCATGCCACATATAAACTAATGTAGATCTTAATATTACGGATTGCGAAAAAGATTTAGGAGTTCTGGTTAGCAGTAATCTGAAACCAAGACAACAGTGCATAAGTGTTCGCAATAAAGCTAATAGAATCCTTGGCTTCATATCAAGAAGCATAAATAATAGGAGTCCTCAGGTTGTTCTTCAACTCTATACATCCTTGGTTAGGCCTCATTTAGATTATGCTGCACAGTTTTGGTCACCGTATTACAGAATGGATATAAATTCTCTGGAAAATGTACAAAGGAGGATGACAAAGATGATCCCATGTATCAGAAACCTTCCCTATGAGGATAGACTAAGGGCCCTGAAACTGCACTCTCTAGAAAGACGTAGAATTAGGGGGGATATGATTGAGGTTTATAAGTGGAAGACAGGAATAAATAAAGGGGATGTAAATAGTGTGCTGAAAATATCTAGCCTAGACAGGACTCGCAGCAATGGTTTTAAGTTGGAAAAATTCAGATTCAGGAGGGATATAGGAAAGTACTGGTTTGGTAATAGAGTTGTGGATGAGTGGAACAAACTCCCAAGTACCGTTATAGAGGCCAGAACGTTGTGTAGCTTTAAAAATAGGTTGGATAAATACATGAGTAGATGTGGGTGGGTGTGAGTTAGACCTGATAGCTTGTGCTAACAGGTCGGTTGCCGTGTTCCTCCCTTAAGTCAATGTGACCTGACCTGACTAGGTTGGGTGCATTGGCTTAAGCCGGTAGGGACTTGGACCTGCCTCGCATGGGCCAGTAGGCCTTCTGCAGTGTTCCTTCGTTCTTATGTTCTTATGTTCTATCAACTTTTCTGTACTTGACTGAAGAAGCCTACTGTGTAGGCGAAACGTTTCATAATAAAGATACCTAACTGTTGCATATGTGTCTTACCTAACAACCTGTCGGTATTTTATACCATTTTAATGTCCATGTATTGTTTGTAATGGCTTGATAAAGCTCCTGGAGAGCGAAACGTTGCCACAATAAATGTCACATTATGCAAGAAAGGTATAAAATACCGACAATATGAAAGTTAAGACACATGTGCAACATCTGGATATCTTTATTGTAGTAGACGTTTCGCCATCCAGTGGCTTTATCAATACAGATTCTAGGACATAATAGGAAGACAGTAGAACTATATACAAAAGATGAGGTAATCAGTCCCTCGGCCTTGGAGTTAGTGTTCACAGCATCGTGGTGGAGGAGAATCTGGAGCAAAGATTCTCCTCCACCACGATGCTGTGAACACTAACTCCAAGGCCGAGGGACTGATTACCTCATCTTTTGTATATAGTTCTACTGTCTTCCTATTATGTCCTAGAATCTGTATTGATAAAGCCACTGGATGGCGAAACGTCTACTACAATAAAGATATCCAGATGTTGCACATGTGTCTTAACTTTCAAATGTCACATTAGTTGCACTCGTGTCCTTTTACTTTACATATAAAAGCTTAAGCGAAAGTGATAGACCAAGGGTTCTTTCACGTCGCCAACCAGCTGCTATACAACGTGCGTCATTCACGTTATGTAGTCTAACATATGTACTAAATCTCTGCAATAGACAAGTCCTCTGCAAGAGGACATGGCAGGAATAGAAGCCTTTATCATAATTCAAGACGCCCTTACCCTGGGAAAATATTGACGGTCACTAGTACATCACTGGTCAGTTTAAGTAACTGATACCGTCTGACCATCAATAACATTAAGATTGTTGATGGAGATTAATAAAACTGATACAAGACGAGCACAATCACTTCAAATATCGCGTTTAGCTTGACTGGAGCTTCCACTTCCTCCTTCGGAAGGTTTAGTCATTTACCTAGGTTATAGGCCCTCCTACCCTCAAGGGTTGCCCCCAGGAGCCCACAAAAAATTACCCAAAAGGCAAAATGACCTTGGAGTAGCGGCCTGCCAAAATGTAAAGAGGAAATGGTATGGTGATACCGACAAGATGTGGAAAAAGACACTAATGTACGTTTAGGACATTTCGCCACTCGTGGCGAAACGTTTCCTTTAATAAAATGTCCTGAACTGTACATTAGTGTCTTTCCACAAAATGTAAAGGATAACAGTACAACTTTCTACAGTTGGGTCGTGGAAACAAACACGTATCAACCAAACAATCACTGAACATTAAAATGGTATAAAATACCGACAGATTGTTAGGTAAGACACATATCCCCACGACTATGGTGCTGTTCGCACCTACTCCTAGGTTGAGGGACTGATTACCTCATCTTCTGTACATAGTTCTACTGTCTTCAAGTTATGTCCTAGAATTTGTATTGATAAAGCCACTGGATGGCGAAACGTCTACAATAAAGATACCCAGATGTTGCACATGTGTCTTACTCTCACATATGCAACAATTGAGACACTTATGCAACACATGGGAATCTTTATTGAAGAAACGTTTCGCCACACAGTGGCTTTATCAGTCCAATACAAAGTAGAAATGGGTAAGGAGAGTATTAGTATGAGGTAATCAGTCCCTCAACCTGGATTCGATGTGTTTAGTCCATCACTCTTACTACACTTACTACACTTACTACAAGAGTGATGGACTGAACACATCGAATCCAGGTTGAGGGACTGATTACCTCATACTTCTACTCTCCTTACCCATTTCTGTCGGTATTTTATACCATTTTAATGTTCAATCTGTCAGACACTGCAACACAAGGGTATCTTGGTACAGACCTGCAGTTACCCATTTCTACTTTGTATTGGACTGATGAAGCCACTGTGTGGCGAAACGTTTCTTCAATAAAGATTCCCATGTGTTGCATATGTGTCTCAATTCTTCAACTTGTCGGTTTTCAAAACCATTTATCACACATATGCAACAGTTAGGTATCTATTTCGAAACGTTTCGCCTACACAGTAGGCTTCTTCAGTCGAGTACAGAAAAGTTGATAGAAGCAGAAGATACTTGAAGACGATGTAATCAGTCCATCACCCTTAGTTTTGAGGTGGTCAGTCCCTCAGTCTGGAGAAGAGCATTGTTCCGTTGTCTGTTGTCCGTTGTTTCAGACAACGGAACAATGCTCTTCTCCAGACTGAGGGACTGACCACCTCAAAACTAAGGGTGATGGACTGATTACATCGTCTTCAAGTATCTTCTGCTTCTATCAACTTTTCTGTACTCGACTGAAGAAGCCTACTGTGTAGGCGAAACGTTTCGAAATAAAGATACCTAACTGTTGCATATGTGTCTTACCTAACAATCACTCCTTGCAACTATGATGCAAGTGGTATACAATAGACAAAATAGAGTATCACTTGTATAGGCTTCTTCAGTCAAATACAAAGGCAGCAGGCGTGGTAGTGAGGTAAAGATATAATTAGTCCATGATCCTTGGAGAAATATATAGAGGTGGTCAGTCCCTCAGCCTGGAGAAAGTTCAACTCCAAATTGTTCCAAACCCTAGAGCTGAACACTTCCTCAGGCTGAGGGACTGACCACAAAGCATTTCTCCAACCTTAATGAACTTACATCAATTCACTTCCACACCTGCTCTGACTGAATAAGCCTACCGAATAGGCGAAACATTTTAGTCAACAAAGACACCTAACAGTTACAAATCTTCAGTCTCACTGCTCCTCCCTGAAATGACGTGTCTGACCTCACTACGTCAAGGAATTGGCTTAAGCCGGTGGGAGAACTGGAGCTGCCTCGCATAGGCCAGTAGGCCTGTTGCAGTGTTCAATATGTTCTTACAACTGGTACTACATTTGCCGGTAAAGTTCTCGCTTATAACTACCACTAATCAACCGTCCTCACTGACTAGTGTAAGGGACGAGAGTTCCCGTATACCATCAATTATAATTTAATAACTAAGCGCTAGAACACACCATCAATAACGTATTCGTATAAAGTCAACCTTTGGATTGTAGAGGACCTGCCGAGTATGGGCCAACAGGCCTGCTGCAGTGATCCTCCTTTCTTACGTTCTTTGGTAATCCACTGGCTCCATCAGTCCATAACACGAGACAAGACTCACCATGGCTAGTATACAGCTAGAGACAGCGTGTGCTGCCTTCATCCTTCACCAGCTACCACTGACTCTCCCTTCTTTCTAAAACCATTTACCATTTGACCTAGCTGCCATCCACCAATCAAAACTCAGATACCAATGCGATTCCCGTGTCAAATGCGTGATTCACGCCCACCCTTGCTACATATATATATACTGTCATTACAAGATATATACACTCAGAGGTGTATTTCTCTCAGTGTATATACACATAGTATATTGTAATCTCGGCTTTAGGTATTTATAGTATTCTTGTCTGGTGGTGAGGTTGCTGAAGCTTTAATGACCCTAGTGTAGTAGATGAGCTTCAACCCCATTAAGCAGCTGTATTTCTCAGCACAGTGTATATACACTGAGACATACATGTATTTAAATGTATATATATCTGTGTATATACTCTGAGAGTATACTTGATCTTTATTTCTGATATTAAAGAATTACTGACTGGTAGTGTACAGGTGATAGGAAGTCTTAATGACCCTCGTGTGTAAGAGAGAGAGAGAGAGAGAGAGAGAGAGAGAGAGAGAGAGAGAGAGAGAGAGAGACAGAGACAGAGACAGAGAGAGACAGAGAGAGAGAGACAGAGAGAGAGAGAGAGAGAGAGAGAGAGAGAGAGAGAGAGAGAGAGAGAGAGAGAGAGAGAGAGAGAGAGAGAGAGAGACAGACAGAGACAGAGACATTGACCTTCCTTGGATCACTTCACATTGGTCTCCCTGGAAGGATCACTACACTGTGGTCTCCCTGGAAGGGTCACTACACTGTGGTCTTCCTGGAAGGGTCACTACACTGTGGTCTCCCTGGAAGGATCACTACACCGTGGTCTCCCTGGAAGGATCACTACACCGTGGTCTCCCTGGAAGGGTCACTACACTGTGGTCTTCCTGGAAGGGTCACTACACTGTGGTCTCCCTGGAAGGGTCACTACACTGTGGTCTCCCTGGAAGGGTCACTACACTGTGGTCTCCCTGGAAGGGTCACTACACTGTGGTCTTCCTGGAAGGGTCACTACACTGTGGTCTCCCTGGAAGGGTCACTACACTGTGGTCTCCCTGGAAGGGTCACTACACTGTGGTCTTCCTGGAAGGGTCACTACACTGTGGTCTCCCTGGAAGGGTCACTACACTGTGGTCTCCCTGGAAATGTCACTACACCGTGGTCCCCCTGGAAGGGTCACTACACTGTGGTCTCCCTGGAAGGGTCACTACACCGTGGTCTCCCTGGAAGGGTCACTACACTGTGGTCTCCCTGGTAGGGTCACTACACCGTGGTCTCCCTGGAAGGATCACTACACTGTGGTCTCCCTGGAAGGGTCACTACACTGTGGTCTCCCTGGAAGGGTCACTACACTGTGGTCTCCCTGGAAGGGTCACTACACCGTGGTCTCCCTGGAAGGATCACTACACTGTGGTCTCCCTGTAAGGGTCACTACACTGTGGTCTCCCTGGAAGGGTCACTACACTGTGGTCTCCCTGGAAGGATCACTACACCGTGGTCTCCCTGGAAGGATCACTACACTGTGGTCTCCCTGGAAGGGTCACTACACTGTGGTCTTCCTGGAAGGGTCACTACACTGTGGTCTCCCTGGAAGGATCACTACACCGTGGTCTCCCTGGAAGGATCACTACACCGTGGTCTCCCTGGAAGGGTCACTACACTGTGGTCTTCCTGGAAGGGTCACTACACTGTGGTCTCCCTGGAAGGGTCACTACACAGTGGTCTCCTGGAAGGGGTCACTACACTGTGGTCTCCCTGGAAGGGTCACTACACTGTGGTCTTCCTGGAAGGGTCACTACACTGTGGTCTCCCTGGAAGGGTCACTACACTGTGGTCTCCCTGGAAGGGTCACTACACTGTGGTCTTCCTGGAAGGGTCACTACACTGTGGTCTCCCTGGAAGGGTCACTACACTGTGGTCTCCCTGGAAATGTCACTACACCGTGGTCCCCCTGGAAGGGGTCACTACACTGTGGTCTCCCTGGAAGGGTCACTACACCGTGGTCTCCCTGGAAGGGTCACTACACTGTGGTCTCCCTTGAAGGGTCACTACACCGTGGTCTCCCTGGAAGGATCAATACACTGTGGTCTCCCTGGACGGGTCACTACACTGTGGTCTCCCTGGAAGGGTCACTACACTGTGGTCTCCCCTGGAAGGGTCACTACACCGTGGTCTCCCTGGAAGGATCACTACACTGTGGTCTCCCTGTAAGGGTCACTACACTGTGGTCTCCCTGGAAGGGTCACTACACTGTGGTCTCCCTGGAAGGATCACTACACCGTGGTCTCCCTGGAAGGATCACTACACTGTGGTCTCCCTGGAAGGGTCACTACACTGTGGTCTCCCTGGAAGGGTCACTACACCGTGGTCTCCCTGGAAGGGTCACTACACTGTGGTCTCCCTGGAAGGGTCACTACACTGTGGTCTTCCTGGAAGGGTCACTACACTGTGGTCTCCCTGGAAGGGTCACTACACTGTGGTCTCCCTGGAAGGGTCACTACACTGTGGTCTCCCTGGAAGGGTCACTACACTGTGGTCTCCCTGAAGGGTCACTACACTGTGGTCTCCCTGGAAGGGTCCACTACACTGTGGTCTCCCTGGAAGGTTCACTACACAGTGGTCTCCCTGGAAGGTTCACTACACTGTGGTCTCCCTGGAAGGGTCACTACACTGTGGTCTCCCTGGAAGGGTGAAATAATCT
>NC_091388.1:6478716-6528562 GCF_038502225.1 Cherax quadricarinatus | reverse complement strand
CCTTTGTAGACCTTAAGATCAACACTTCCTGTCACAGTCAGCTGACAGTTTTCAATACAGCTCCGTGTATACTCAAACTCGGGACTGTACCACAAACCTGTAAGATACATAAAAATGTTATTCACTGTTCTTCACTGTAGTTATTCACATGTTAATATTACTGAAGAACATCATTGTACTTAAGGTACTCGGTGTGTACTCACCTAGTTGTGGTTGCAGGGTTCGATCCATGGCTCCTGTTCCCGCTTCTTTGCTGGTCGCTACTAGGTCCACTCTCTCCCTGCTCCTTGAGCTTTATCGAACCTCTTCTTAAAGCTGTGTATGGAGCCTGCCTCCACTACATCACTCTCCAGATTGTTCCACTTCCTGACAACTCTGTGACTGAAGAAATACTTCCCAACATCCATGTGACTCGTCTGAGGTTTCAACTTCCAGCTGTGACCCCTTGTTGCTGTGTCACATCTCTGAGACATTCTGTCCCTATCCACCTTGTCAATTCCTCTCAGTATTTTATATGTCGTTATCATGTCGTCCCCTTCCTTTCCTTCCTGTCCTCCACTGTCGTCAGGTTGATTTCCCTTGACCCCCTCCTCGTAGGGCATACCCCTTAACTCCGGGACTAGTCTTGTTGCAAACCTTTATATTTTCTCTAATTTCTTGACGTGTTTGACCATGTGTGGGTTCCATCCTGGTGCTGCATACTCCAATATGGGCTTGACGTACACGGTGTACAGTGAATGACTCTGTATTTAGATGTGGAAACGCTATTCTCAGGTTTGCCAGGCGCCCATATGCTGTAGCAGTTACTTGGTTGATGTGCGCTTCATGTGTGCTCGGTATGATGCTCATCCCAAGATGCTTTTCCTTGAGTGAGTTTTGCGACTTTTGACCTCCTAGGCTGTACTCCGTCTGCGGTCTTCTTTGTCCTTCCCCAAACTTCATGACTTTGCATTTGCTGGGGTTAAACTTGAAGAGCCATTTGTCGGTCCAGGCTTACAGCCTATACAGATCCCCTTGTAGGCTTACCTGATCCTCGTCCACTTGTATTCTGCTTATTAGGTGCACATCGTCTCCAAACAGTGACACCTCTGAATCTATGTGTGTGTACTCACCTAATTTTTGTCGCAGGGGTCGAGTCATAGATCCTGTGTGTGTACTTACAGGGATATGCTTGCAGTGGGTTAACCCCACTAATGTACAATCATATTACTGGTTCCTGGCCTCTTGGGCACTGCCATACCTAGTCTTAAAGCTGTGTGTGTGTGTGTACTTACCATTATAGACCTGTTCCGCCATGAGATTGCTGAGGTAGGCTTTAATCTTCCTGACTTCACGATCAAGACACAGCGCCTCTAGGTCAAGGTGTGCTGCCCTCAGCAGTGTCAATCCTGGCGTCTCGTAGATCCCACGAGACTGTGGAAAGAACACTAAGTAGTAGTAGCAGTAGTAGTAGTAGTAGCAGCAGTAGTAGTAGTAGTAGTAGTAGTAGTAGTAATAGTAGTTGGCAGTATTAGTGGTAGAAGTTAATGAGTAAGACACATGTACAACAGTTGGGTATCATTATTCCGAAACGTTTCGCCTACACAGCAGGGTTCTTCAGTCGAGTACAGAGGAGGCAGCAGGAGCAGTAGAGATGTAAAGACAATGTAATAGGTCCATCAGCCTCAAAGATTTAGCTTTGAGGTGGTCAGTCCCTCAGTCTGGAGAAGAGTTCTGCTCCATAGTCTGGAACAATTATATTCACAAAAGAAAAAGAAAGCACAGTGAACTGTTTTTAAAGTTCTTCAATCCTCTTCCCCAGAATGCCACTCACAACAATCCTCTTCCCCAGGATGCCACTCACAACAATCCTCTTCCCCAGGATGCCACTCACAACAATCCTCTTCCCCAGAATGCCACTCACAATCTTCTTCCCCAGGATGCCACTCACAACAATCTTCTTCCCCAGGATGCCACTCACAACAATCCTCTTCCCCAGGATGCCACTCACAACAATCCTCTTCCCCAGGATGCCACCCACAACAATCTTCTTCCCCAGGATGCCACTCACAACAATCCTCTTCCCCAGGATGCCACCCACAACAATCTTCTTCCCCAGGATGCCACTCACAACAATCCTCTTCCCCAGGATGCCACCCACAACAATCCTCTTCCCCAGGATGCCACTCACAACAATCTTCTTCCCCAGGATGCCACCCACAACAATCTTCTTCCCCAGGATACCACTCACAACAATCCTCTTCCCCAGGATGCCACTCACAACAATCCTCTTCCCCAGGATGCCACTCACAACAGTCCTCTTCCCCAGGATGCCACTCACAACAATCCTCTTCCCCAGGATGCCACTCACAACAATCCTCTTCCCCAGGATGCCACTCACAACAATCCTCTTCCCCAGGATGCCACTCACAACAATCCTCTTCCCCAGGATGCCACTCACAACAATCCTCTTCCCCAGGATGCAACTCACAACAATCCTCTTCCCCAGGATGCCACTCACAACAGTCCTCTTCCCCAGGATGCCACTCACAACAATCCTCTTCCCCAGGATGCCACCCACAACAGTCCTCTTCCCCAGGATGCCACTCACAACAACCCTCTTCCCCAGGATGCCACCCACAACAATCCTCTTCCCCAGGATGCCACCCACAACAATCCTCTTCCCCAGGATGCCACTCACAACAATCCTCTTCCCCAGGATGCCACCCACAACAATCCTTTTCCCCAGGATGCCACTCACAACAATCCTCTTCCCCAGAATGCCACCCACAACAATCCTCTTCCACAGAATGCCACCCACAACAATCCTCTTCCCCAGGATGCCACCCACAACAATCCTCTTCCTCAGAATGAAACCCACAACAATCCTCTTCCCCAGGATGCCACCCACAACAATCTTCTACCCCAGAATGCCAATCACAACAATCCTCTTCCCCAGGATGCCACTCACAACAGTCCTCTTCCCCAGGATGCCACTCACAACAGTCCTCTTCCCCAGGATGCCACCCACAACAGTCCTCTTCCCCAGAATGCCACCCACAACAATCCTCTTCCCCATGATGCCACTCACAACAGTCCTCTTCCCCAGAATGCCACCCACAACAATCCTCTTCCCCAGAATGCCACCCACAACAGTCCTCTTCCCCAGAATGCCACCCACAACAGTCCTCTTCCCCAGAATGCCACCCACAACAGTCCTCTTCCCCAGAATGCCACCCACAACAGTCCTCTTCCCCAGAATGCCACCCACAACAATCCTCTTCCAAAGAATGCCACCCACAACAGTCCTCTTCCCCAGAATGCCACTCACAACAGTCCTCTTCCCCAGGATGCCACCCACAACTGTCCTCTTCCCCAGAATGCCACCCACAACAGTCCTCTTCCCCAGAATGCCACCCACAACAGTCCTCTTTCCCAGAATGCCACCCACAACAATCCTCTTCCTCAGGATGCCACCCACAACAATCCTCTTCCCCAGGATGCCACCCACAACAGTCCTCTTCCCCAGAATGCCACCCACAACAATCCTCTTCCCCAGGATGCCACCCACAACAATCCTCTTCAGCAGAATGCCACCCACAACAATCCTCTTCCCCAGGATGCCACCCACAACAATCCTCTTCCCCAGGATGCCACCCACAACAATCCTCTTCCCCAGGATGCCACCCACAACAATCCTCTTCCCCAGGATGCCACCCACAACTCCTTTTCCCCACAATGCCACCCACAACAGTCCTCTTCCCCAGAATGCCACCCACAACAGTCCTCTTCCCCAGGATGCCACTCACAACAGTCCTCTTCCCCAGGATGCCACCCACAACAGTCCTCTTCCCCAGGATGCCACCCACAACAGTCTTCTTCCCCAGGATGCCACTCACAACAGTCCTCTTCCCCAGGATGCCACCCACAACAGTCCTCTTCCCCAAGATGCCACCCACAACAGTCCTCTTCCCCAGGATGCCACCCACAACAGTCCTCTTCCCCAGGATGCCACTCACAACAGTCCTCTTCCCCAGGATGCCACTCACAACAGTCCTCTTCCCCAGGATGCCACTCACAACAGTCCTCTTCCCCAGGATGCCACCCACAACAGTCCTCTTCCCCAGGATGCCACTCACAACAGTCCTCTTCCCCCGGATGCCACCCACAACAGTCCTCTTCCCCAGGATGCCACCCACAACAGTCCTCTTCCCCAGGATGACACTCACAACAGTCCTCTTCCCCAGGATGCCACTCACAACAATCCTCTTACCCAGGATGCCACTCACAACAGTCCTTTTCCCCAGGATGCCACTCACAACAATCCTCTTCCCCAGGATGCCACTCACAACAGTCCTCTTCCCCAGGATGCCACCCACAACAGTCCTCCTCCCCAGAATGCCACCCACAACAGTCCTCTTGCCCAGAATGCCACCCACAACAGTCCTCTTTCCCAGAATGCCACCCACAACAATTCTCTTCCCCAGAATGCCACCCACAACAGTCCTCTTCCCCAGAATGCCACCCACAACAGTCCTCTTCCCCAGAATGCCACCCACAACAGTCCTCTTCCCCAGAATCCCACTCACAACAGTCCTCTTCCCCAGGATGCTACCCACAACAGTCCTCTTCCCCAGAATGCCACCCACAACAGTCCTCTTTCCCAGAATGCCACCCACAACAATCCTCTTCCTCAGGATGCCACCCACAACAATCCTCTTCCCCAGGATGCCACCCAGAACAGTCCTCTTCCCCAGAATGCCACCAACAACAATCCTCTTTCCCAGGATGCCACCCACAACAATCCTCTTCCCCAGGATGCCACCCACAACAATCCTCTTCAGCAGAATGCCACCCACAACAATCCTCTTCCCCAGGATGCCACCCACAACAATCCTCTTCCCCAGGATGCCACCCACAACAATCCTTTTCCCCAGAATGCCACCCACAACAGTCCTCTTCCCCAGAATGCCACCCACAACAATCCTCTTCCCCAGGATGCCACCCACAACAGTCCTCTTCCCCCGGATGCCACCCACAACAGTCCTCTTCAGCAGAATGCCACCCACAACAATCCTCTTCCCCAGGATGCCACCCACAACAATCCTCTTCCCCAGGATGCCACCCACAACAATCCTCTTCCCCAGGATGCCACCCACAACAATCCTTTTCCCCAGAATGCCACCCACAACAGTCCTCTTACCCAGAATGCCACCCACAACAGTCCTCTTCCCCAGGATGCCACCCACAACAATCCTGTTCCCCAGGATGCCACCCACAACACTCCTCTTCCCCAGAATACCACCCACAACAGTCCTCTTCCCCAGGATGCCACCCACAACAGTCCTCTTCCCCAGGATGCCACCAACAACAGTCCTCTTCCCCAGGATGCCACTCGCAACAGTCCTCTTCCCCAGGATGCCACTCACAACAGTCCTCTTCCCCAGGATGCCACCCACAACAGTCCTCTTCCCCAGAATGCCACTCACAACAGTCCTCTTCCCCAGGATGCCACCCACAACAGTCCTCTTCCCCAGGATGCCACCCACAACAGTCCTCTTCCCCAGGATGCCACCCACAACAGTCCTCTTCCCCAGGATGCCACTCACAACAGTCCTTTTCCCCAGGATGCCACTCACAACAGTCCTCTTCCCCAGGATGCCACCCACAACAGTCCTCTTCCCCAGGATGCCACTCACAACAGTCCTCTTCCCCCGGATGCCACCCACAACAGTCCTCTTCCCCAGGATGCCACCCACAACAGTCCTCTTTCCCAGGATGCCACCCACAACAGTCCTCTTCCCCAGGATGCCACCCACAACAGTCCTCTTCCCCAGGATGCCACCCACAACAGTCCTCTTCCCCAGGATGCCACTCACAACAGTCCTCTTCCCCAGGATGCCACCCACAACAGTCCTCTTCCCCAGGATGCCACCCACAACAGTCCTCTTCCCCAGGATGCCACCCACAACAGTCCTCTTCCCCAACAGTCCTCTTCCCAAGGATGCCACTCACAACAGTCCTCTTCCCCAGGATGCCACCCACAACAGTCCTCTTCCCCAGGATGCCACCCACAACAGTCCTCTTCCCCAGGTTGCCACCCACAACAGTCCTCTTCCCCAGGTACCTGTTGACTTCTAACTGAACATTATAAATAGGAATAAGTAGATTTTCCCAGAAGTCTCGCCGTTTTCCTAGTCGAATATATATACTCTGAGAAGTATATATCTTAGTATATGTACACTGAGAGGTATATATCGTAGTATATATACACACTGTGAAGCACATATATCAACATATAGACACCAAGAGGTGCCTCCTATCTCCGAATTTATACACTGTCTAATTACCCTTCAACTATCGCCCACAGGAAGTCCATGGGATACACAATACAGATATCAAACATGGGATCCTCTGTTGACAACGTTTCGCCCACACAGTGGCCTTTATCAACTCACAAACAGATCTGTTTGTGAACTGATAAAGCTCACTATGTGGGCGAAATGTTGTCAATAAAGGCTCTCATTACATTGCATTTGTGTTTGTTTTTCCATCGTGTTGGTAGAGACCACACAGTACCTGAGCTGAGGAAAAATCAAGTCCCTTACTAATATCAAGGCCCCCACACTGATCCAGGAAGAAAGAATTGACGTACCTTGATACCTATGAACCGGTTTTCCACAATGTCAATGCGGCCGACACCGTGTTGCGCTCCTATCTGGTTACAAATGCGGAATATTTCTAAAGCATCTGTCACAGGTGTGTCCTGGTCTTTTACACTGACACTCGTGGGTATACCTGTCATGGCAAGAGGTATACCTGATTCAAAAGGCAAAAAGTATACGTGGGATTCACAGGGTACTTAATAATACAACACTAAAACTAAAAAGGTATAGAAGTTTGACTTACCCTGAAGGAGAGTCGAAGTATATAATAATAATAATAATAATAATAATAATAATAATAATAATAATAATAATAATTGCAAGTACATATATAATGTATACAGACCATAGCTCATATCAATGGCATATTACTATATAGAAAACCGCTTGTTATGCAGTGCATTTCGGGCAAATTAGGTCGATTTTGTCCCCAGGATATGACCCACACCAGTCGGCTAACACCCAGGTAACTATCTATTGCTAGGTGAACAGGGACAGTAGGTGTCTTATGGAAACACGTAATGTTTCCAGTCGTACCGGGGGATCGAACCACTGACCTCAGTGCGTGAGCCGAGTGTGCCAGTAACCGAGCTACGGGGTATATAGTGCCATCCCTGAGTCTAACATTAATAATGGATTGCTTACGGAGACTCGTATTTAGATTTCGTGACTGAACTCAATTCTATACAAACAACTCATTATGGTCTAACAAGAGACGTGAACAAACACTTGGACATATCTATTAGAAAACGTTTCGGTCCTGGGACCGTTATCACTTCTAATGACAGTAGAACTACATACAAAGGATGAGGTAATCAGTCCCTCAGTTTTAGAGTTGGTGAAGAGTACCGTAGTCTTGAAGACTCTGGAGCTCTTTACCAACTCTAAGGCTGAGGGACTGACTACTTTATCTTTTGTGTATAATTCTACAGTCTTCATATTATCTCCTTGAATTGTACTGATAAAGCCACTGGAGGGCGAAACGTTTACAATGAAGATACCCAGATGTTGTACATGTGTCTAATTCTTTATCTTGTTCGTATTGTATTGACTACCATCCACAGGATAGGTATGGGGTGACTACCACTCACAGGATAAGCATGGGGTGACTACCACCCACAGGATAGGTATGGGTGACTACCATCCACAGGGTAGGTATGGGGTGACTACCATCCACAGGATAGGTATGGGGTGACTACTACCTACAGGATAGTTATGGGGTGACTGCCACCCACAGGGTAGGTATGGGGTGACTACCACTCACAGGATAGGTATGGGGTGACTACCACTCACAGGATAGGTATGGGGTGACTACCACCCACAGGATAGGTATGGGGTGACTACCACTCACAGGATAGGTATAGGGTGACTACTACCTACAGGATAGTTATGGGGTGACTGCCACCCACAGGGTAGGTATGGGGTGACTACCACTCACAGGATAGGTATGGGGTGACTACCACTCACAGGATAGGTATGGGGTGACTACCACTCACAGGATAGGTATGGGGTGACTACCACCCACAGGATAGGTATGGGGTGACTACCACCCACAGGATATGTATGGGGTGACTACCACCCACAGGATAGGTATGGGGTGACTACCACTCACAGGATAGGTATGGGGTGACTACCACCCACAGGATAAGCATGGGTTGACTACCACCCACAGGATAGGTATGGTGTGACTACCACCCACAGGATAAGCATGGGGTGACTACCACCCACACCTTGGGTATGGGGTGACTACCACCCACACCTTGGGTATGGGGTGACTACCACCCACACCTTGGGTATGGGGTGACTACCACCCACACCTTGGGTATGGGGTGACTACCACCCACACCTTGGGTATGGATTGAAGAGTAAAACAGTAAACTAACTATACATGAATTAACAAGGTGTTGAAGACAGAACACATCGCTTCCAAGCTAAGGGATTGATTGCCTTCAACTCCTCCGTATCTTCCACCTTTCTCTTCATTGCACGAGTTAGATGTTCGAAGTCTTACCAGCTTTGAAGGTGAGTGTCAGATACTGTGGAGTGTCTGGTGCTTCCTCTGGGTCTGTGGTGAGCTGGAAGATGCCTTCTGGAGGATGAGTTGATGGGTTCTCCAAGATGCCAGACTCATAGCTGAGTATTGTAAGGATACTTGGCATGAGATGAGGTAGATATGAAGCCCAGGTTGAGCTGAGGTAGACAAGGAAATGTAGATTGAGCTAAGGCAGACACAACACGGGTTGAGACAAGGGAACGTGGATTCATCAGGGAAAGACAAGAATATCAGCATATTGGTAGATTTACCTACAAAATAGAAGGTAAATGGACACAGATGTAACTTGTGTAACATTTTATTGTGGCAACGCTTCGCTCTCCAGAAACTTTGTCAAGCCCTTACGGTAACGACTTGACAAAACCTCCTGGGGGGACGAAACGTTGCCACAGTAAAAGTCACATTAGTTGCATCAGTGTCCATTTACTTAACACAATATCAACATCCGTCACATACGTACGTATTATACACAACACTATTACTTAAGCTATACGGAAAACACAGAATGTACACACAATGTCTCTCTCTCACTACACATTCATTTCTAACCACAGCCAATGCCCCTCCCCCCCCTCACAAAACAAAATGGCCCAAAAGGACCCTGAAGTGACCTAATGTGGACCATGTTGGCATCAATGCTCCAGGGGGCCTTGGGAGTGACCGGGACGGGTATGTCGTGAGTATGGGCATACTCAAACAGTTCCTGACGCCCAGGGAATCTCTCGTAGAAGGCTGGGTCCTTCCATGGCGCGACGATCTGACGAAGCAAGACTTAAGTTAGCATTATGGTTATTATTATTATTATTATTATTAAGCATGGGAGGACAAGAGCAAACATTATTCCCCATTTCCCCCATAATGGGGCTTTTTAACCCGAGGCCTGGTCACAGACAGGACCGCGGGGGATTTGACCCCCGAAATCCTCTCCAGGCATATTCTCCAGGTATACTGTGGGTAATAAGGCAAAAATATCCGAGGTACTATTATATTTACCTTAATACCAGGACAGAGAGCGTGGCATCCCAGTTCAAAGCGTATCTGGTCGTTCCCTTTGCCCGTAGCACCATGGGCAATATACCCTGGAGGAAATACCATCATGTGTACCAAGATTTACCATCATATATACCAAGATATATACCTCAAAACTGCTATTACAAAGTCAGGAGCTGAGGACGCAGCTCCTGGCTCCCCCTAGCTCACCTGCGCCCACCCTAACAGCTAGACGGACGATGCCCCTGACAATACAGGGCCTAGCTAGGGCAGTGCCCAGCTGGTAGCGGTCTTCGTAGATCAGGTCAGCTGACACAGCTGGCCACACGAAGTCCTGGACGAGCTCCAGCTGCTGGTCCTCCACCACCACCTGTAACCCAGGTACAACGGTCAGTGGTAAAAACCACAGCTACTAGCAGGATAAAAGCAGCCACTAGCAGAAAATAGGTACCTGGGTGTTAGTCGACTGGTGTGGGTGGCATCCTGGGGACAAAATTAACCTAATGTACCCCAAATCCTCTGCATAACAACGTGTTTTCTATATAGTAGTATGTCATTTATGTCAGATTTGGTCTGTATAAGTTATATCATGTAGTACTTGTAGGAATGAAGATTATTATTATTATTATTGATTTACCTCCTTGGCCCCCAGCTTCGTGGCTTTCAACTTGGCATCTTCGAAGTCCTCATCCTGACCCAAGTTAGCCTGAGGAAGGAGTCATATTTTTGTATAGGCAGAATTATCAACAATGTGTTTGGTAAGAGAAGAAACGAGCAACTAATGGGAGTTTTATTACAGCTGCATCTCGCTCCTGATGAGTGAAACGCAGCTGGAGAGCGAAACTCAGTTGCAATGTTTCACTACTTGTTTGTGTGTCCTTTCACCAAATATTTTTCAATGTTTATTATTCTCAAAACAATAAACCCTGTCATCATGTAGCTGCTACCACTACTACTACAAGTACTACCACAAGTACAACAACAACTACTACTGGTGCTACTATCACAAGTATTAATACTACCTACAACGATTATATTATACTTTGCACCTCACTCTGTGCCTATATATACCTATCTGTGTCCATGTATTGTTTGTAACGGCTTGATAAAGCTCCTGGAGAGCGAAACGTTGCCACAATAAAATGTCACATTAGTTGCACTTGTGTCCTCTTACCTAACAGTAATAATATACTGCTTCTACTACTACTGTTAGTACTACTAGTACTACTACTATTACTACTGTTAGTACTACTACTACTATTAATACTATTACTACTACAATCACTAATGCAATGGTAATACTAATGTTACCAGTACTACTACTATTACTGCTACCACTACTACTATTACTGCTACTACTACTATTACTGCTACTACTACTATTACTACTACTATTACTAATAATGTAATAGTACCACTATTATTTGCAACATCATCATATACTGACCAAGTAGGCTACAACTTGAAATCCCTGCTGCCGCAGCCACACTAGGATGCACGAAGTATCTAGACCTCCAGAGTAGGCCAGAACCACGATCTTGGCTTCCTCAGTCATTCTCTGCTTCTATATAAAACACATTACAAACGAATCCAAACGCAAATACTCGTGGTTAAATGGTCCAGAGAACCGACAAGTTGATAAATTAGATACATGTGCAACACTTGGGTATCTTTATTGTGGTAACGTTTTGCCACACACTGGCTTCATCAGTCCAATACGAAGAAAAAGGGTGAAGATCAGAAGTAGTTTGAGGTAATCAGTCTCTCAGCTTGGAGTCTTAACAAGATTGATGGACTGATTAAATTGACTCCAGGCTGAGGGACTGATTACGTCAAACTCTCTCATTATCTCCAGACTGATTACTTCAAAATACTTCTTTCATCTTCCACAGTTTTCTTTGCATTGGACTCTAAAGTCACTACTTTGTGCAATATTTTCACAGTAAAGCTACCCAGGGGATGTCAGGAAGCATTTCTTCAGCCTCAATGAATATATATTGAGATTATATAAATTCTGTGTGTATAATCTCTCGTATACAAGGTAGGCAGTGCTAGCGAAATAGTTAATGGCTGCTAAATAGTTAATAGCACTAAACAAAATAGTTATAGCTACTACTAGTGCTACGACACAATAATTATAGCTGCTAGTAGTGCTAGACAAAATAGTTATAGTTGCTAGTAGTGCTAGACAAAATAGTTATAGCTGCTAGTAGTGCTAGACAAAATAGTTACAGCTGCTAGTAGTGCTAGATAAAATAGTCATAGTTGCTAGTAGTGCTAGACAAAATAGTTACAGCTGCTAGTAGTGCTAGACAAAATAGTTATAGTTGCTAGTAGTGCTAGACAAAATAGTTATAGCTGCTAGTAGTGCTAGACAAAATAGTTACAGCTGCTAGTAGTGCTAGACAGTTATAGTTGCTAGTAATGCTAGATAAAAGATTTATAGCTGCCACTAGCACTAGACGCAGTATGACAATAAAACAGATAAACTAAGTACTCATCAAATCCTAGTTAAACACCTTATGTACTCACCTAATTGTAGTTACAGGGGTCGAATCTTAGCTCCTGGGTTAATTCCCAGAGTTAAATACTTACAGGAGACTTGATAAACGAGGATAATAACAGAGGGAAGGAGCAGCAGGCCCTTCCAGCTAGCAGTCAGACACACTACTGACCTTCTTGTTGGCTGTCCTGAGACTTGACACACTACTACCATTACCTTGATAGTATAGTGGCGCTGCTATATTTATCAATTTACACCCCCTGTCCAGGCAGCAGCCTTGGTGGGGGTGTGGGGGAAGGTTGATTGTGAGGGTGAGGGGTGAAGGGGGAGGAGTGAAGGAGGAGAGGTGAAGGGGGAGGAGTGAAGGAGGAGAGGTGAAGGGGGAGGAGTGAAGGAGGAGAGGTGAAGGGGGAGGAGTGAGCAGAACGGTGAGAATTTCACAGCTGAAGTCTTAGGCTTTTTGACCAAAATGCTCAGAGTTTTTCTTCTAAAATATTAAAACCTTTACGATAAATATTATTATTGTTGTTATTACTATTGTTGTTATTATTAATTTTGCTGTTATTATTATTATTATTATTATTATTATTATTATTATTATTATTATTATTATTATTGTTGTTGTTGTTAGTGGTAGTAGTAGTACTAGACAGCCTTGAGAACATCATGCATTACATTATTTTGATACTGCGTCAGTCAGTTGGTTTTTGAACAACAGGAAATAAATTGTTCGCCTTTATCCTGACGTTAGTTGTTGCGTAGACACTAATGTTCTTCTGGTCTTAAAGACGTCTTCACAACCAGACGAAACCTTAAGTGTATATATATATATATATATATATATATATATATAATATATATTTATATATATATATATATAATAATATATATATATATGTATATATATGTATGTAGGTTGGTAGACAGCAACCACCCAGGGAAGTACTACCGTCCTGCCAGATGACTGTGAAACAGAAACCTGTAACTGTTTTGCATGATGGTAGGATTGCTGGATTCTTTTTCTGTCTCATAAACACGCTAGATAACAGGGATATCTTGCTACTCCTACTTACACTTTGGTCACACTTCACAGACACGCACATGCATATATATATATACATACATCTAGGTTTTTCTCCTTTTTCTAAATAGCTCTTGTTCTTCTTTATTTCTTCTATTGTCCATGGGGATGTGGAAAAGAATCTTTCCTCCGTAAGCCATGCGTGTCGTATGAGGCGACTAAAATGCCGGGAGCAATGGGCTAGTAACCCCTTCTCCTGTAGACATTTACTAAAAAAGAGAAGAAGAAAAACTTTATAAAACTGGGATGCTTGAATGTGCATGGATGTAGTGCGGATGACAAGAAACAGATGATTGCTGATGTTATGAATGAAAAGAAGTTGGATGTCCTGGCCCTAAGCGAAACAAAGCTGAAGGGGGTAGGGGAGTTTCAGTGGGGGGAAATAAATGGGATTAAATCTGGAGTATCTGAGAGAGTTAGAGCAAAGGAAGGGGTAGCAGTAATGTTGAATGATCAGTTATGGAAGGAGAAAAGAGAATATGAATGTGTAAATTCAAGAATTATGTGGATTAAAGTAAAGGTTGGATGCGAGAAGTGGGTCATAATAAGCGTGTATGCACCTGGAGAAGAGAGGAATGCAGAGGAGAGAGAGAGATTTTGGGAGATGTTAAGTGAATGTATAGGAGCCTTTGAACCAAGTGAGAGAGTAATTGTGGTAGGGGACCTGAATGCTAAAGTAGGAGAAACTTTTAGAGAGGGTGTGGTAGGTAAGTTTGGGGTGCCAGGTGTAAATGATAATGGGAGCCCTTTGATTGAACTTTGTATAGAAAGGGGTTTAGTTATAGGTAATACATATTTTAAGAAAAAGATGATAAATAAGTATACAAGATATGATGTAGGGCGAAATGACAGTAGTTTGTTGGATTATGTATTGGTAGATAAAAGACTGTTGAGTAGACTTCAGGATGTACATGTTTATAGAGGGGCCACAGATATATCAGATCACTTTCTAGTTGTAGCTACACTGAGAGTAAAAGGTAGATGGGATACAAGGAGAATAGAAGTATCAGGGAAGAGAGAGGTGAAGGTTTACAAACTAAAAGAGGAGGCAGTTAGGGTAAGATATAAACAGCTATTGGAGGATAGATGGGCTAATGAGAGCATAGGCAATGGGGTCGAAGAGGTATGGGGTAGGTTTAAAAATGTCGAGTTAGAGTGTTCAACAGAAGTTTGTGGTTACAGGAAAGTGGGTGCGGGAGGGAAGAGGAGCGATTGGTGGAATGATAATGTAAAGAGAGTAGTAAGGGAGAAAAAGTTAGCATATGAGAAGTTTTTACAAAGTAGAAGTGATGCAAGGAGGGAAGAGTATATGGAGAAAAAGAGAGAGGTTAAGAGAGTGGTGAAGCAATGTAAAAAGAGAGCAAATGAGAGAGTGGGTGAGATGTTATCAATAAATTTTGTTGAAAATAAGAAAAAGTTTTGGAGTGAGATTAACAAGTTAAGAAAGCCTAGAGAACAAATGGATTTGTCAGTTAAAAATAGGAGAGGAGAGTTATTAAATGGAGAGTTAGAGGTATTGGGAAGATGGAGGGAATATTTTGAGGAATTGTTAAATGTTGATGAAGATAGGGAAGCTGTGATTTCGTGTATAGGGCAAGGAGGAATAACATCTTGTAGGAGTGAGGAAGAGCCAGTTGTGAGTGTGGGGGAAGTTCGTGAGGCAGTAGGTAAAATGAAAGGGGGTAATGCAGCCGGGATTGATGGGATAAAGATAGAAATGTTAAAAGCAGGTGGGGATATAGTTTTGGAGTGGTTGGTGCAATTATTTAATAAATGTATGGAAGAGGGTAAGGTACCTAGGGATTGGCAGAGAGCATGCATAGTTCCTTTGTATAAAGGCAAAGGGGATAAAAGAGAGTGCAAAAATTATAGGGGGATAAGTCTGCTGAGTATACCTGGTAAAGTGTATGGTAGAGTTATTATTGAAAGAATTAAGAGTAAGACGGAGAATAGGATAGCAGATGAACAAGGAGGCTTTAGGAAAGGTAGGGGGTGTGTGGACCAGGTGTTTACAGTGAAACATATAAGATAAGGCTAAAGAGGTCTTTGTGGCATTTATGGATTTGGAAAAGGCGTATGACAGGGTGGATAGGGGGGCAATGTGGCAGATGTTGCAAGTGTATGGTGTAGGAGGTAGGTTACTGAAAGCAGTGAAGAGTTTTTACGAGGATAGTGAGGCTCAAGTTAGAGTATGTAGGAAAGAGGGAAATTTTTTCCCAGTAAAAGTAGGCCTTAGACAAGGATGTGTGATGTCACCGTGGTTGTTTAATATATTTATAGATGGGGTTGTAAGAGAAGTAAATGCGAGGGTCTTGGCAAGAGGCGTGGAGTTAAAAGATAAAGAATCACACACAAAGTGGGAGTTGTCACAGCTGCTCTTTGCTGATGACACTGTGCTCTTGGGAGATTCTGAAGAGAAGTTGCAGAGATTGGTGGATGAATTTGGTAGGGTGTGCAAAAGAAGAAAATTAAAGGTGAATACAGGAAAGAGTAAGGTTATGAGGATAACAAAAAGATTAGGTGATGAAAGATTGAATATCAGATTGGAGGGAGAGAGTATGGAGGAGGTGAATGTATTCAGTTATTTGGGAGTGGACGTGTCAGCGGATGGGTCTATGAAAGATGAGGTGAATCATAGAACTGATGAGGGGAAAAGAGTGAGTGGTGCACTTAGGAGTCTGTGGAGACAAAGAACTTTGTCCTTGGAGGCAAAGAGGGGAATGTATGAGAGTATAGTTTTACCAACGCTCTTATATGGGTGTGAAGCATGGGTGATGAATGTTGCAGCGAGGAGAAGGCTGGAGGCAGTGGAGATGTCGTGTCTGAGGGCAATGTGTGGTGTGAATATAATGCAGAGAATTCGTAGTTTGGAAGTTAGGAGGAGGTGCGGTATTACCAAAACTGTTGTCCAGAGGGCTGAGGAAGGGTTGTTGAGGTGGTTCGGACATGTAGCGAGAATGGAGCGAAACAGAGTGACTTCAAGAGTGTATCAGTCCGTAGTGGAAGGAAGGTGGGGTAGGGGTCGGCCTAGGAAAGGTTGGAGAGAGGGGGTAAAGGAGGTTTTGTGTGCGAGGGGCTTGGACTTCCGGCAGGCATGCGTGAGCGTGTTTGATAGGAGTGAATGGAGACAAATGGTTTTTAATACTTGACGTGCTGTTGGAGTGTGAGCAAAGTAACATTTATGAAGGGGTTCAGGGAAACCGGCAGGCCGGACTTGAGTCCTGGAGATGGGAAGTACAGTGCCTGCACTCTGAAGGAGGGGTGTCAATGTTGCAGTTTAAAAACTGTAGTGTAAAGCACCCTTCTGGCAAGACAGTGATGGAGTGAATGATGGTGAAAGTTTTTCTTTTTCGGGCCACCCTGCCTTGGTGGGAATCGGCCAGTGTGATAAAAAATAAAATAATATATATGTGTGTGCGTGTGTGTGTGTGTGTGTGTGTGTGTGTGTGTGTGTGTGTGTGTGTGTGTGTGTGTGTGTGTGTGTGTGCGCGCGTGTGTGTGTGTGTGTGTGTGTGTGTGTGTGTGTGTGTGTGTAAATGTACAAACATTATCTCTCAGTCTACAGCAGGATTCGAACCTGCAAGCTTGGCATCAGTGTACACAGTACTTTATCTACACAACCAGACTCCCAGTTTGCAGGTTCGAATCCTGCTGTGGAGTGAGAGATAATGTATTAAATACACCTGTACACATGCTCGTTAATGTAAATATCTCATCAGCCAATCACACGGCAGCATCTCAGTGCCTAAGAGCATGCAGACATGCTCAGTATGTTCACTTGTTGTTCAGACTGAACATTAGGGAAGAAATGTTCACAAGTGACTTTGTGGAATGATTCTTGGCGCCAGACAGTCGGGGAAACTTTACCTTTGATGACTTCCCCATAGTCTTTCTACTGCCAGAGCCCGGGCATGGGTCAGGTTCGTCTGGTGCTTGCCTGGTTTGAGTACCTCAAAAACTGTTCATCTCCTGGGATGGTCATTCACAGCAGTCACAAGAGCTTACATAGAATGGTATGAAAAACACAAAGCATCCAGTTCTGTGGATGAAAACTTCTTGATAATGAGGTCAGAGAATAATAGCCAGACTGGTTCAAGCTGATAGGAAGGCGACAGTAACTCAAATAACCATGTGTTACAGCAATGATATGCAGAAGAGAATCTCTGAACGCACAACACGTCGAACCTTGAAGATGATTGGCATGGCAGCAGTAGTCCACACTGGGTTCCACTCCTCTCAGCTAAGAAGAGGAAATTGACGGTACAGTGGGCACAGCTCACTAGAACTGGACAGCTTAAGATTAAAAAAAAAATAACCTAGTGTGACGAATCTTGATTTCTTGCGACATGCAGATGTTTATTCAGAATTTGGCGTAAACATCACGAAGCCAAGAATAAATTCTGCCTTGTGTCAACGGTTCAGGCTAGTGGTGGTAGTGGTGATGATGGTGGTGATGGTATTGGTGATGATTGTGATGATGATGGTGGTGAAAATAGTGGTGATTGTGGTGGTGGTAATGGTGGTGGTGCAATGGTGTGGTGGATGTTTCCATGGCACATTAAACCCCACAATACCAATTAAACATCGTTAAAATACCACAGGCTATTACAGTATCGTTGCTGACTGTGTATATCCCTTCAGAGCCACAGTCTATCCATGTTCCAGTGACAACTTCCAGCAGGATAATGTAGCATGTCACAAAACATATCATCTCAGCTGGTTCCAGGAACACGAGACATGTACACCAATGTCCTTCACGGTCACCAGATCTCAACACAACAACACTTTTCGCTGGACAAGGAGATACGCAGAGTGAATGTGCAGTCAACAGATCTACAGCAGCTGCGTGTTGCTGTAATAATAATAATAATAATAATAATAATAATAATAATAATAATAATAATAATAATAATAATAATCTTTATTACTACAAGTACATAATACAACTTATACTATAACCGACATCAAAGAAAGACAGTGAACCAGATGGTTTTGGTGCTGTCCTGGAGTACAGTGCACCAGATGGTTCTGGTGCTGTCCTGGAGTACAGTGCACCAGATGGTTCTGTTGCTGTCCTGGAGTACAGTGCACCAGATGGTTCTGGTGCTGTCCTGGAGGACAGTGCACCAGATGGTTCTGGTGCTGTCCTGGAGTACAGTGCACCAGATGGTTCTGGTGCTGTCCTGGAGTACAGTGCACCAGATGGTTCTGTTGCTGTCCTGGAGTACAGTGCACCAGATGGTTGTGGTGCTGTCCTGGAGTACAGTGCACCAGATGGTTGTGGTGCTGTCCTGGAGTACAGTGCACCAGATGGTTGTGGTGCTGTCCTGGAGTACAGTGCACCAGATGGTTGTGGTGCTGTCCTGGAGTACAGTGCACCAGATGGTTGTGGTGCTGTCCTGGAGTACAGTGCACCAGATGGTTGTGGTGCTGTCCTGGAGTACAGTGCACCAGATGGTTGTGGTGCTGTCCTGGAGTACAGTGCACCAGATGGTTGTGGTGCTGTCCTGGAGTACAGTGCACCAGATGGTTCTGGTGCTGTCCTGGAGTACAGTGCACCAGATGGTTGTGGTGCTGTCCTGGAGTACAGTGCACCAGATGGTTGTGGTGCTGTCCTGGAGTACAGTGCACCAGATGGTTGTGGTGCTGTCCTGGAGTACAGTGCACCAGATGGTTTTGGTGCTGTCCTGGAGTACAGTGCACCAGATGGTTCTGGTGCTGTCCTGGAGTACAGTGCACCAGATGGTTCTGTTGCTGTCCTGGAGTACAGTGCACCAGATGGTTCTGGTGCTGTCCTGGAGGACAGTGCACCAGATGGTTCTGGTGGTGTCCTCCAGGACAGCACCAGATAAATATAGTGGCCCTGGTGATTAAACAGGTAAAAACAACGCTACACAAATTCCAAAGGTACAAGGAAGCACTACTATTGGAGATTGAATAAAAAGCGCAGATGCTTCGGGAAAGAGTGGCGATATATTACCAGAAAAACACTGTTGGAAACACTGATTTTAATACAGTGGCTGCAGGTAATGAGGTGACAGAAAAAATGCACCAGTAGGGAACGCATCCACAAAAAATTCTAAACAGAAATCAGATCTATGCAAATTCTATGCTTTGGGTATCTGCAGACATGGAATATCTGGAAGAACAGGTTGGACGTGCAATTTTGAACATCCCCAAAAAATGACGTACATACATGACAACAGGAGGGTGCAACTCCCCTTCCTGTAATTTATTTCACCCCCAAATGTGTCACTCGTCACTCCATGAAAGAAAATACTACAACGTATACTGTCACTCTTCAGTCCAGGAAAGACATTGCTACAACCTATAGTGTCAGGCGCACCATCTAAAGGGGACAAGAAGATACAGATCACCCTTATGGGAAACAAACCAGGGGAGCCATAATCACTCTAGAGACGGAGGTTTTTAAGTGCCAGGATAGAAAGGAAACTGGCAAGAAATGACAGAAATCCCACACAAACTGAAAACATTTCTGGAGCGGATACACAGTCATTCGCCTCCACTACAGAACAACAGATATTAATGCCAGCAAACAAAGCCTCCCACATACCATCCGTACGACGACAGTTATCTTTGCAAACATACAGGGTCTAAAGTCATCAACAAACAACAAAATACCTTTCATCAGTGGATTGCACACAGAGTCAAACGCAGTGTTTGCTGCTTTCACAGAGACCCACATAAAGGTTAACTTTGACAACGAAATATGGATCACAGGCTATAATCTATTCAGATGCAAAAGAGTAAACAGGCAACAAGGGAAGGTTGGCGTGTACATCACAGAGTCGCTTATTTGCTCAGAACTACTTAACACCTCAAATGATGTAGTTGAAGTTTTGGCAGTAAAGACTGAAAACCAAAACCTTGTCATTGTGGATGTATACAAGCCTCCGGACGCTACTTCCCAACAGTTCCAGGAATAACTTTTCAAAACTGACCACTGTCTGGAAAATCTTCCAGCTGCTAGTGATTTCAACTTAAGACACCTAGAATGGAGGACTGCAGCAAATAATGTTTTAGCAGAGATCACCCCAGGAGGCAGCTCAGATGAAAATTCACACACACACATGAGCTATTAAATCTCTGCAACAAATTCACTTTAAACCAGCAAATAGTGGAGCCAACACGTCTGGAAAACACTAGACCTCGTTTTTACCAATAATGATGATCTGATACGGAATATAACAGTATCAAAGTCAATACATTCAGCCCCACAACATAATAGAGATACAGACATGTGTGCGCATTGCTCCTGACCAGCAAAAGGTGACCAGTTATGAAGGTGCCTTCACTAAATTCAACTTCAGTAACAAAAATATACAGTGGGATCAAGTCACCCATGTCCTAAATGAAACAAGCTAGGGAGATATCCTAAACAATACAGATTCTAACCTCTGTCTAGAAAGAATTAACTCTGTGGCACTTGAGGTATGTTCAAGGCACATTCCTTTAAGAAAAAAGGAAGAGAAAATGTAAACTAGAAAGAGAGAAATGCTTCCTATACAGGCGAAGACGAAGATTCACACAGCTGCTAAAATTGGCCAGTATATCTGAACTATGAAGGGAGGCACTGGTCAGAGAAATAGCAAATATCGAACTTAAGCTTAAAGAATCATACAGGAGGCAAGAAACAGGGACATCAAGTATCAAGGTAACACGACCTAATGTTACCACCCGTACAGGGAATCCAACCATGGACCACAGTGTGTGAGCTATGTCCGATACCAACCCAGCTACGGGACACCAGAATCTCTAAGGAATATTTCAGCACCTTGTTGAATCCATGCCACGAAGAATACAAGCTGTTCTGGAGGCGATGGGCGGTCCTAAGCAGTACTAGAGGGCTGTAAGCACACTCACAACGGTAATTCTACCAACTTTATTACAAGAATACAAGCTGTTCTGGAGGCGATGGGCGGTCCTAAGCAGTACTAGAGGGCTGTAAGCACACTCACAACCACACTAACATTCATGTTAGCTCACTCAGCTAACACACATAGTATAATAATAATAATAATAATATCTTTATTTCTACAAGTACATGTACAAGGTATACAGACCATAGCTGACATTAATGACTTACTACTATATAGAAAGCCCCTTGTTATGCAGAGCATTTCCCGCAAATTAGGTGAATTTTGTCTCAGGATGCAACCCACACCACTCTACTAACACTCAGGTACACCCATTTTACTGATGGGTGAACATGGATAACAAGTGTAAGGAAGCAAGCCCAATGTTTTCACCCTTGCCGGGAATTGAACCTGGACACTCAGCGTGCAAAGCAAGAGCTTTGCCTACCAGGCGACGAGCCACCATGGTTAGATAGAGACTTACGCTTAGAAAGGAGGAGCAGGGTCGTAAATGCCTAATCTAACAGACGAAGAAGAGTCGTAGATAAAGAGCCGGGCGATGTGAAGCATAAATAAACAGCAACACGTAACGCATGAGAACACACAACATGGCGTGCTGGCTGCGTCTTATACGGTGTATGTGTGGTAATCTTGATGATAATTGGTGGCTGGCAGACGGCAGGACAGGCGAGGACGAGGAAGGCTGCTTTACGGTGATGTCAGTTGTCGATGCATTTTTGATGTTTGTAAATTTTGAGCTGGAGATGATGAGTATTCTTGCGTTTGAAGTGCTGGGTCTTGTCTTATGAGTTGTAATGTCTTGAGGAGTGAGGAATATGAGCAGTGGGAGCCAGAGCTATCTGTAAACCTGACTGTCCTTGCACATATCTGTTCGTACAAGGTGGCCGCATTCATTTTATTCTCCTGCTGAGAGGTAGCATAAAAAGTGATATTTTTCCAGTGGAGGTAGTAATCAGTGTCGTGGTCTTCCGTATCAGTGCGTCTAGTGACAGATTTTTTTCGATTTTGCCACCGACGTGGCTAGTTTATTGTGCACCTCATATCCATCCTGTGGATGGTAGCGCAAGAGCATATGGATACACGAAAGGCCCAGGAATTAGGCCCCAAAAGGGTTAACAGGTGTACATATGTTTTTTTTTTCTCTACTTATCTGCAATTCACTTATCTGTTACAAGCAAATTTATGAAATTTGCTTAGTATATCTGGTATCTTATTTTCATTAATAAGATATCTTGACATGTCACATAGGTTATTATACTGTCTCTGTATTCCTCAATAAGTGGATAATTAAGCACATAGTGCTCAAGACAGTGACCATATGTCTGATCACATAATTTGCATTTAGTTTGATCATCTGTCTCTCCCAAACTGTCAGAAGTACTTGTAACCAAGCCTAAGCCAGGCCACTACATCATCAGTCAGTACTTGTAACCAAGCCTAAGCCAGGCCACAACATCATCAGTCAGTACTTGTAACCAAGCCTAAACCTGGCCACTACAACATCAGTCAGTACTTGTAACCAAGCCTAAGCCTGGCCACTACAACATCAGTCAGTACTTGTAACCAAGCCTAAGCCTGGCCACTACAATATCAGTCAGTACTTGTAACCAAGCCTAAGCCTGGCCACTACAACATCAGTCAGTACTTGTAACCAAGCCTAAGCCAGGCCACTACAACATCAGTCAGTACTTGTAACCAAGCCTAAGCCAGGCCACTACATCATCAGTCAGTACTTGTAACCAAGCCTAAGCCAGGCCACTACAACATCAGTCAGTACTTGTAACCAAGCCTAAGCCAGGCCACTACAACATCAGTCAGTACTTGTAACCAAGCCTAAGCCAGGCCACTACATCATCAGTCAGTACTTGTAACCAAGCCTAAGCCTGGCCACTACATCATCAGTCAGTACTTGTAACCAAGCCTAAGCCTGGCCACAACAACATCAGTCAGTACTTGTAACCAAGCCTAAGTCTGGCCACCACATCATCAGTCAGTACTTGTAACCAAGCCTAAGCCTGGCCACTACATCATCAGTCAGTACTTGTAACCAAGCCTAAGCCTGGCCACTACATCATCAGTCAGTACTTGTAACCAAGCCTAAGTGGAAATATAAACACATATGCAGTATACTGTGATCCTTTATTGACAACGTTTCACCCACACAGTGGGCTTTTTCAAGTCACACACAGATCTACCTGGGGTGGAAGGTACGGGAGTATTTATAGTCATGTTCAGAATGTTGAGGTCAGGTGGAGAATGCTGCATCTGATGATCTACCGGGTGGAGTTATAGAGTCTTGGGTAGCTTGGCAGGGGTATTGGACAAGTTGTGAGTAGACCTTCTGCAGTGTTCTATGTTCTTATGTGGGATAGCGATGAAGAAGTTTCTTGGCGAGTGGTTCAGCTATGTTATAGAAGCCGTTGTTCTGGTTGAAATTGTTGGTTATAGAGATAAGCGATGATTCCAGGATTCTTCGGTATTGAGTGTTGTCTTCTGTGGCGATAAGTCTTGAGTTTCTGTAGTTAATTAAATGGTTGTGTGAATTGCGATGTTGTACACAGGCATTCCTTGTATCGTCAGTCCTGCTTGCATATTGGTGTTCTGAAATACGTGTTTGGAGGTCTCTTGATGTTTCGCCCACGTATAATTTGTTGCAGTCATTACAAGGGATTATGTATACCCCTGCAGAGGATGGAAGTGGAAAAAGACACTTATGTACAGTTCAGGACATTTATTAAAGGAAACGTTTCGCCACGAGTGGCTTCTTCAGTCCTAATACAGAGAAAACTAAGAAAACATTTATATATATAGTGGCAGGAGTCAGGTGAGGTGACGCGTGGGTAGAGGTGGTGGTAGTAGTAGTAGTAGTAGTAGTAGTAGTAGTAGTAATGGAACTAAGGAGGTGAGGCAAGAGAGGGACCTGCTGGTATCAAGTAACACCAGTTCCCAGGATGGGTAATATCCTCTTGCTTAGTAATTTTGAAATACTGTAACTACCGGATTTTTGCTTTATAGTGTTACTGACAGAAATTAGTGCAGCTTCAATGCATTTTCTCCGTCTTAAGTCGTCTTCTTTAATAACTAGTTTAGCTTCATTGAATTTCATGAGGTGTCCAACATCGTCTCTATGTTGAACACATGCGTTTTTGCGGTCATCATTTCTGCAAGCATTTTTGTGTTCTGCTATTCTAATGTCCAGAGTTCTGGCTGTTTCCCCTACATATACTTTGTCACACCCCCCGCATGGTATAGTGTAGATTCCTGCACTTGTGCCAGAATCATGCTTGGGTTTTTGTACCATGTGGGGGGTGTGACAAAGTATATGTTTTACCTGGAGAGAGTTTCGGGGGTCAACGCCCCCGCGGCCCGGTCTGTGACCAGGCCTCCTGGTGGATCAGCCCCTGATCAACCAGGCTGTTGCTGCTGGCTGCACGCAAACCAACGTACGAGCCACAGCCCGGCTGATCAGGAACTGACTTTAGGTGCTTGTCCAGTGCCAGCTTGAAGACTGCCAGGGGTCTGTTGGTAATCCCCCTTATGTGTGCTGGGAGGCAGTTGAACAGTCTCGGGCCCCTGACACTTATTGTATGGTCTCTTAACGTGCTAGTGACACCCCTGCTTTTCATTGGGGGGATGGTGCATCGTCTGCCAAGTCTTTTGCTTTCGTAGTGAGTGATTTTCGTGTGCAAGTTCGGTACTAGTCCCTCTAGGATTTTCCAGGTGTATATAATCATGTATCTCTCCCTCCTGCGTTCCAGGGAATACAGGTTTAGAAACCTCAAGCGCTCCCAGTAATTGAGGTGTTTTATCTCTGTTATGCGCGCCATGAAAGTTCTCTGTACATTTTCTAGGTCAGCAATTTCACCTGCCTTGAAAGGTGCTGTTAGAGTGCAGCAATATTCCAGCCTAGATAGAACAAGTGACCTGAAGAGTGTCATCATGGGCTTGGCCTCCCTAGTTTTGAAGGTTCTCATTATCCATCCTGTGATTTTTCTAGCAGATGCGATTAATACAATGTTATGGTCCTTGAAGGTGAGATCCTCCGACATAATCACTCCCAGGTCTTTGACGTTGGTGTTTCGCTCTATTTTGTGGCCAGAATTTGTTTTGTACTCTGATGAAGATTTAATTTCCTCATGTTTACCATATCTGAGTAATTGAAATTTCTCATCGTTGAACTTCATATTGTTTTCTGCAGCCCACTGAAAGATTTGGTTGATGTCCGCCTGGAGCCTTGCAGTGTCTGCAATGGAAGACACTGTCATGCAGATTCGGGTGTCATCTGCAAAGGAAGACACGGTGCTGTGGCTGACATCCTTGTCTATGTCGGATATGAGGATGAGGAACAAGATGGGAGCTAGTACTGTGCCTTGTGGAACAGAGCTTTTCACCGTAGCTGCCTCGGACTTTACTCTGTTGACGACTACTCTCTGTGTTCTGTTAGTGAGGAAATTATAGATCCATCGACCGACTTTTCCTGTTATTCCTTTAGCACGCATTTTGTGCGCTATTACGCCATGGTCACACTTGTCGAAGGCTTTTGCAAAGTCTGTATATATTACATCTGCATTCTTTTTGTCTTCTAGTGCATTTAGGACCTTGTCGTAGTGATCCAATAGTTGAGACAGACAGGAGCGACCTGTTCTAAACCCATGTTGCCCTGGGTTGTGTAACTGATGGGTTTCTAGATGGGTCGTGATCTTGCTTCTTAGGACCCTTTCAAAGATTTTTATGATATGGGATGTTAGTGCTATTGGTCTGTAGTTCTTTGTTATTGCTTTACTTCCCCCTTTGTGGAGTGGGGCTATGTCTGTTGTTTTTAGTAACTGAGGGACGACCCCCGTGTCCATGCTCCCTCTCCATAGGATGGAAAAGGCTCGTGATAGGGGCTTCTTGCAGTTCTTGATGAACACAGAGTTCCATGAGTCTGGCCCTGGGGCAGAGTGCATGGGCATGTCATTTATCGCGTGTTCGAAGTCATTTGGCGTCAGGATAACATCGGATAGGCTTGTGTTAATCAAATTTTGTGGCTCTCTCATAAAAAATTCATTTTGATCTTCGACTCTCAGTCTGGTTAGCGGCTTGCTAAAAACTGAGTCATATTGGGACTTGAGTAGCTCACTCATTTCCTTGCTGTCATCTGTGTAGGACCCATCTTGTTTAAGTAGGGGCCCAATACTGGACGTTGTTCTCGATTTTGATTTGGCATAGGAGAAGAAATACTTTGGGTTTCTTTCGATTTCATTTATGGCTTTTAGTTCTTCCCGCGATTCCTGAAACAGCCGGAACTCTGGACATTAGAATAGCAGAACACAAAAATGCTTGCAGAAATGATGACCGCAAAAACGCATGTGTTCAACATAGAGACGATGTTGGACACCTCATGAAATTCAATGAAGTTAAACTAGTTATTAAAGAAGACGACTTAAGACGGAGAAAATGCATTGAAGCTGCACTAATTTCTGTCAGTAACACTATAAAGCAAAAATCCGGTAGTTACAGTATTTCAAAATTACTAAGCAAGAGGATATTACCCATCCTGGGAACTGGTGTTACTTGATACCAGCAGGTCCCTCTCTTGCCTCACCTCCTTAGTTCCATTACTACTACTACCACCTCTACCCACGCGTCACCTCACCTGACTCCTGCCACTATATATATATGTTGTGTATGAATGGTATATAATACCGACAAGATGAGATTAAGACACATGTGCAACATCTGAGTATCTTTATTGTAGACGTTTCGCCATCCAGTGGCTTTATCAATACAAATTCTAGGACATAACTTGAAGACAGTAGAACTATGTACAGAAGATGAGGTAATCAGTCCCTCAACCTAGGAGTAGGTGCGAAGAGCACCATAGTCGTGGAGATTGTGAAGCAGAAGAAAGGAGCCTGGCGCTTATATAGTAACGTCAGGTGTAGCAGACGAGGGCATATTCACTGGTAGGCGGGATTCCCCAGTGGAAGTAGGTCCTTCCCAAAGAGATGGGTTAGTTGTAGTAGTAGTAGTTGTCGTAGTCGTGAAGGTTATGTACATGTCCTCAGAATTAAGATTCCATGATGTTGCAGTGTCTGACAAGTTGTGTACGAATGGTATATAATACCGACAAGATGAGATTAAGACACATGTGCAACATCTGGGTATCTTTATTGTAGACGTTTCGTCATCCAGTGGCTTTATCAATACAATTTGTTGGAAACATGTTTGGCAATGGAGTTGGTGGGGAGGTCTATGTATCTCTTCTCGGCAGTGTCTTGGACTGACGATACAAGGAATGCCTGTGTACAACATCGCAATTCACACAACCGTTTAATTAACTACAGAAACTCAAGACTTATCGCCACAGAAGACAACACTCAATACCGAAGAATCCTGGAATCATCGCTTATCTCTATAACCAACAATTTCAACCAGAACAACGGCTTCTATAACATAGCTGAACCACTCGCCAAGAAACTTCTTCATCGCTATCCCACATAAGAACATAGAACACTGCAGAAGGTCTACTCACAACTTGTCCAATACCCCTGCCAAGCTACCCAAGACTCTATAACTCCACCCGGTAGATCATCAGATGCAGCATTCTCCACCTGACCTCAACATTCTGAACATGACTATAAATACTCCCGTACCTTCCACCCCAGGTAGATCTGTGTGTGACTTGAAAAAGCCCACTGTGTGGGTGAAACGTTGTCAATAAAGGATCACATTATACTGCATATGTGTTTATATTTCCACTGTGTCGGTATTTGATACCATTTATTTTCAACCAAGCCTAAGCCTGGCCACTACATCATCAGTCAGTACTTGTAACCAAGCCTAAGCCAGGCCACTACAACATCAGTCAGTACTTGTAACCAAGCCTAAGCCTGGCCACTACATCATCAGTCAGTACTTGTAACCAAGCCTAAGCCAGGCCACTACATCATCAGTCAGTACTTGTAACCAAGCCTAAGCCTGGCCACTACAACATCAGTCAGTACTTGTAACCAAGCCTAAGCCTGGCCACTACATCATCAGTCAGTACTTGTAACC
Organism: Cherax quadricarinatus; assembly: GCF_038502225.1. Taxonomy (NCBI): domain Eukaryota; kingdom Metazoa; phylum Arthropoda; class Malacostraca; order Decapoda; family Parastacidae; genus Cherax; species Cherax quadricarinatus. Next base: position 6,500,352 of record NC_091388.1, on the reverse strand, counting down.
AAGCCTAAGCCAGGCCACTACATCATCAGTCAGTACTTGTAACCAAGCCTAAGCCTGGCCACTACAACATCAGTCAGTACTTGTAACCAAGCCTAAGCCTGGCCACTACAACATCAGTCAGTACTTGTAACCAAGCCTAAGCCTGGCCATTACAACATCAGTCAGTCTGTTCACATTGCAAGTTGCTCCATAAACATACTTATCTACGTTCATGTTATCATAGTGGGTTATAGATCTACTCAGGCTTCTAACTGCATTCCTATAACAATCATTTTCATTATTTACTTCTCTCCTAATATTATTCCTAATGCTAGACACAGTTATACCAAAGTTATATTCTACATTCTCCTTCTGGGTACGAGGTTTACCTGGAGTTTACCTGGAGAGGATTTCAGGGGTCAACACCCCAGCGGCCCGGTCTGAGACCAGGCTTCATGGTGGATAAGGGTCTGATCAACCAGGCTGTTACTGCTGGCCGCACGCAAGCTGACGTACGAACCACAGCCCGGTTGGTCAGGTACTGACTTTAGGTGCTTATCCAGTGCCTTCTTGAAGACAGCCATGGGTCTATTGGTAATCCCCCTTATGTATGCTCGGAGGCAATTGAACAGTCTTGGGCCTCGGACATTTACTGGTGAGGACATAGTTGGTTCCACAACTGTGGAGTGGAGACAGTGGTGGAGGTGAGGCCGTCGACTGGTCCACTGGTGCAGTGGGGAGTGGAGACAGAGGTGGACTCTGATTGGTGGATGCAGGATGACAGCAGGCGTCATCTTACTTCGAGTAGCAATTCTTGCAAGTCATCTGGTGCATCGATACTGACAATTTTCTGAATTATCTTCAAAATATCAGCTGAAGGAGGACTGGCTGGGAAGTTGAATGATGGCAGTTTGTTTCTTCGAAAGGTTATTAATAGTCGTGTTGAATAATCCTGGGTGTGCAGCGTTTTGCATGTGTGCAAATGTCATGCAATAATAGAATTTCGTGGTAGTGGGGAGGTGGTAGGTGGTGGCGACTGCTGAATATCTTGGAGGATCTTGGTGGTTGTCGACTGGAGCTTAAGTAGGGGAGTTTCCAGTTGTCTTCCAAAGGTCTTCTTGTATCTTCTTTGTTAAGATCTTACGAACAGGATATTTGGCTGCCAGAGTGTGATGGTCACTTCTACAGTTTATGTAAGTGGGAGCAGTGGTAGAGGTGCAGGAACGGAAGTCGTGTCCTTCATACCCGCAGGTGGAACAGATTTTGTTCTTGACATGACATTCGGTGGTTGAGTGATTGTAGGAGCAGCATGTCCAACAAGTTGTTTATGTTTAAAGCGTCCAGGCTCAATTTGTCGAGGGTTTATTAAGTATTATGATATAGCCGTTCCATCAGACAGGGCTCTGGTAGCCATGTTGACGTCAAGAAACTAAGTAAGTAAGTTTATTCAGGTATACACAAATACAGTTACATAGAATTATCATACATAGCAGCATATGTGTAGAGAACCTGGGATAACCCAAAAAAGTCAGACAGAGTGACTTATTTCCATTGGGGTCCTTCGCTTTAGCATCGAGGATGCGTTGGGGATCTTCACAACATTGTCGATCTCGGCCCATTCGTTTAGGTCTTCAAGTGACGACTTGAGGTCCTGGGTGGACATGACAGTGATGAGCTTATCTAGGCGTTTCTTGGACACACATCGTTTAGCTCGCGTGTAAGTTGAGGGTGGAGATGGTAAAGGCAAGGTCGTCGAGGGTCGTCATCGCAGGTACTCACCTAATTATGGTTGCAGGGGTCGAGACTCAGCTCCTGGCCCCTGGTGGTGTAAGTACCTTAGCTTCCACATCATCGACGAAGGTAACGAGGAAAGCTTCCTTTAGAGAAATAATACTCGGGAACTTGACTCTCAATCTGCTTTTGAGGGCAGACTCAAGTTCAAGCTTCGTAGTATCGGTGATGACAGCACTCGTGGGTTTAATCCTCACACGATGCGACATCGTGGAAGACGAGAGTCTCGTGGAGACAGGTAGATGCTCCCCTCCCCAACGGGGATCGTAGGGAGAATGATAAGAGCATTATTATTATTATTATTAAATATTCGCCGGTATTCTCCCGTCCCGGGCCTTTTCCAAGTGGTGGCCCGGCCTTGGCTCCCTCTTTACGGAGTGTCTGAGACTTAAGTCTCCCATGGGAGGAGGCACAAGTGCCTCCTCATCTTTGTGACCAACTGTCCCCAGGCCTAGCCACAAGCTAGGCCTCTCTGGTCTGCCATCCCCGCCCCAAGGGGACAAATGGGAATGACAGTCTTGTGAGCTGAGAGCCCGGGCTCAGGCACCTACCCTACCCTAGAAGGGCTGGGCATGGTGTCGATGGATAAGAGCAGGAGAGTATGTGACTTCATTTCAAGGTATAACAACCTAGCTGACTTTACTGGGCTATCCTGTGATATATCTCCATAATATATCAACAGTATAAGCGTATAACATCTACATCCAAATATACTCATTAAACATATTGAATTTAATCATCATAAAATCATTTGTAGGTTTCCACTAGAAAATATATCGTGTGTTATCAGAATTATTCCTATATAATATATTAGTTACTCCAGAAATTAAAGAAAAATGGATGTACGTTTTCTTTATATAATTACTGCACATACTATTAAATAATTTATTTCCACAAAATCTTACTGGATTTTGTGAGTCTTCCATTGGAACAGATATATCATCAGATCATTTCCCAAGATTAACAACTCTAGATAATGGTAATGCTGTCCTCCCTGGTAGATATTCAAACGGAAACGCTTTCATGGTCCCTCTGATCAGCATGATGACTGTCGCACATGTTACAGACTGGTATAATTCTTATGAATATTCCTCTGTTGAGACCTTTAACAATGACCTTGTAAGCAATACTCAGAATCAGAACTGCCACTGAGACCTGGTACACCAAACCCAGTTAACTTACATAATATAAAATATCATACCTACTAACTAATTCCTAGTATGTTTACCGTATTTTCAAATTCAAAGTTTATTCTCTATAAGGATTACAATGCTGAGTTTACATAATTTGGTTATTGTGTGGTTTACATGTAGTAAAATAATAATTACAGAGTGTACCACTAGAACACCTAGCATGGCTAGGCATTTCGGGCAGACTTAGTTTAAATCTTAATTTTAAAATATTACAAATTATGATGTAAGTTGGTATTATGGCTAAGTGACTAAATACTAGTTTGTGAGTTTAGCAATGTGAATGCTTTTGTTTTGGCACAATACATAGTTTCAGTATTGGAGTATCACAGGATTCATTATTTTAAGTAAGTCACTTTATTTGACTTTTTTGGGTTATCCTGGTAGGTAATCTACACATATGTTGCTATGTATGATAATTTATTTAGCTGTGTTTATGTGTACCTGTACCTGAATCAACTTACTACTACAGTGATCCTGAACCTCGAACATTGAAGGGTACTGCTCGCAGACTAGGCCTATAGAAAATATCGTACCCCTAAGATGTTGAAGCTTTCTCAAACTGCCCATGCTGCTGCCAGGGAGCGTATGACAGAGCTTCGACAGACTGGGAAAAATTTGTCAATAGTCTCAATGCTCACACCCCACTTAGGTGGGCATGGAGGGACATAAACAGACTTAAGGGTACCAGAACTGGTCAGATCGCGCACCCTCATCCCTTACATAGGGAGAATGAGTCAGTGTTTGGGCTGCTATATCTATCTATGACAATTTTCCCAGTGCCACACAGGCGAGATTTATGGAGAAACATGATGCAAGGGAGAGACTGATTTGTTTTATGCTCAGCAAGGAAGATGACTGTAACCTTCCCTTCACTAACTTTGAGGTCGAAGTAGCACTAATTAAGGGTAACTTCACGTCGTCTGGGAAGGATGGTATTCCGTACAAAATACTCAGATTGCTTTGTCGAGTAATAACGGGTGGCCCGGTGGCCTGGTGGCTAAAGCTAAGGCTTCACACACGGAGGGCCCGGGTTCGATTCCCGGCGGGTGGAAACATTTCGACGCGTTTCCTTACACCTGTTGTCCTGTTCACCTAGCAGCAAATAGGTACCTGGGTGTTAGTCGACAGGTGTGGGTCGCATCCTGGGGGACAAGATATCGTAGGGGTTCTTAAATGGAGATATCGAGGGTTGAAGGTAGACACACTTGTTGGATGGTAACATATATATTGTCAGACTGTGATGATGAATGTGGAGTGGAGCCCAGCCTTGCCGTGTTCTAGTCTGGATGGTCTGCCGCCTAGTGAGAGGGAGGCAGAGGTACGAGCCTACACATGCGCATCCCGTGACGTCACACAAAGTCACAGGCCTACAAGGGATCTCCTATCTAAAGCACATGGATGATACTAATATGCTATGCTATAACACAGGGATCAGCAACTATGCTGACAGCTCGGTCATGTTACGTATGTCGTCTCGACATACACTACTATCTATAGGCTGAACAGGCAGGCGGTTCTGGGCTGATTCTATACAATAACAAATTCATATATAACTTAGAACTAATGGATGAAGTCATACCAGATGTTCAATGTGCCATAAATTCTGCTTACAATGCTTCCATAGGTGATACTCCACATTATGCATTGTATGGCGTAGACCCCAATGGGAATAAATTGGACAGTCCTCGATGACGCACTGACTTTCTTGGGTTATCCTGGGTGGCCAACCCTCCGGGGTTAAAAATCCGAACGAAATCTTATCTTATCTTAACATGAGCTGTGTAACTGCCGAGCTTCCTAAATCTTGGACCAACAACCTAATCATTCCCATTCCTAAGTCAAATCAACAAAATGCATTTCGCCCAATATCTCTTGCTAGCTGTTTGTGTAAAACATTTGAGAGGATGATTCTTAATCGCCTCATGCACAGAATCAAACAATGTTTGCCTATCCGGTTGCATGGTTTCATGCATGGAAGGAGCGTGCATCATTGCATAACCACTTTTCTCACCCTGCACACTGACAGCTCATACACTACCTTCCTTGACCTTAAATCTGCTTTTGATGTCGCCAACCGACATGTAGTCATTAGTTAACTTGCAAGACTGGATGTTGGAGGATGGCTTCTCCGCAGGATTAAAGGCTACCTGTCCAACAGAAAGTCTTCTGTGTTGTTCCAGGGACATAGAAGTATAACTAAAGACTTTGAATTAGGAACCCCACAGGGAGGTGTGCTCAGTCCCACTCTGGAAAATCCTAGAGGGACTAGTACCGAACTTGCACACGAAAATCACTCACTACGAAAGCAAAAGACTTGGCAGACGATGCACCATCCCCCCAATGAAAAGCAGGGGTGTCACTAGCACGTTAAGAGACCATACAATAAGTGTCAGGGGCCCGAGACTGTTCAACTGCCTCCCAGCACACATAAGGGGGATTACCAACAGACCCCTGGCAGTCTTCAAGCTGGCACTGGACAAGCACCTAAAGTCAGTTCCGGATCAGCCGGGCTGTGGCTCGTACGTTGGTTTGCGTGCAGCCAGCAGCAACAGCCTGGTTGATCAGGCTCTGATCCACCAGGAGGCCTGGTCACAGACCGGGCCGCGGGGGCGTTGACCCCCGGAACTCTCTCCAGGTAAACTCCAGGTAAACTATGCCTAATCAGCCGAATCATTATATGATTAGCTTTGCTGATGATATAATGATTTACTCCACCGGATTCTCCAACACCCAAAAGATTCTTAACCATGTACTAGCCTGGTGTCAGGACCTGAGGTTGATTATCTGTACTGAGAAAACAGTTACTTAACAAGCGTCCTCCTCGTCAGAGAGGCACAGTTCCCAGGATCCAGTTGCCTGACGGGTCTCCACTAGTCTATGTAACTAGATACAAGTATCTAGGCCTTGAAGTCCCATTATTTGGACTTGTAACAGGACTTTGTCGCCAATGCAGAGAAAGGCTGAGAGCACCTAGATTATTATTATTATTATAATCAAGGGGGAAGCGGTAAACCCGGAGGATTATACAGCGCCTGGGGGGGGCGATGTGGAAGGCATTTAGGCTTAATTCGGGGAACTGGAGCACAGATCCAATTCCCTAAATCAAGAGCCCCTCACCAACATCAAGGAACCTTCCTTGAGGGGAGAGAGCACCTAGAGCTGTGGCAGGGTTTCATCACAGGTATGGTGCTAATGTTAAAATTGTGAAAATGATGTATTTTCTTTATATTAGATCATTGGTTGATTATGCCGCGCCACTACTTGCTCTTGTGTCATACTGGAAGCTTGGAGGGCTGGAGAAATTGCAGAATGAAGCAATGAGGATCATCTTAAGATGCCATCGCGCTGCCAAAATTCTAAATATGAAGAAAGAACTTGATATCCCAAGTATCAGAGATCGTGTCACTGAAAGAAATATCCTCATTTGGGTCAATATACTCAGGCAAGCACATTCAAACATGGCTTTTAAACAAGGCTACCCAGCTTTTGAGATACCTGTGGCCGAGTGGTCTAGAGCGTCACTTGGGAACCTTGCCAGCCTCCCCTGACGTGGTTTCGAATCCTAATGACTGCAATCTTTCTTTGTATAATAACATATGTGCAAATTACCCAGGATACACCCAAACAAATCAGACAAAATAACTTATATCTCTTTGTTGATTCGGATTCACTTAGCTTTCAGAATGTTCGCTGACTGTTTATAGCTCTGAGAGCCCCGTCAGCCGTATAAAGGTTTAGTATATCATTTGTCAGTCGCTCTGAGAAGGCCAGCTGCTAGAGAACAACTGGATATTGGAGGTCTGTCACCTTGTTCAATTCTTCATTGAACTCTGTGAGATGAAATAAGATTTGCTGCGGTTTTTAATTCGGGGTAGGGAGGGTTAGCCAGCCAGGATAACCCGGGGTAGGGAGGGTTAGCCAGCCAGGATAACCCGGGGTAGGGAGGGTTAGCCAGCCAGGATAACCCGGGGTAGGGAGGGTTAGCCAGCCAGGATAACCCGGGGTAGGGAGGGTTAGCCAGCCAGGATAACCCGGGGTAGGGAGGGTTAGCCAGCCAGGATAACCCGGGGTAGGAAGGGTTAGCCAGCCAGGATAACCCGGGGTAGGGAGGGTTAGCCACCCAGGATAACCCGGGGTAGGGAGGGTTAGCCAGCCAGGATAACCCGGGGTAGGGAGGGTTAGCCAGCCAGGATAACCCGGGGTAGGGAGGGTTAGCCAGCCAGGATAACCCGGGGTAGGAAGGGTTAGCCAGCCAGGATAACCCGGGGTAGGGAGGGTTAGCCACCCAGGATAACCCGGGGTAGGGAGGGTTAGCCAGCCAGGATAATCCGGGGTAGGGAGGGTTAGCCACCCAGGATAACCCGGGGTAGGAAGGGTTAGCCAGCCAGGATAATCCGGGGTAGGGAGGGTTAGCCACCCAGGATAACCCGGGGTAGGGAGGGTTAGCCAGCCAGGATAATCCGGGGTAGGAAGGGTTAGCCACCCAGGATAACCCGGGGTAGGAAGGGTTAGCCAGCCAGGATAATCCGGGGTAGGGAGGGTTAGCCACCCAGGATAACCTGGAGTAGGAGGGTTAGCCACCCGGGGTAGGGTTGGATAGCCACCCAGGATAACCCGGGGTAGGGAGGGTTAGCCACCCAGGATAACCCTGGGTAGGGAAGGTTTGGCACCCAGGATAACCCGGGGTAGGGAGGGTTAGCCACCCAGGATAACCCGGGGTAGGGAGGGTTAGCCACCCAGGATAACCCGGGGTAGGGAGGGTTAGCCACCCAGGATAAACCGGGGTAGGGAGGGTTAGCCACCCAAGATAACCCAAGAAAGTCAGTGGGTCATCGAGGACTGTAGCACCCAGGTACCTACTTGCTGCTCACCCAGGTACCTACTTGCTGCTCACCCAGGTACCTACTTACTGCTAGATGAATAGGGACAGCAGGCGTAAGGAAACATGCCCAAGGTTTCTACCAGTGCCGGGGATCGAACCACGGACATTTAGTGCGTGAGGCGAGTGCGTTGTCTACCACGCCACGGGGGGTTAATAACCCAGGACAGCCTAATTCCTTTCCCAGGATTCCCCCCACACCACTCAACTAGCACCCAGGTACCTATTTGCTACTAGGTGAACAAGGGCAGCAGGTGTTATTCATGACACCTGCTCCCATTTACATCCCTCCTCACACAGGACTGAACCCGGAGCCTTAGGTTTTGAACGCACGTCCTTAGTATAACAAATATTATTACTAAACTCTGTATCCTATTTGGATAGGATCCAAATCCTTTATAAAGAGATTCAACCCCATTATCAATCCTAGTTCTTAAGAGAGTCGATTCCGGTACTGAATCTCTATATTTTTAGGCCCCCCCATAAGAGACTTAGATCCTAAGGTTGATCCCAGTTCTTATGACAAACACATGAGGATCCAGCACCACTCCAACTGACAAAAGTTCTTAATCCTCTATGTATAGAGTTCAGTGGCTCAAAGTGGCCTATGCTAGTCTTGAAAATAGTGAACCCAAGACAGACTATGTTAAAGGTTTTATTGGGTTAGTGTCGTGCTCTGTGTCGAGGGATATTAAGCTCTGGTTTAGAAAGACACGTAAGCAAACACAGACATATTTATTAGAAAACGTTTCGGTCCTGGGACCTTGATCAAGGTCCCAGGACCGAATGACTTGATAAAGCTCTACATAGAATCATAACTTGATAAAGCTCCACACAGGGTCAAACATGACATGTTGAAGCTCTACACACGGTCATCACTTGATAAAGCTCTACACACGGCCATCACTTGATAAAGCTCTACACACGGCCATCACTTGATAAAGCTCTACACACAGCCATCACTTGATAAAGCTCTACACACAGCCATCACTTGATAAAGCTCTACACACAGCCATCACTTGATAAAGCTCTACACACAGCCATCACTTGATAAAGCTCTACACACAGCCATCACTTGATAAAGCTCTACACACAGCCATCACTTGATAAAGCTCTACACACAGCCATCACTTGATAAAGCTCTACACACGGCCATCACTTGATAAAGCTCTACACACAGCCATCACTTGATAAAGCTCTACACACAGCCATCGCTTGATAAAGCTCAATACACAGCCATCACTTGATAAAGCTCTACACACGGCCATCACTTGGTAAAGCTCTATACACAGCCATCACTTGATAAAGCTCTACACACAGCCATCACTTGATAAAGCTCTACACACGGCCATCACTTGATAAAGCTCTACACACGGCCATCACTTGATAAAGCTCTACACACAGCCATCACTTGATAAAGCTCTACACACAGCCATCACTTGATAAAGCTCTACACACAGCCATCACTTGATAAAGCTCTATACAGCCATCACTTGATAAAGCTCTACACACAGCCATCACTTGATAAAGCTTTATACAGCCATCACTTGATAAAGCTCTACACACAGCCATCACTTGATAAAGCTCTACACACAGCCATCACTTGATAAAGCTCTATACAGCCATCACTTGATAAAGCTCTACACACAGCCATCACTTGATAAAGCTTTATACAGCCATCACTTGATAAAGCTCTATACAGCCATCACTTGATAAAGCTCTATACAGCCATCACTTGATAAAGCTCTACACACAGCCATCACTTGATAAAGCTCTACATACAGCCATCACTTGATAAAGCTCTACACACAGCCATCACTTGATAAAGCTCTACACACAGCCATCACTTGATAAAGCTCTACACGGTCAAACATGACTTGATAAAGCTCCACACAGACTTGATAAAGTCTGTGTAGAGCTTTATCATGACTATAAAGTTCCACACAGACTTGATAAAGTCTGTGTAGAGCTTTATCGTGACTTTATAAAGCTCCACACAGACTTGATAAAGTCTGTGTAGAGCTTTATCGTGACTTTATAAAGCTCCACACAGACTTGATAAAGTCTGTGTAGAGCTTTATCATGACTTAATAAAGCTCTACAGAGAGCCAAATTCTCTACTTACAGAAGCTCTCTCCTTCATAACGTAACCCAGCGTCATCACAGGGGCCCTGGACTATTGTTTACATCCACTCAATAGGCTGAGGGACGCCCAAGGACGCTGATATATATACAGAGGGCGCTGGGGACGCCGCAGCCAGCTGTGGCAAGGACGAATCTGGTATAAATAGCAACAGAATCCTACGTGAAATACTGCCTTAAAGGACCTCTCTCAAGGACTCCCGTCTTGCCTAGCGGGGTTTATAAGTTTTATTAAGGGACAGGTACACTTAAATATACTTACTCAAATTATTATACATAGTAACATGTGTGTAAATTACCTATCAGGATAACCACTATTGGGGATGTGGGATGCTTCTGCCAGCCATGTTGACCCTCTCTAGTGAGGTTCAGATAATAAGGGAAGGTATATAAGGGGAGAACAGAGAGATGTGCAAGAGAGAGAGGGGGAAGAGAGGAAACTAAAGAGGAACCTGGCAGTAGCAGCATCGACGGGTGGGGGTGGTTGGGGGAAATAATAGTTACGTAAGGTAGGTTGGGAGGGGATTTGTGTGAGGGTGGTGGAAGGTGGCAACAGCCAGATAGAGATAGTTTTAGCTCTCTCTGTTTCTCTCTCTCTCGTTCTCGCTCTCTCTCTGTGTATGTGTCTCAGTCTGCCTCAGCTCATTATGATTTATTTCTCAGTAGCTATTGGGAAATAACATTCTTATTCTGATGGCCAGCCCCCCCCTCTCTCTCTTTCCCTCCCTCCCTCCTCTCTCTCTCTCTCTCTCTCTCTCTCTCTCTCTCTCTCTCGTTGCAGCTGTTGCTATGCATTGGCAGCCATGGGGTTGCTACTGCCAAACATTGCATCGATCCTTCCGTGAGTCTGTCTACGTCTTCTCCATTCACTGTATTCAGCCCCTACCAGTGTGTGTGTGTGTGTGTGTGTGTGTGTGTGTGTGTGTGTGTGTGTGTGTGTGTGTGTGTGTGTGTGTGTGTGTGTGTCTGTCTGTCTGTCTGTCCGTCTTCTGTGTCTTGTGTTCTCAGTTCGACTGGATCTATGTAAAGTTTTATCTCTACATAGTTTTCTCTTCCGTAGTCGTTCTTAATTTTCTCTCTACCATCACCCTTATATTTCTTCTATGTCTGACTAACCTATAGTGAAGACCTGATCTAGTCTTGCTGGTTCATCCCTGTATACACATTGCAATATTTAATGTTTCATTACTGTATCCACCAGTCTTACCGTATTTCTCATGACTTGAAAAAGTGAATAAAATGAATAAGAATGCTGAAGATGGGGTAATGAGTAAGACGAGAAAGGAAAAGGTGGTGACGCAGGTCAAGAAAGAGGTTAAACAAGACAGATGTGAAGGAGGTCATGCAGGTCAGGGAAGAAGTTAAAGGTGACCTGGTATTGGTGTATGTGTTGTGGATGCCACACTACACTACCACTTGAGCCACTCAAAACTAACTGCTGCTTCCAGTACATGATACAACTTATACAGACCATAGCTGACATCAATGACATACTATATAGAAAGCCCCTTGTTATGTAGAACGTTTCTGGCAGCTTAGATTTGTCCCCTGGATGCGACCCACACCAGTCGACTAAGACCCAGGTACCTACTTACTGCTAGGTGAACATAGACAGCATATCGTGTCTTTAGGAAACGTCCTAATGTTTCACCCGTACCGGGAAACGAACCACGGACCTCAGTGTATTATATACACGACTGAAGAATCCTGCTATGCAGTCGACACTTTTAAGAACATAAGAAAGGAGGAACACCGCAGCATGCCTATTGGCTCATACTAGGCAGGTTCTTCTCAAACCCAATCCCACTAACAAAAATATTCGTTGAAGGTCTTTGCTCTGTATTCCCTCGAACGCAGGCGAGAGAGATACATGATAATATGCACTTGGAAGGTCCTGGAGGGATTGGTACCAAACCTGCACTCGAAAATTACTCCATGTGAAAGGAAAAGACTCGGCAGGAGATGCAACATTCCCCCGATGAAAAGCAGGGGCTCCACGAGTGCACTGAGAGACAACACAATAAGTGTCAGGGGCCCAAGACTGTTCAACTGCCTCCCAGCATACATAAGGGGGATTATCAATAGACCCCTGGCTGTCTTCAAGAAGGCATTGGACAAGCACCTAAAGTCAGTACCTGACCAACCGGGCTGTGGTTCGTACGTCAGCTTGCGTGCTACCAGCAGTAACAGCCTGGTTGATCATATCCTTATCCACCATGAGGCCTGGTTTCAGACCGGACCGCGGGGGCGTTGACCCCCGAAACTCCAGTTAAAGTCCAGGTAAACCCAACCCAATTTTGGGCTATAAACATACCCAACACCCAAATGTTCTATATATGTCTCATCTACCACCACTACCACCATCTAAGCCAGTCTCATCTACCACCACTACCACCATCAAAGCCAGTCTCATCTACCACCACTACCACCATCTAAGCCAGTCTCATCTACCACCACTACCACCATCAAAGCCAGTCTCATCTACCACCATCAAACTCAGTCTCATCTACCACCATCACAGTCAGTCTCATCTACCACCACTATCACCATCACAGCCAGTCTCATCTACCACCACTACCACCATCACAGCCAGTCTCATCTACCACCATCAAAGTCAATCTCATATACCACCATCAAACTCAGTCTCATCTACCACCATCACAGTCAGTCTCATCTACCACCACCACCACCATCACAGCCAGTCTCATCTACCACCATCAAACTCAGTCTCATCTACCACCATCACAGTCAGTCTCATCTACCACCACTACCACCATCAAAGTCAGTCTCATCTACCACCACTACCACCATAAAAGTCAGTCTCATCTACCACCATCAAAGTCAGTCTCATCTACCACCACTACCACCATCAAAGTCAGTCTCATCTACCACCACTACCACCATCATAGCCAATCTCATCTACCACCACTACCACCATCCAAGTCAGTCTCATCTACCACCACTACCACCATCAAAGTCAGTCTCATCTACCACCACCACCACCACCACCATCACAGCCAGTCTCATCTACCACCACTACCACCATCATAGCCAGTCTCATCTACCACCACTACCACCATCGTAGCCAATCTCATCTACCACCACTACCACCATCAAAGTCAGTCTCATCTACCACAACTACCAACATCAAAGTCAGTCTCATCTACCACCACTACCACAATCATAGCCAATCTCATCTACCACCACTACCACCATCAAAGTCAGTCTCATCTACCACCGTTACCACCATCAGAGCCAGTCTCATCTACCACCACTACCACCATCAAAGTCAGTCTCATCTACCACCACCATCAAAGCCAGTCTCATCTACCACCACTACTAGAATCAAAGTCAGTCTCATCTACCACCACTTCCACCATCAAAGTCAGTCTCATCTACCACCACTACCACCATCATAGCCAATCTCATCTACCACCACTACCACCATCCAAGTCAGTCTCATCTACCACCACTACCACCATAAAAGTCAGTCTCATCTACCACCATCAAAGTCAGTCTCATCTACCACCACTACCACCATCAAAGTCAGTCTCATCTACCACCACTACCACCATCATAGCCAATCTCATCTACCACCATCCAAGTCAGTCTCATCTACCACCACTACCACCATCAAAGTCAGTCTCATCTACCACCACCACCACCACCACCATCACAGCCTGTCTCATCTACCACCACTACCACCATCATAGCCAGTCTCATCTACCACCACTACCACCATCAAAGTCAGTCTCATCTACCACCACTACCACCATCAAAGTCAGTCTCATCTACCACCACTACCACCATCAAAGTCAGTCTCATCTACCACCACTACCACCATCAAAGTCAGTCTCATCTACCACCATCACAGCCAGTCGTATCTACCACCACTAGCACCATCATAGTCAGTCTCATCTACCACCGTTACCACCATCAGAGCCAGTCTCATCTACCACCACTACCACCATCAAAGTCAGTCTCATCTACCACCGTTACCACCATCAGAGCCAGTCTCATCTACCACCACTACCACCATCAAAGTCAGTCTCATCTTCCACCACCATCAAAGCCAGTCTACCACCACTTCCAGCAGTCTCATCTACCACCACTACTAGTCAAAGTCATCTACCACCACCACTACCACCATCACAGCCCGTCTCATCTACCACCACCACTACCACCATCTCAGCCAGTCTCATCTACCACCACCACCACCACTACCACCATCACAGCCAGTATCATCTACCACCACCATCACAGCCAGTATCATCTACCATCACCACCATCACAGCCAGTCTCATCTACCACCACCACTACCACCATCACAGCCAGTCTCATCTACCACCACCACCACTACCACCCTGACAGCCAGTCTCATCTACCACCACCACTACCACCATCATAGCCTGTGTCATCTACCACCACCACCACTACCACCCTGACAGCCAGTCTCATCTACCACCACCACTACCACCATCACAGCCCGTCTCATCTACCACCACCACTACCACCATCTCAGCCAGTCTCATCTACCACCACCACCACCACTACCACCATCACAGCCAGTATCATCTACCACCACCATCACAGCCAGTCTCATCTACCACCACCACCACCATCACAGCCAGTCTCATCTACCACCACCACTACCACCATCACAGCCAGTCTCATATACCACCACCACCACTTCCACCATCACAGCCAGTCTCATCTACCACCACCACTACCACCATCACAGCCAGTATCATCTACCACCACCATCACAGCCAGTATCATCTACCACCACCACCATCACAGCCAGTCTCATCTACCACCACCACCACTACCACCATCACAGCCAGTCTCATCTACCACCACCACTACCACCATCACAGCCAGTATCATCTACCACCACCACCACCAACATCACTGCCAGTCTCATCTACCACCACTACCACCATCATAACCAGTCTCATCTACCACCACCACTACCACCATCACAGCCAGTCTCATCTACCACCACCACTACCACTACCACCATCACAGCCAGTCTCACCTACCAACACCACTACCACCATCAAAGCCAGTATCATCTACCACCACCACCACTACCACCATCACAGCCAGTCTCATCTACCACCACCACCACTACCACCATCACAGCCAGTCTCATCTACCACCACCAATATCATAGCCAGTCTCATCTACCACCATCACAGCCAGTCTCATCTACCACCACCACTACCACCATCACAGCCAGTCTCATCTACCACCACCATCATAGCCAGTCTCATCTACCACCATCAAAGCCAGTCTCATCTACCACCACCACCACTACCACCATCACAGCCAGTCTCATCTACCACCACCACCACCACCATCACAGCCAGTCTCATCTACCACCACCACCATCACAGCCAGTGTCATCAACCACCACCACTACCACCATCACAACCAGTCTCATCTACCACCACCACCACCATCACAGCCAGTCTCATCTACCACCACCAGTACCATCATCAAAGCCAGTCTTATCTACCACCATCAAAGCCAGTCTCAACTACCACCACCACTATCACTACCACCATCACAGCCAGTCTCATCTACCACCACCACTACCACCATCAAAGCCAGTATCATCTACCACCACCACCACTACCACCATCAAAGCCTGTATCATCTACCACCACTACCACCATCACAGCCAGTATCATCTACCACCACCACCATCACAGCCAATCTCATCTACCACCACCACCACCACCATCACAGCCAGTCTCATCTACCACCACTACCACCACCATCAAAGCCAGTCTCATCTACCACCACCACCTTCATAGCCAGTCTCATCTACCACCACCACTACCACCATCATAGCCAGTATCATCTACCACTACCACCATCACACCCAGTCTCATCTACCACAACCACTACCACCATCATAGCTAGTATCATCTACCACCACCACTACCACCATCACAGCCAGTCTCGTCTACCACCACCACTACCACCATCACAGCCAGTCTCATATACCACCACCACCACTTCCACCATCACAGCCAGTCTCATCTACCACCACCACCATCACAGCCAATCTCATCTACCACCACCATCACAGCCAGTCTCATCTACCACAACCACCACCACCATCACAGCCAGTATCGTCTACCACCACCACCACCACCACTACCACCACCACCACTACCACCACCACCATCACAGCCAGTCTCATCTACCACCACTACCACCATCAAAGTCAGTCTCATCTACCACCACTACCACCATCACAGCCAGTCTCATCTACCACCACCACCACTACCACCATCACAGCCAGTCTCATCTACCACCACCACTACCACCATCACAGCCAGTATCATCTACCACCACCACCACCAACATCACAGCCAGTATCATCTACCACCACCACCATCACAGCCAGTCTCATCTACCACCACCACCACCACTACCACCATCATAACCAGTCTCATCTACCACCACCACTACCACCATCACAGCCAGTCTCATCTACCACTACCACTACCACCATCACAGCCAGTCTCACCTACCACCACCACCACTACCACCATCATAGCCAGTCTCACCTACCCCCACCACTACCACCATCAAAGCCAGTATCATCTACCACCACCACCACTACCACCATCACAGCCAGTCTCATCTACCACCATCACAGCCAGTCTCATCTACCACCACCACCATCACAGCCAGTCTCATCTACCACCACCACTACCACCATCACAGCCAGTCTCATCTATCATCACCACCACCACTACCACCATCACAGCAAGTCTCATCTACCATCACCACCACCACTACCACCATCACAGCCAGTATCATCTACCACCACCACCACTACCACCATCACAGCCAGTCTCATCTACCACCACCACCACTACCACCATCACAGCCAGTCTCATCTACCACCACCATCAAAGCCAGTCTCATCTACTACCACCACCGTCATAGCCAGTCTCATCTACCACCATCACTACCACCATCAAAGCCAGTCTCATCTACCACCACCACTACCACCATCACAGCCAGTCTCATCTACCACCACCACCACTACCACCATCACAGCCAGTCTCATCTACCACCACCACCATCACCATCACATCCAGTCTCGTACCACCACCACCACCAACATCACAGCCAGTGTCATCAACCACCACCACTACCACCATCACAACCAGTCTCATCTACCACCACCACCACCATCACAGCCAGTCTCATCACACCCAGTACTCATCTACCACCAGTCATCTACCCCCATCAAAGCCAGTCTCAACTACCACCACCACTATCACTACCACCATCACAGCCAGTCTCATCTACCACCACCACTACCACCATCAAAGCCAGTATCATCTACCACCACCACCACTACCACCATCACAGCCAGTCTCATCTACCACCACCACTACCACCATCAAAGCCAGTGTCATCTACCACCACCACCACTACCACCATCACAGCCAGTCTCATTTACCACCACCACCACCAACATCACAGCCAGTATCATCTACCACCACTACTACCACCATCAAAGCCAGTCTCATCTACCACCACCATTACAGCCAGTCTCATCTACCACCACCATCACAGCCAGTCTCATCTACCACCACCACCACCAACATCCCAGCCAGTATCATCTACCACTACCACCATCAAAGCCAGTCTCATCTACCACCACCACTACCACCATCACAGCCAGTCTCATCTACCACCACCACTACCACCATCACAGCCAGTCTCATCTACCACCACCACTACCACCATCAAAGCCTGTATCATCTACCACCACCACCACTACCACCATCACAGCCAGTCTCATCTACCACCACCACCATCAAAGTCAGTCTCATCTACCACCATCACAGCCAGTCGTATCTACCACCACTAGCACCATCATAGTCAGTCTCATCTACCACCACCACCACTACCACCATCACAGCCAGTCTCATCTACCACCACTACCACCATCATAGCCAGTCTCATCTACCACCACTTCCACCATCAAAGTCAGTCTCATCTACCACCACTACCACCATCAAAGTCAGTCTCATCTACCACCACTACCACCATCAAAGTCAGTCTCATCTACCACCACTACCACCATCATAGCCAATCTCATCTACCACCACTTCCACCATCAAAGTCAGTCTCATCTACCACCACTACCACCATCATAGCCAGTCTCATCTACCACCATCAAAGTCAGTCTCAACTTTCACCACCATCAAAGCCAGTCTCATCTACCACCACTACCACCATCACAGCCAGTCTCATCTACCACCACCACTACCACCATCATAGCCAGTCTCATCTACCACCACTACCACCATCATAGCCAGTCTCATCTACCACCACTACCACCATCAAAGTCAGTCTCATCTACCACCACTACCACCATCAAAGCCAGTCTCATCTACCACCACTTCCACCATCAAAGTCAGTCTCATCTACCACCACTACCACCATCATAGCCAGTCTCATCTACCACCACTACCACCATCAAAGTCAGTCTCATCTACCACCACTACCACCATCAAAGCCAGTCTCATCTACCACCACCACTACCACCATCATAGCCAGTCTCATCTACCACCACTACCACCATCATAGCCAGTCTCATCTACCACAACTACCACCATCATAGTCAGTCTCATCTACCACCACTACCACCATCAAAGTCAGTCTTATCTACCACCACCATCAAAGCCAGTCTCATCTACCACCACCACCTTCATAGCCAGTCTCATCTACCACAACTACCACCATCATAGTCAGTCTCATCTACCACCACTACCACCATCATAGCCAGTCTCATCTACCACCACCACTACCACCATCATAGCCAGTATCATCTACCACCACCACTACCACCATCACAGCCAGTCTCATCTACCACCACCACTACCACCATCATAGCTAGTATCATCTACCACCACCACTACCACCATCATAGCCAGTATCATCTACCAGCACCACAACCACCATCACAGCCAGTCTCATCTACCACCACCACTACCACCATCATAGCCAGTATCATCTACCACCACCACTACCACCATCATAACCAGTATCATCTACCACCACCACCACTACCACCATCACAGCCAGTTTCATCTACCACCACCATCACCACTACCACCATCACAGCCACTATCATCTACCACCACCACCATCACAGCCAGTATCATCTACCACCACCACCACCAACATCACAGCCAGTATCATCTACCACCACTACCACCATCACAGCCAGTCTCATCTACCACCACCACTACCACCATCACAGCCAGTGTCATCTACCACCACCACTACCACCCTGACAGCCAGTCTCATCTACCACCACCACTACCACCATCACAGCCCGTCTCATCTACCACCACCACTACCACCATCTCAGCCAGTCTCATCTACCACCACTACCACCATCACAGCCAGTATCATCTACCACCACCATCACAGCCAGTATCATCTACCATCACCACCATCACAGCCAGTCTCATCTACCACCACCACTACCACCATCACAGCCCGTCTCATCTACCACCACCACTACCACCATCTCAGCCAGTCTCATCTACCACCACCACCACTACCACCATCACAGCCAGTATCATCTACCACCACCATCACAGCCAGTATCATCTACCATCACCACCATCACTGCCAGTCTCATCTACCACCATCACAGCCAGTCTCATCTACCACCACCACTACCACCATCAAAGCCAGTATCATCTACCACCACCACCACCACTACCACTATCACAGCCAGTATCATCTACCACCACCATCACAGCCAGTATCATCTACCACCACCATCACAGCCAGTATCATCTACCATCACCACCATCACTGCCAGTCTCATCTACCACCACCACCACTACCACCATCACAGCCAGTATCATCTACCACCACCATCACAGCCAGTATCATCTACCATCACCACCATCATTGCCAGTCTCATCTACCACCACCACTACCACCATCACAGCCAGTCTCATCTACCACCACCACTACCACCATCAAAGCCAGTATCATCTACCACCACCACTACCACCATCAAAGTCAGTCTCATCTACCACTACCACCATCAAAGCCAGTGTCATCTACCACCACCACCACTACCACCATCACAGCCAGTCTCATCTACCACCACCACTATCACAGCCAGTCTCATCTACCACCACCACCACCAACATCACAGCCAGTATCATCTACCACCACTACTACCACCATCAAAGCCAGTCTCATCTACCACCACCACTACCACCATTACAGCCAGTCTCATCTACCACCACCACCACCACCACCATCACAGCCAGTCTCATCTACCACCACCACCACCAACATCCTAGCCAGTATCATCTACCACCACCACTACCACCATCAAAGCCAGTCTCATCTACCACCACCACTACCACCATCACAGCCAGTCTCATCTACCACCGCCACCACTACCACCATCACAGCCAGTCTCATCTACCACCACCACTACCACCATCAAAGCCAGTCTCATCTACCACCACCACTACCACCATCACAGCCAGTCTCATCTACCACCACCACTACCACCATCACAGCCAGTCTCATCTACCACCACCACTACCACCATCAAAACCTGTATCATCTACCACCACCACCACTACCATCATCACAGCCAGTCTCATCTACCACCACTACCTTCACAGCCAGTCTCATCTACCACCACCACCACCACCACCATCATAGCCAGTCTCATCTACCACCACCACCACCATCACAGCCAGTATCGTCTACCACCACCACCACCACCATCACAGCCAGTCTCATCTACCACCACCACCACCACCACCATCACAGCCAGTCTCATCTACCACCACCACCATCACAGCCAGTCTCATCTACCACCACCATCACAGCCAGTCTCATCTACCACCACCACTACCACCATCACAGCCAGTCTCATCTACCACCACCACCACTACCACCATCACAGCCAGTCTCATCTACCACCACCACCACCACCATCACCACCACCACCACCACCACCACCACCACCACCACCACCGCCAGTCCACCACCACCACCACCACCACCACCATAACACTCACCTACCACCACCACCACCACCACCACACCAGTCTCATCTACCACCACCACTACCACCATCACCACCACCACCTACCACCACCACCACTACCACCACATAGCCACCACCACCACCACCACCACCATCAACGCCACCACCACCACCACCACCACCACCACCGCCACCACCAGTCACCACCACCACCACCACTACCACCATCACCACCACCACCACCACCACATCCAGTCTCATCTACCACCACCACTACCACCACAGCCACCACTACCACCACCACCACCACCACACACCACCACTACCACCACCACTACCACCACTACCACCACCACCAGCACTAACACCACCACCACAACTACCACTACCACCACCACTACCACCATCAACACCACCATCACCACCACCATCACCACTTCCACCACCACCTCCATCAACACCACCACCACCACCAGCCACCACTACCACCACCACCACCACCACCACCACCGCCACTCATCTACCACCACCACTACCACCATCAAAGCCACCACCATCTACCATCACAGCCACCA
>NC_091388.1:6463716-6471216 GCF_038502225.1 Cherax quadricarinatus | reverse complement strand
TACCCAATGAAGGTATACTGGAGGGATACCTAATAAGGGGACACCGGAGGGATACCAAATGAGAGGATACTTCAGGGATAGCCAATGAGGGGATATTGGAGGGATACTCAATTAGAGGATACCGGAGGGATACTAAATGAGGGGATACTGGAGGGATACCAAATGAGGGAATACTGGAGGGACACCCAATGAAGGTATACTGGAGGGATACTCAATGAGGGGATTCTGGAGGGATACTCGATAAGGAGATAGTGGAGGGATACCCAATGAGGGGAACTGGAGGGATATCCACTGAAGGGAAACTGGAGAGATACCCAGTGAGGGAATACTGGAGGGATACTCAGTGACAGGATACTGGAGGGATACCCAATGAGGGGATACTGGAGAATACTCAGTTATGGGATACCAGAGGCAGGGGATGCACAAAGTGGGACAAGTGGATACAGTATTGACGTGTCCCTGACGTGTCCCTGACGTGTACTGCCGCCTCGGTGACGTCACAGGGCCGCGGCGCGCTGGTTCAAGCTAGTTAAGGGAGGGAGGGAGAGAAGGAGGGGAATCAGGGAGGGAGGGAGAGAAGGAGGGGAGTCAGGGAGGGAGGGAGGGAGAATAGAGGTATGTAGGAAAAAGTTAGGGAGATAAATAAGGAAAGTATAGAAATAAGGGAGACAGGAAAAAGTTAGGGAGGAATAGGATATTTATAGGAATAAGGGAGGGAGGGAGGGGTAGAGGCAAGGATAGTGAGGGAGCTGAATGGAGGTAGAAATTGAATGGAGGAAAGAGGTGAATGAAGAGAGGTGAGAGAGGGGGAGAATAGGGAGGGAGGGAGGGAAGCATAGATAGGGAGGGAGCAGGAGGGAGAGAGGGAGGCAATAGGGAGGGGGGGTACGAAGAGAGAAGCTGAGGGAGGGAGGGAGGTAGGTAGGTAGGTAGGGTGGGAGGGAGGGAGGTAGGTATGTTGGTGGTTTGGTAGGGAGGAAGGGAGGGAGGTAGGTAGGTAGGTGGTTTAGTAGGGAGGAAGGGAGGGAGGGAGGGCCACGGAAACTAGGTCGTGGGTGC
The DNA here is from genome assembly GCF_038502225.1 of Cherax quadricarinatus. Classification (NCBI taxonomy): domain Eukaryota; kingdom Metazoa; phylum Arthropoda; class Malacostraca; order Decapoda; family Parastacidae; genus Cherax; species Cherax quadricarinatus. The sequence continues at coordinate 6,470,157 of NC_091388.1, read as the reverse complement.
AGACCTGTAGCTGCCTCTCTTTGTCTCCCTGCTGGGTGGTGCTGGGTTGTGCTGAGTGCTGCTGGGTTGTGCTGAGTGCTGCTGGGTTGTGCTGGGTGGTGCTGGGTGGTGCTGAGTGCTGCTGGGTTGTGCTGAGTACTGCTGGGTTGTGCTGGGTGGTGCTGGGTTGTGCTGGGTGGTGCTGGGTTGTGCTGAGTGGTGCTGGGTTGTGCTGAGTACTGCTGGGTGGTGCTGGGTTGTGCTGGGTGGTGCTGGGTTGTGCTGAGTGGTGCTGGGTTGTGCTGAGTACTGCTGGGTTGTGCTGGGTGGTGCTGGGTAGTGCTGGGTTGTGCTGGGTGGTGCTGGGTAGTGCTGGGTTGTGCTGGGTGGTGCCGGGTTGTGCTGAGTACTGCTGGGTTGTGCTGGGTGGTGCTGGGTAGTGCTGGGTTGTGCTGGGTGGTGCTGGGTTGTGCTGAGTGCTGCTGGGTTGTGCTGAGTGCTGCTGGGTTGTGCTGAGTGGTGCTGGGTTGTGCTGAATACTGCTGGGTTGTGCTGAGTGCTGCTGGGTAGTGCTGGGTGGTGCTGGGTTGTGCTGAGTACTGCTGGGTTGTGCTGAGTGGTGCTGGGTTGTGCTGAGTGGTGCTGGGTTGTGCTGAGTGCTGCTGGGTTGTGCTGGGTGGTGTTGGGTTGTGCTGAGTACTGCTGGGTTGTGCTGGGTGCTGCTGGGTTGTGCTGGGTGGTGCTGGGTGGTGCTGGGTTGTGCTGAGTGGTGCTGGGTTGTGCTGAGTGCTGCTGGGTTGTGCTGGGTTGTGCTGGGTGGTGCTGGGTTGTGCTGGGTGGTGCTGGGTTGTGCTGAGTGGTGCTGGGTTGTGCTGAGTGCTGCTGGGTTGTGCTGGGTGGTGCTGGGTTGTGCTGGGTGGTGCTGAGTTGTGCTGGGTGGTGCTGGGTGGTGCTGAGTGGTGCTGGGTAGTGCTGGGTGGTGCTGAGTGGTAATGGGTTGTGCTGGATGGTGCTGAGTGGTAATGGGTTGTGCTGGATGGTGCTGAGTTGTGCTGGGTGGTGCTGAGTTGTGCTGAGTGGTGCTGGGTAGTGCTGGGTGGTGCTGGGTGGTGCTGAGTGGTAATGGGTTGTGCTGGATGGTGCTGAGTTGTGCTGGGTGGTGCTGAGTTGTGCTGAGTGGTGCTGGGTAGTGCTGGGTGGTGCTGAGTGGTGCTGGTTAGTGCTGGGTAGTGCTTGGTTGCGCTGGGTGGTGCTTTGTGGTGCTGGGTAGTGCTTGGTGGTGCTGGGTAGTGCCTGGTAGTGCTGGGTGGTGCTGGGTGGTGCTGGGTAGTGCCTGGTAGTGCCTGGTAGTGCTGGGTAGTGCCTGGTAGTGCTGGGTGGTGCTGGGTAGTGCTGGCTAGTGCCTGGTAGTGCTGGGTGGTGCTGAGTTGTGCTGAGTGGTGCTGGGTAGTGCTGGGTGGTGCTGGGTGGTGCTGAGTGGTGCTGGGTAGTGCTTGGTGGTGCTGGGTGGTGCTGAGTTGTGCTGAGTGGTGCTGGGTAGTGCTGGGTGGTGCTGGGTGGTGCTGAGTGGTGCTGGGTAGTGCTGGGTAGTGCTTGGTGGTGCTGGGTGGTGCTTTGTGGTGCTGGGTAGTGCTTGGTGGTGCTGGGTAGTGCTGGGTAGTGCTTGGTGGTGCTGGGTGGTGCTTTGTGGTGCTGGGTAGTGCTTGGTGGTGCTGGGTAGTGCCTGGTAGTGCTGGGTGGTGCTGGGTAGTGCTGAGTGGTGCTGGGTAGTGCCTGGTAGTGCTGGGTAGTGCCTGGTAGTGCTGGGTGGTGCTGGGTAGTGCCTGGTAGTGCTGGGTGGTGCTGGGTAGTGCTGGGTGGTGCTGGGTAGTGCCTGGTAGTGCCTGGTAGTGCTGGGTAGTGCCTGGTAGTGCTTGGTGGTGCTGGGTAGTGCCTGGTAGTGCTGGGTGGTGCTGGGTAGTGCCTGGTAGTGCTGGGTAGTGCCTGGTAGTGCTGGGTGGTGCTGGGTAGTGCCTGGCAGTGCTGGGTGGTGCTGGGTAGTGCCTGGTAGTGCTGGGTGGTGCTGGGTAGTGCCTGGTAGTGCTGGGTAGTGCCTGGTAGTGCTGGGTGGTGCTGGGTAGTGCCTGGTAGTGCTGGGTGGTGCTGGGTAGTGCCTGGTAGTGCTGGGTGGTGCTGGGTAGTGCCTGGTAGTGCTGGGTGGTGCTGGGTAGTGCCTGGTAGTGCTGGGTGGTGCTGGGTAGTGCCTGGTAGTGCTGGGTGGTGCTGGGTAGTGCCTGGTAGTGCTGGGTGGTGCTGGGTAGTGCCTGGTAGTGCTGGGTGGTGCTGGGTAGTGCCTGGTAGTGCTGGGTGGTGCTGGGTAGTGCCTGGTAGTGCTGGGTGGTGCTGGGTAGTGCCTGGTAGTGCTGGGTGGTGCTGGGTAGTGCCTGGTAGTGCTGCGTGGTGCTGGGTAGTGCTGGGTGGTGCTGGGTAGTACTGGGTAGTGCTGGGTGGTGCTGGGTAGTGCCTGGTAGTGCTGGGTGGTGCTGGGTAGTGCCTGGTAGTGCTGGGTGGTGCTGGGTAGTGCCTGGTAGTGCTGGGTGGTGCTGGGTAGTGCTGGGTAGTGCTGGGTTCTAGGTAGTTATTGTACCAACATATAAACCTAACTACACAAATCAAAGCTACTCCCACTGTTGTATTCTGTAGCACTTAACACAGGTATTTTGTACTGATAGCACACAATACCTGTCGGTATTGTGTACCATCAGTATTACAAAATGCAAAGATATCCCTGGAAAACTGGAGGAGATAATAACTAGAACAGAGTATACTACTGACTCCGGCCATACAATAGAGCGGAAAAATAATGTAAGGGACCTGGGAGTAGTAATGTCTGAGGATCTCACTTTCAAGGATCACAACAGTGCCACGATCGCACGTGCAAAGAAAATGATAGGATGGATAATGAGAACTTTCAAAACGAGAGATGCCAAGCCCATGATGATCCTTTTCAAATCACTTGTTCTCTCTAGGCTGGAATACTGCTGTACATTAACATCTCCATACAAAGCAGGTGAAATCGCAGATCTAGAGAGTGTACAGAGATCCTTTACTGCACGTATAAGTTCTGTCAAGCACCTTAACTACTGGGAACGCTTGGAAGCACTTGACTTGTACTCGTTGGAACGCAGGAGGGAGAGATATATCATAATCTACACTTGGAAAATCTTGGAAGGAATGGTCCCAAATCTGCACACAGAAATCACTCCCTACGAAAGTAAAAGACTGGGCAGGCGATGCAAAATGCCGCCAATAAAAAGTAGGGGCGCCATTGGTACACTAAGAGAAAACACCATAAGTGTCCGGGGCCCAAAACTGTTCAACAGCCTCCCATCAGGCATTAGGGGAATTGCCAATAAACCCCTGGCTGCCTTCAAGAGAGAGCTGGACAGATACCTAAAGTCGGTGCCGGATCAGCCGGGCTGTGGCTCGTACGTCGGACTGCGTGCGGCCAGCAGTAACAGCCTAGTTGATCAGGCCCTGATCCATCGGGAGGCCTGGACGTGGACCGGGCCGCGGGGGCGTTGATCCCCGGAATAACCTCCAGGTAACCTCCAGGTATCCCCGAAGATATCTCCAAAGAATACTAGGTCAAGTTATTGATCCCCCTCTAGCTTCTAGCTTGTTTCTAGTTACCTAAGTGTCTCAGATTGCATCCTAGTACAGGGAGGGGAATGATTTTCTATTTTTTAGCTAACATATGTGTAAATTTTACCTTATTCCTAGTAATGACCCTCGTATTGTAGATAGTCTTAATGACCCTCGTATTGTAGATAGTCTTAATGACTCTCGTGTAGTAGATAGTCTTAATGACCCTCGTATTGTAGATAGTCTTAATGACCCTCGTATTGTAGATAGTCTTAATGACTCTCGTGTAGTAGATAGTCTTAATGACCCTCGTATTGTAGATAGTCTTAATAACCCTCGTGTAGTAGATAGTCTTAATGACCCTCGTATTGTAGATAGTCTTAATGACCCTCGTATTGTAGATAGTCTTAATGACCCTCGTATTGTAGATAGTCTTAATGACCCTCGTATTGTAGATAGTCTTAATGACCCTCGTATTGTAGATAGTCTTAATGACCCTCGTATTGTAGATAGTCTTAATGACCCTCGTGTAGTAGATAGTCTTAATGACCCTCGTATTGTAGATAGTCTTAATGACCCTCGTATTGTAGATAGTCTTAATGACCCTCGTATTGTAGTCTTAATGACCCTCGTATTGTAGATAGTCTTAATGACCCTCGTGTAGTAGATAGTCTTAATGACCCTCGTATTGTAGATAGTCTTAATGACCCTCGTGTAGTAGATAGTCTTAATGACCCTCGTATTGTAGATAGTCTTAATGGGTGGTGCCTGGTAGTGCTGGGTGGTGCTGGGTAGTGCAGTGCCTGGTAGTGCTGGGTAGTGCCTGGTAGTGCTGGGTGGTGCTGGGTAGTGCCTGGTAGTGCTTGGTGGTGCCTGGTAGTGCCTGGTAGTGCTGGGTGGTTCTGGGTAGTGCCTGGTAGTGCTGGGTGGTGCTGGGTAGTGCTGGGTGGTGCTGGGTGGTGCTGGGTAGTGCTGGGTAGTGCCTGGTAGTGCTGGGTGGTGCTGGGTAGTGCCTGGTAGTGCTGGGTGGTGCCTGGTAGTGCCTGGTAGTGCTGGGTGGTTCTGGGTAGTGCCTGGTAGTGCTGGGTGGTGCTGGGTAGTGCTGGGTGGTGCTGGGTAGTGCTGGGTGGTGCTGGGTAGTGCCTCGTAGTGCTGGGTGGTGCTGGGTAGTGCCTGGTAGTGCTGGGTGGTGCTGGGTAGTGCCTGGTAGTGCTGGGTAGTGCCTGGTAGTGCTGGGTGGTGCTGGGTAATGCCTGGTAGTGCTGGGTGGTGCTGGGTAGTGCTGGGTTCTAGGTAGTTATTGTACCAACATATAAACCTAACTACACAAATCAAAGCTACTCCCACTGTTGTATTCTGTAGCACTTAACACAGGTATTGTGTACTGATAGCACACAATACCTGTCGGTATTGTGTACCATCAGTATTACAAAATGCAAAGATATCCCCGAAGATATCTCCAAAGAATACTAGGTCAAGTTATTGATCCCCCTCTAGCTTCTAGCTTGTTTCTAGTTACCTAAGTGTCTCAGATTGCATCCTAGTACAGGGAGGGGAATGATTTTCTTTTTTTTAGCTAACATACGTGTAAATTTTACCTTATTCCTAGTAATGACCCTCGTATTGTAGATAGTCTTAATGACCCTCGTATTGTAGATAGTCTTAATGACCCTCGTATTGTAGATAGTCTTAATGACCCTCGTATTGTAGATAGTCTTAATGACCCTCGTATTGTAGATAGTCTTAATGACCCTCGTGTAGTAGATAGTCTTAATGACCCTCGTATTGTAGATAGTCTTAATGACTCTCGTGTAGTAGATAGTCTTAATGACCCTCGTATTGTAGATAGTCTTAATGACTCTCGTGTAGTAGATAGTCTTAATGACCCTCGTATTGTAGATTGTCTTAATGACCCTCGTATTGTAGATAGTCTTAATGACCCTCGTATTGTAGATAGTCTTAATGACTCTCGTGTAGTAGATAGTCTTAATGACCCTCGTATTGTAGATAGTCTTAATGACCCTCGTGTAGTAGATAGTCTTAATGACCCTCGTGTAGTAGATAGTCTTAATGACCCTCGTATTGTAGATAGTCTTAATGACCCTCGTATTGTAGATAGTCTTAATGACCCTCGTGTAGTAGATAGTCTTAATGACCCTCGTATTGTAGATAGTCTTAATGACCCTCGTGTAGTAGATAGTCTTAATGACCCTCGTATTGTAGATAGTCTTAATGACCCTCGTATTGTAGATAGTCTTAATGACCCTCGTGTAGTAGATAGTCTTAATGACCCTCGTGTAGTAGATAGTCTTAATGACCCTCGTATTGTAGATAGTCTTAATGACCCTCGTATTGTAGATAGTCTTAATGACCCTCGTGTAGTAGATAGTCTTAATGACCCTCGTGTAGTAGATAGTCTTAATGACCCTGGTGTAGTAGATAGTCTTAATGACCCTCGTGTAGTAGATAGTCTTAATGACCCTCGTATTGTAGATAGTCTTAATGACCCTCGTGTAGTAGATAGTCTTAATGACCCTGGTGTAGTAGATAGTCTTAATGACCCTCGTGTAGTAGATAGTCTTAATGACCCTCGTGTAGTAGATAGTCTTAATGACCCTCGTATTGTAGATAGTCTTAATGACCCTCGTATTGTAGATAGTCTTAATGACCCTCGTATTGTAGATAGTCTTAATGACCCTGGTGTAGTAGATAGTCTTAATGACCCTGGTGTAGTAGATAGTCTTAATGACCCTCGTATTGTAGATAGTCTTAATGACCCTCGTGTAGTAGATAGTCTTAATGACCCTCGTGTAGTAGATAGTCTTAATGACCCTCGTG
>NC_091388.1:6433716-6456216 GCF_038502225.1 Cherax quadricarinatus | reverse complement strand
TAGGGAGGGTTAGCCACCCAGGATAACCTGGGGTAGGGAGGGTTAGCCACCCAGGATAACCTGGGGTAGGGAGGGTTAGCCACCCAGGATAACCCGGGGTAGGGAGGGTTAGCCACCCAGGATAACCTGGGGTAGGGAGGGTTAGCCACCCAGGATAACCTGGGGTAGGGAGGGTTATCCACCCAGGATAACATGGGGTAGGGAGGGTTAGCCACCCAGGATAACCTGGGGTAGGGAGGGTTAGCCACCCAGGATAACCTGGGGTAGGGAGGGTTAGCCACCCAAGATAACCTGGGGTAGGGAGGGTTAGCCACCCAGGATAACCTGGGGTAGGGAGGGTTAGCTAGCCAGGATAATCCAAGAAAGTCAGTGCGTCATCGAGGACTGTCTAACTTATTTCCATTGGGGTTCTCAATCTTGTCCCCCAGGATGCCACCCACACCAGTCCACTAACACCCAGGATGCCACCCACACCAGTCCACTAACACCCAGGATGCCACCCACACCAGTCCACTAACACCCAGGATGCCACCCACACCAGTCCACTAACACCCAGGTACCTATTTGCTGCTAGATGAACGTGACAACAGGTGTAAGGAAACACGTCGAAATGTTTCCACCCGCCGGGAATCGAACCCGGGCCCACCGTGTGTGAAGCGGGAGCTCTAGCCACCGGAGCCACCCATGATTAAGTTCCACACCAGACCGTCCCCTCTCACTCATGTATTTATGCAACGACTGACAAAACTCCTGGAGATCGAAACGTTGCAACAATAAAATGTCACAGTCTTAGAGGGTTATGTTGAAAATGGTATAATGTGTAACTGCTGGGTATCTTTATTGATGAAACGTTTCGCCTACACAGTAGGCGAAACGTAATTAACACTCAGGTACTTACTGCTAGGTGAACATTACGTGTAAGGCAACATGCCCAGTATTGCCATCCATGCCGGAGATTAAACCATGGACACTCATTGTGTGAGGAGAATGCGTTGACAACCAAGCCACGGGACTGGTGGTGGATCATGAGTTGAGGTTGAGGTGGGTGGTACTTGGTGGGTGGATCTTAGTGTGGGGGGGTTGCTGGGTTCAAGTCAGGTTGGTGAGTGGGGACTTGTGGTGGGTGGTTGGCAGTGGGCGACTTGTGGTGGGCAGTGGGAGATTTGTGGTGGGTAGTGGGCAGTGGGCGATTTGTGGTGGGCAGTGGGAGACTTGTGGTGGGCAGTGGGAGACTTATGATGGGTGGTGGGCAGTGGGCGATTTGTGGTGGGCAGTGGGGGACTTGTGGTGGGCAGTGGGCGATTTGTGGTGGGCAGTGGGAGACTTGTGGTGGGTGGTGGGCAGTGGGAGACTTGTGGTGGACAATGGGAGACTTGTGGTGGGTGGGAGGCAGTGGGAGATTTGTGGGGGGCAGTGGGAGACTTGTGGTGGGCAGTTGGAGACTTGTGGTGGGTGGGAGGCAGTGGGAGACTTGTGGGGGAAGTAGGAGACTTGTGGTGGGTGGGAGGCAGTGGGAGACTTGTGGTGGGTGGGAGGCAGTAAGAGACTTGTGGTGGGTGGGAGGCAGTGGGAGACTTGTGGTGGGTGGGAGGCAATAGGAGACTTGTGGTGGGTGGGAGGCAGTGGGAGACTTGTGGTGGGCAGTGGGAGACTTGTGGTGGGTGGGAGGCATAAGAGACTTGTAGAGGGTGGGAGACAGTAGGAGACTTGTGGTGGGTGGGAGGCAGTGGGAGACTTGTGGTGGGTGGGAGGCAGTAAGAGACTTGTGGTGGGTGGGAGACAGTAGGAGACTTGTTGTGGGTGGGAGACAGTAGGAGACTTGTGGTGGGTGGGAGGCAGTGGGAGACTTGTGGTGGGTGGGAGGCAGTGGGAGACTTGTGGTGGGTGGTGGGCAGTGGGAGACTTGTGGTGGGTGGGAGGCATAAGAGACTTGTAGTGGGTGGGAGACAGTAGGAGACTTGTGGTGGGTGGGAGGCAGTGGGAGACTTGTGGTGGGTGGGAGGCAGTAAGAGACTTGTGGTGGGTGGGAGACAGTAGGACATTTGTGGTGGGTGGGAGACAGTAGGAGACTTGTGGTGGGTGGGAGGCAGTGGGAGACTTGTGGTGGGTGGGAGGCAGTAGGAGACTTGTGGTGGGTGGGAGACTTGTGGTGGGCAGTGGGAGACTTGTGGTGAGTGGGAGGCATAAGAGACTTGTAGTGGGTGGGAGACAGTAGGAGACTTGTGGTGGGTGGGAGGCAGTGGGAGACTTGTGGTGGGTGGGAGGCAGTAAGAGACTTGTGGTGGGTGGGAGACAGTAGGAGACATGTTGTGGGTGGAAGACAGTAGGAGACTTGTGGTGGGTGGGAGGCAGTGGGAGACTTGTGGTGGGTGGGAGGCAGTGGGAGACTTGTGGTGGGTGGTGGGCAGTGGGAGACTTGTGGTGGGTGGGAGGCATAAGAGACTTGTAGTGGGTTGGAGACAGTAGGAGACTTGTGGTGGGTGGGAGGCAGTGGGAGACTTGTGGTGGGTGGGAGGCAGTAAGAGACTTGTGGTGGGTGGGAGACAGTAGGACATTTGTGGTGGGTGGGAGACAGTAGGAGACTTGTGGTGGGTGGGAGGCAGTAGGACACTTGTGGTGGGTGGTAGACAGTAGGAGACTTGTGGTGGGTGGGAGGCAGTAGGAGACTTGTGGTAGGTGAGAGGCGTAAGAGACTTGTGGTGGGTGGGAGACAGTAGGAGACTTGTGGTGGGTGGGAGGCAGTAGGAGACTTGTGGTGGGTGGGGAGACAGTAGGAGACTTGTGGTGGGTGGGAGGCAGTGGGAGACTTGTGGTGGGTGGGAGGCAGTGGGAGACTTGTGGTGGGTGGTGGGCAGTGCGAGACTTGTGGTTGATGGGAGGCAGTAGGAGACTTGTGGTGGGTGGGAGGCAATAGGGCACTTGCGGTGGGTAGGAGGCAGTGGGAGACCTGTGGTGGGTGGGAGGCAGTAGGACACTTGTGGTGGGTGGGAGGCAGTGGGAGACTTGTGGTGGGTGGGAGGCAGTAGGAGACTTGTGGTGGGTGAGAGGCAGTGGGAGACTTGTGGTGGGTGGGAAGCAGTAGGAGACTTGTGTTGGGTGGGAGACTTGTGGGTGGGAGACAGTAGGACACTTGTGGTGGGTGGGAGGAAGTGGGATACTTGGGGTGGGTGGGAGGCAGTAGGACACTTGTGGTGGGTGGGAGGCAGTGAGAGACTTGTGGTGGGTGGGAGGCAGTGGGAGACTTGTGGTGGGTGGGAGGCAGTGGGAGATTTGTGGTTGGTGGGAGGCAGTGGGAGACTTGTGGTGAGTGGGAGGCAGTAAGAGACTTGTGGTGGGTGGGAGGCAGTGGGAGACTTGTGGTGGGTGGGAGGCAGTAGGAGACTTGTGGTGGGTGGGAGACTTGTGGGTGGGAGGCAGTAGGACACTTGTGGTGGGTGGGAGGCAGTGGGAGACTTGTGGTGGGTAGGAGGCAGTAGGACACTTGTGGTGGGTGGGAGGCAGTAGGAGACTTGTGGTTGGTGGGAGGCAGTGGGAGACTTGTGGTGGGTGGGAGGCAGTGGGAGACTTGTGGTGGGTGGGAGGCAGTGGGAGACTTGTGGTGGGTGGGAGGCATTGGGAGACTTGTGGTGGGTGTGAGGCAGTGGGAGACTTGTGGTGGGTGGGAGGCAGTGGGAGACTTGTGGTGGGTGGGAGGCAGTGGGAGACTTGTGGGTGGGAGGCAGTAGGACACTTGTGGTGGGTGGGAGGCAGTGGGAGACTTGTGGTGGGTCGGAGGCAGTAGGACACTTGTGGTGGGTGGGAGGCAGTCGGAGACTTGTGGTGGGTGGGAGGCAGTGGGAGACTTGTGGTGGGTGGGAGGCAGTGGGAGACTTGTGGTGGGTGTGAGGCAGTGGGAGACTTGTGGTGGGTGGGAGGCAGTGGGAGACTTGTGGTGGGTGGGAGGCAGTGGGACACTTGTGGTTGGGAGGAAGAAGGACACTTGTGGTGGGTGGGAGACTTGTGGTGGGTGGGAGGCAGTAGGACACTTGTGGTGGGTGGGAGACTTGTGGTGGGTGGGAGGCAGTAGGACACTTGTGGTGGGTGGGAGGCAGTGGGAGACTTGTGGTGGGTGGGAGGCAGTGGGAGACTTGTGGTGGGTGGGAGGCAGTAGGACACTTGTGGTGGGTGGGAGGCAGTGGGAGACTTGTGGTGGGTGGGAGGCAGTAGGAGACTTGTGGTGGGTGGGAGGCAGTGGGAGACTTGTGGTGGGTGGGAGGCAGTAGGAGACTTGTGGTGGGTGGGAGGCAGTGGGAGACTTGTGGGTGGGAGGCAGTAAGACACTTGTGGTGGGTGGGAGGCAGTGGGAGACTTGTGGTGGGTGAGAGGCAGTAGGACACTTGTGGTGGGTGGGAGGCAGTGGGAGACTTGTGGTGGGTGGGAGGCAGTGGGAGACTTGTGGTGGGTGGGAGGCAGTGGGAGATTTGTGGTGGGTGGGAGGCAGTGGGAGACTTGTGGTGGGTGGGAGGCAGTAGGAGACTTGTGGTGGGTGGGAGGCAGTGGGAGACTTGTGGTGGGTGTTAGGCAGTGGGAGACTTGTGGTGGGTGGGAGACTTGTGGTGGGTGGGAGGCAGTGGGAGACTTGTGGTGGGTGGGAGGCAGTGGGAGACTTGTGGTGGGTGGGAGGCAGTGGGAGACTTGTGGTGGGTGGTGTTACAAAAAACGCGATTCTAAAAGCTTAGAGATCTACAGGTAATACTAGAAATGACTGCCCTTCTAGCATCCAGCCTGTTACTGGGTTTTCGTAACAAGTAGTCAGTATCCTTGTCCAATTATCCATTAGAATTCAATAAGAATTATTAGTGCTTCAGGATTACAACTGGTAGGCTACTAACTAGAGAAATTAAAATTTAATAAATTTATTAAGCTATCTAGGCGTATATAAAATTAAATTAAATTAATCACAGTAATCAAAATAATGTTAATCACTTCTCTCGTGTACAGTATTATTGTGCTGAAAGCACATATCACATTTATAAGTCTTAAGTACCGTCTGGTACATTAACATTTAATAATATAATATACAAATAAGTTTGTGTGTAAGTGCTGTAAGTAGTTCACTATGTCTCACGACTCGACTAGACTTAAACAAGTGACTGACAAAGTCCTCAAATAAACTAACTTCTTGACCAACTGGCAGTCAGAACAGTCTGCTTGAACAATGAAAAGAATGCTAAGCCCAATAGCAATATAACAAGCAACTGCGACGCAATCAGGAACAAGGAGGTAATATAACGACACTAAGTAGGGACCATCAGCAGATCCTCCACAAAAGTCATAAAACTCCCAAAATACTGAATCTAAGTTCAGCATAAGAAAATCACCCGACTGTGACAATACACAGATACCAGTACAAGTTAGGTCAGAAGCTACAGCTCAGGACCTGAGTTGCTCAGAGTGTCTGAGACATAACCTCAGTACAACGTCGAAAATCACTAAGTCTATACAATGTTCTGTGAACAGAGTCTCCAGAACCTACAACAATAATGAGACAAGAGACGATCTTCCAACAAGGGCCAATAAGGGAGATTTAGGCACTTGTCAGGAATATGTCCAACCACCAAGAGAGTCTAGACCAGACTGAATACTTCAGGCGAGGTGAGAAAACCCTCCCCCTCGATCACGTGATAGCTCCGTGGATAGTTGCTGCCCAGCAACAGAAGCCAGCAGGGAAATGAGCCACAAGCGATAATTACAGTAGTTAGACAATCAATACTTGAACTTTGAGCACATAATATATGTGTTACATCCTACCTAACAACATAACTAAGTCAAATAATAATATAAAGCAATATATTTACGATTTAGCTGTTATCGCAAATATAAGCAATATAAAATTATATGAAAAGGTAATAATTATATACATATACATATATATATATATATATATATATATATATATATATATATATATATATATATATATATATATATATATATATATATATATATATATATATATATATACATAATATACATTGTAACCTATTCAGGGGTTGCAACAGTGGGAGGCAGTAAGAGACTTGTGGTGGGTGGGAGACAGTAGGAGACTTGTGGTGGGTGGGAGGCAGTAGGACACTTGTGGTGGGTGGGAGACAGTAGGAGACTTGTGGTGGGTGGGAGGCAGTAGGAGACTTGTGGTGGGTGGGAGGCAGTAGGACACTTGTGGTGGGTGGGAGACAGTAGGAGACTTGTGGTGGGTGGGAGGCAGTAGGACACTTGTGGTGGGTGGGAGACAGTAGGAGACTTGTGGTGGGTGGGAGGCAGTAGGACACTTGTGGTGGGTGGGAGACAGTAGGAGACTTGTGGTGGGTGGGAGGCAGTAGGAGACTTGTGGTGGGTGGGAGGCAGTAGGAGACTTGTGGTGGGAGGGAGACAGTAGGACACTTGTGGTGGGTGGGAGGCAGTAGAAGACTTGTGGTGGGTGGGAGGCAGTAGGACACTTGTGGTGGGTGGGAGACAGTAGGAGACTTGTGGTGGGTGGGAGGCAGTAGGAGACTTGTGGTGGGTGGGAGGCAGTAGGAGACTTGTGGTGGGTGGGAGGCAGTAGGAGACTTGTGGTGGGTGGGAGGCAGTAGGAGACTTGTGGTGGGTGGGAGGCAGTAGGAGACTTGTGGTGGGTGGGAGGCAGTAGGAGACTTGTGGTGGGCAGTGGTACAGGCTTCCACCATCAGTTGTGTGGGCAGCTGGTGGGCAGCTGGTGGGCAGGTTTGTCTTCAGTGTCGTTGGCCTTACTTTTCCTCCTCTTCTTACTTCCTCTTGTTCCTCCTCTTATTGTTGGTGACAGTAGTGGTTCTCCTCTTGTTGTTGGCGACAGTAGTGGTTCTCCTCTTATTGTTGGTGATAGTAGTGGTTCTCCTCTTATTGTTGGTGATAGTAGTGGTTCTCTTATTGTTGGTGACAGTAGTGGTTCTCCTCTTGTTGTTGGTGACAGTAGTGTTTCTCCTCTTATTGTTGGTGATAGTAGTGGTTCTCCTCTTATTGTTGGTGATAGTAGTGGTCCTCCTCTTATTGTTGGTGATAGTAGTGGTTCTCTTATTGTTGGTGACAGTAGTGGTTCTCCTCTTATTGTTGGCGACAATAGTGGTTCTCTTATTGTTGGTGATAGTAGTGGTTCTCCTCTTATTGTTGGTGATAGTAGTGGTTCTCCTCTTATTGTTGGTGATAGTAGTGGTTCTCTTATTGTTGGTGACAGTAGTGGTTCTCCTCTTATTGTTGGTGATAGTAGTGGTTCTCCTCTTATTGTTGGTGATAGTAGTGGTTCTCCTCTTATTGTTGGTGATAGTAGTGGTCCTCCTCTTATTGTTGGTGATAGTAGTGGTTCTCCTCTTATTGTTGGTGATAGTAGTGGTTCTCCTCTTATTGTTGTCGACAGTAGTGGTTCTCCTCTTATTGTTGGTGACAGTAGTGGTTCTCCTCTTGTTGTTGGCGACAGTAGTGGTTCTCCTCTTATTGTTGTCGACAGTAGTGGTTCTCCTCTTATTGTTGGTGACAGTAGTGGTTCTCCTCTTGTTGTTGGCGACAGTAGTGGTTCTCCTCTTGTTGTTGGCGACAGTAGTGGTTCTCCTCTTATTGTTGGTGACAGTAGTGGTTCTCCTCTTGTTGTTGGCGACAGTAGTGGTTCTCCTCTTATTGTTGGTGATAGTAGTGGTTCTCCTCTTATTGTTGGTGATAGTAGTGGTTCTCTTATTGTTGGTGACAGTAGTGGTTCTCCTCTTATTGTTGGTGATAGTAGTGGTCCTCCTCTTATTGTTGGTGACAGTAGTGGTTCTCCTCTTGTTGTTGGTGACAGTAGTGGTTCTCCTCTTATTGTTGTCGACAGTAGTGGTTCTCCTCTTATTGTTGGTGACAGTAGTGGTTCTCCTCTTGTTGTTGGCGACAGTAGTGGTTCTCCTCTTATTGTTGTCGACAGTAGTGGTTCTCCTCTTATTGTTGGTGACAGTAGTGGTTCTCCTCTTGTTGTTGGCGACAGTAGTGGTTCTCCTCTTGTTGTTGGCGACAGTAGTGGTTCTCCTCTTATTGTTGGTGATAGTAGTGGTTCTCCTCTTGTTGTTGGCGACAGTAGTGGTTCTCCTCTTATTGTTGGTGACAGTAGTGGTTCTCCTCTTGTTGTTGGCGACAGTAGTGGTTCTCCTCTTATTGTTGGTGATAGTAGTGGTTCTCCTGTTATTGTTGGTGATAGTAGTGGTTCTCTTATTGTTGGTGACAGTAGTGGTTCTCCTCTTATTGTTGGCGACAATAGTGGTTCTCCTCTTATTGTTGGTGATAGTAGTGGTTCTCCTCTTATTGTTGGTGATAGTAGTGGTTCTCCTCTTATTGTTGTCGACAGTAGTGGTCCTCCTCTTATTGTTGGTGATAGTAGTGGTCCTCCTCTTATTGTTGGTGATAATAGTGGTCCTCCTCTTATTGTTGGTGATAGTAGTGTTTCTCCTCTTATTGTTGGTGATAGTAGTGGTTCTCCTCTTATTGTTGGTGACAGTAGTGGTCCTCCTCTTATTGTTGGTGACAGTAGTGGTCCTCCTCTTATTGTTGGTGATAGTAGTGGTTCTCCTCTTATTGTTGTCGACAGTAGTGGTTCTCCTCTTATTGTTGGTGATAGTAGTGGTTCTCCTCTTATTGTTGTCGACAGTAGTGGTTCTCCTCTTATTGTTGGTGATAGTAGTGTTTCGCCTCTTATTGTTGGTGACAGTAGTGGTCCTCCTCTCATTGTTGGTGATAATAGTGGTCCTCCTCTTATTGTTGGTGATAGTAGTGTTTCTCCTCTTATTGTTGGTGACAGTAGTGGTTCTCCTCTTATTGTTGGTGATAGTAGTGGTTCTCCTCTTATTGTTGGTGATAGTAGTGGTCCTCATCTTATTGTTGGTGATAGTAGTGGTTCTCCTCTTATTGTTGGTGATAGTAGTGGTTCTCCTCTTATTGTTGGTGATAGTAGTGGTTCTCCTCTTATTGTTGGTGATAGTAGTGTTTCTCCTCTTATTGTTGGTGACAGTAGTGGTTCACCTCTTATTGTTGGTGATAGTAGTGGTTCTCCTCTTATTGTTGGTGACAGCAGTGGTTCTCCTCTTATTGTTGGTGACAGTAGTGGTTCTCCTCTTATTGTTGGTGATAGTAGTGGTTCTCTTATTGTTGGTGACAGTAGTGGTTCTCCTCTTATTGTTGGTGATAGTAGTGGTTCTCCTCTTATTGTTGGTGATAGTGGTTGTTCCCCTTATTGTTGGTGATAGTAGTGGTTCTCCTCTTATTGTTGGTGATAATAGTGGTTCTCCTCTTATTGTTGGTGATAGTAGTGGTCCTCCTCTTATTGTTGGTGATAGTAGTGTTTCTCCTCTTATTGTTGGTGACAGTAGTGGTTCACCTCTTATTGTTGGTGACAGAAGTGGTTCTCCTCTTATTGTTGGTGATAGTAGTGGTTCTCCTCTTATTGTTGGTTTACAGTAGTGGTTCTCCTCTTATTGTTGGTGACAGTAGTGGTTCTCCTCTTATTGTTGGTGATAGTAGTGGTTCTCCTCTTATTGTTGGTGACAGTAGTGGTTCTCCTCTAATTGTTGGTGACAGTAGTGGTTCTCTTCTTATTGTTGGTGATAGTAGTGGTTCTCCTCTTATTGTTGGTGACAGTAGTGGTTCTCTTCTTATTGTTGGTGATAGTGGTTGTTCTCCTTATTGTTGGTCATAGTAGTGGTTCTCCTCTTATTGTTGGTGATAATAGTGGTTCTCCTCTTATTGTTGGTGATAGTAGTGGTTCTCCTCTTATTGTTGGTGATAGTAGTGGTTCTCCTCTTATTGTTGGTGATAGTAGTGGTTCTCTTATTGTTGGTGATAGTAGTGGTTCTCTTATTATTGGTGATAGTAGTGGTTCTCCTCTTATTGTTGGTGACAGTAGTGGTTCTCCTCTTATTGTTGGTGATAGTAGTGGTTCTCCTCTTATTGTTGGTGATAGTAGTGGTTCTCCTCTTATTGTTGGTGATAGTAGTGGTTCTCCTCTTATTGTTGGTGATAGTAGTGGTTCTCCTCTTATTGTTGGTGACAGTAGTGGTTCTCCTCTTATTGTTGGTGATAGTAGTGGTTCTCCTCTTATTGTTGGTGACAGTAGTGGTTCTCCTCTTATTGTTGGTGACAGTAGTGGTTCTCCTCTTATTGTTGGTGATAGTAGTGGTTCTCCTCTTATTGTTGGTGACAGTAGTGGTTCTCCTCTTATTGTTGGTGATAGTAGTGGTTCTCCTCTTATTGTTGGTGATAGTAGTGGTTCTCCTCTTATTGTTGGTGACAGTAGTGGTCCTCCTCTTATTGTTGGTGATAGTAGTGGTCCTCCTCTTATTGTTGGTGATAGTAGTGGTTCTCCTCTTATTGTTGGTGACAGTAGTGGTCCTCCTCTTATTGTTGGTGATAGTAGTGGTTCTCCTCTTATTGTTGGTGACAGTAGTGGTTCTCCTCTTATTGTTGGTGACAGTAGTGGTTCTCCTCTTATTGTTGGTGACAGTAGTGGTTCTCCTCTTATTGTTGGTGATAGTAGTGGTCCTCCTCTTATTGTTGGTGACAGTAGTGGTTCTCCTCTTATTGTTGGTGACAGTAGTGGTTCTCCTCTTATTGTTGGTGACAGTAGTGGTTCTCCTCTTATTGTTGGTGACAGTAGTGGTTCTCCTCTTATTGTTGGTGACAGTAGTGGTTCTCCTCTTATTGTTGGTGACAGTAGTGGTTCTCCTCTTATTGTTGGTGACAGTAGTGGTTCTCCTCTTATTGTTGGTGATAGTAGTGGTTCTCCTCTTATTGTTGGTGATAGTAGTGGTTCTCCTCTTATTGTTGGTGATAGTAGTGGTTCTCCTCTTATTGTTGGTGATAGTAGTGGTTCTCCTCTTATTGTTGGTGATAGTAGTGGTTCTCTTATTGTTGGTGACAGTAGTGGTTCTCCTCTTATTGTTGGTGATAGTAGTGGTTCTCTTATTGTTGGTGATAGTAGTGGTTCTCCTCTTATTGTTGGTGATAGTAGTGGTTCTCCTCTTATTGTTGGTGATAGTAGTGGTTCTCTTATTGTTGGTGATAGTAGTGGTTCTCCTCTTATTGTTGGTGATAGTAGTGGTTCTCTTATTGTTGGTGATAGTAGTGGTTCTCCTCTTATTGTTGGTGATAGTAGTGGTTCTCCTCTTATTGTTGGTGATAGTAGTGGTTCTCCTCTTATTGTTGGTGATAGTAGTGGTTCTCCTCTTATTGTTGGTGATAGTAGTGGTTCTCCTCTTATTGTTGGTGACAGTAGTGGTTCTAGTGATGTTTGTCTTTCTCTTATCTTCCCTGCCTCCGTTGCTCTCATTCTTGTTCTGCTTTTGTCTCCTCCTCCTGCTTCTCCTCCTCGTCCTACTTGTCTTCCTGCTTCTTCAGGTACTCCTGCTTCTCCTCCTCGTCCTACTTGTCTTCCTGCTTCTTCAGGTACTCCTGCTTCTCCTCCTCGTCCTACTTGTCTTCCTGCTTCTTCAGGTACTCCTGCTTCTCCTCCTCGTCCTACTTGTCTTCCTGCTTCTTCAGGTACTCCTGCTTCTCCTCCTCGTCCTACATGTCTTCCTGCTTCTTCAGGTACTCCTGCTTCTCCTCCTCGTCCTACTTGTCTTCCTGCTTCTTCAGGTACTCCTGCTTCTCCTCCTCGTCCTACTTGTCTTCCTGCTTCTTCAGGTACTCCTGCTTCTCCTCCTCGTCCTACTTGTCTTCCTGCTTCTTCAGGTACTCCTGCTTCTCCTCCTCGTCCTACATGTCTTCCTGCTTCTTCAGGTACTCCTGCTTCTCCTCCTCGTCCTACATGTCTTCCTGCTTCTTCAGGTACTCCTGCTTCTCCTCCTCGTCCTACATGTCTTCCTGCTTCTTCAGGTACTCCTGCTTCTCCTCCTCGTCCTACATGTCTTCCTGCTTCTTCAGGTACTCCTGCTTCTCCTCCTCGTCCTACATGTCTTCCTGCTTCTTCAGGTACTCCTGCTTCTCCTCCTCGTCCTACATGTCTTCCTGCTTCTTCAGGTACTCCTGCTTCTCCTCCTCGTCCTACTTGTCTTCCTGCTTCTTCAGGTACTCCTGCTTCTCCTCCTCGTCCTACTTGTCTTCCTGCTTCTTCAGGTACTCCTGCTTCTCCTCCTCGTCCTACTTGTCTTCCTGCTTCTTCAGGTACTCCTGCTTCTCCTCCTCGTCCTACATGTCTTCCTGCTTCTTCAGGTACTCCTGCTTCTCCTCCTCGTCCTACATGTCTTCCTGCTTCTTCAGGTACTCCTGCTTCTCCTCCTCGTCCTACATGTCTTCCTGCTTCTTCAGGTACTCCTGCTTCTCCTCCTCGTCCTACTTGTCTTCCTGCTTCTTCAGGTACTCCTGCTTCTCCTCCTCGTCCTACTTGTCTTCCTGCTTCTTCAGGTACTCCTGCTTCTCCTCCTCGTCCTACTTGTCTTCCTGCTTCTTCAGGTACTCCTGCTTCTCCTCCTCGTCCTACTTGTCTTCCTGCTTCTTCAGGTACTCCTGCTTCTCCTCCTCGTCCTACTTGTCTTCCTGCTTCTTCAGGTACTCCTGCTTCTCCTCCTCGTCCTACTTGTCTTCCTGCTTCTTCAGGTACTCCTGCTTCTCCTCCTCGTCCTACTTGTCTTCCTGCTTCTTCAGGTACTCCTGCTTCTCCTCCTCGTCCTACTTGTCTTCCTGCTTCTTCAGGTACTCCTGCTTATCCTCCTCCTCGTCCTACTTGTCTTCCTGCTTCTTCAGGTACTGCTGCTTATCCTCCTCCTCGTCCTACATGTCTTCCTGCTTCTTCAGGTACTGCTGCTTATCCTCCTCCTCGTCCTACATGTCTTCCTGCTTCTTCAGCTACTGCTGCTTCTCCTCCTCGTCCTACTTGTCTTCCTGCTTCTTCAGGTACTGCTGCTTATCCTCCTCCTCGTCCTACATGTCTTCCTGCTTCTTCAGGTACTCCTGCTTCTCCTCCTCGTCCTACTTGTCTTCCTGCTTCTTCAGGTACTCCTGCTTCTCCTCCTCGTCCTACTTGTCTTCCTGCTTCTTCAGGTACTCCTGCTTCTCCTCCTCGTCCTACTTGTCTTCCTGCTTCTTCAGGTACTCCTGCTTCTCCTCCTCGTCCTACATGTCTTCCTGCTTCTTCAGGTACTCCTGCTTCTCCTCCTCGTCCTACATGTCTTCCTGCTTCTTCAGGTACTCCTGCTTCTCCTCCTCGTCCTACTTGTCTTCCTGCTTCTTCAGGTACTCCTGCTTCTCCTCCTCGTCCTACATGTCTTCCTGCTTCTTCAGGTACTCCTGCTTCTCCTCCTCGTCCTACATGTCTTCCTGCTTCTTCAGGTACTCCTGCTTCTCCTCCTCGTCCTACATGTCTTCCTGCTTCTTCAGGTACTCCTGCTTCTCCTCCTCGTCCTACATGTCTTCCTGCTTCTTCAGGTACTGCTGCTTCTCCTCCTCGTCCTACTTGTCTTCCTGCTTCTTCAGGTACTGCTGCTACTCCTCCGTCCCATCATGATGATAGGAGAACCATAATGGAAATAAGTCACTTTGACTGACTATTTTTAGTTATTCTGGTGTGTAATTTACACATGTAAGATTTACACTATACAAAACAACCAGAGGGGGAATTTGAATGATAGCTCTAGGCCTTTCGTGTTGCAATCGACACATCATCAGGAGCTTTCAATGTTGCAGAAATGAGTTCAGGGAGAACGAATCTGCTTGAACTTCCTACTAATTTCTGCAATATTGCAAGCTCCTGATGATGTGCTGATTGCAACACAAAAGGCCTAGAGCTATCATTCAACTCCCCCTGTGGTTGTTTTTAAATCTTGTATCGCTTGTACACGTTTATTGCATATGTTACTATGTATGATAATTGCACTTATGTCTACCTGTACCTAAATAAACTTACTAAGATAAATGGTTCAGAGAACCGACAAGTTGATAAATTAAACACATGTGCAACACTTGGGTATCTTTACTGGGGCTTCATCAGTCCAATACAAAGAAGAATGATTGAAGGTCAGAAAGAGTTTGAGGTAATCAGTCCCTCAAACTCCTCCTGACCTTCAACTATTCTTTGTGTTGGACTGATGAAGCCACTGTGTGACGGAACGTTTCCACAATAAAGACATGATGATGATTTTAATCACTAGAGACAAGATGGCTGTTTTGAATCTAGGCTAGCAAGACTTAAGTCTGGTATTTGTGGTTATAGACTGAGGAATCCCGCTTACCAGTGACAATGTGTTGGTCTGGTACACGTCCCTCACCTCACACCAGTATATAAGCACCAATCTTCCTGTCTGTGCTTCACAGTCTTCAGGACTACGGTGGTGTTCACCAGCTCCAAGACTGAGGGACAGATTACCTCATCTTTTGTATATAGTTCTACTGTCTTCCAGTTATATCCTTGAATTTGTATTGATGAAACCAGTGGATGGTGAAACATAAACAATAAAGATACCCAGATGTTGCACATGTGTCTAATTCTCTAACTTTGTCAGCAGTCAGGGTGACCAAACCGGGAATATACCAGTGCCCTTTCTGAGACCTGAGTCTGCTGCTGTCTAGCACATCTCTCACATGAGAAGGGACGGATATGAGCGGATCTTGCACAGCATGGGTTTAGTAGGTGATGGATTAACATGTGCAACATCTGGACTGATGCGGAAATGTGGGGTGCAGCTCTGGGGAGGAGCTGCGAGACGAGACCACTTCCTGGACTCCCTGAACTCACGGGACAGCGAGACAGGTGAAACCAGCGGGGACAGCGAGACAGGTAAAACCAGCGGGGACAGTGAGACAGGTAAAACCAGCGGGGACAGCGAGACAGGTGGACAGGTAAAACCAGCGGGGACAGCGAGACAGGTGAAACCAGCGGGGACAGCGAGACAGGTAAAACCAGCGGGGACAGTGAGGTAGGGATGGATCAAGAAATGCTCCTTCCAACCACAGAAATATTGGATGTAGAAGATTGGCAGGGAGTGCGATCCCTGAAGTCCCACAGGAGACAGTGTTTCCCTGCTTCAAATCGGGCAAGCCAAACCATCCACAGGCAACACATCCAGGTTGATCAGCAAAGGACACCACATCAACCAGGTTGCTGCTATAATTTACCTGGACACGAAATACGGCCTGATGATACGAGTGTCTAAAAGTCACTGCCCGAAACACAGTCCTGTGAGGCACTGCAGAAGGTGAACGACCTCGAATAACCACTCGTTCTCACAGAACTGAAATCCATAGAGAGGGTGATAAAAGGCATACTAATGTGTTTTTCTCTAGACATGCCTCTCGATGCAATCCACAGTTGAGTGGCTCCGAGCCAGGAAGGACGGTAAGGTACCTACGAGTCAGGTCTTGATCCAACATGGAGAACCTCTCCCAGCTCAACTGGATCTATATTGTTGGGGAAATACCATGTTAGGACGTAGAACCCAGAACCTCTGAGCTGCTTCAGATGCCATAGGTGTCTTGTGGTGGTTGATGGAGGTGGGGTGGTTGATGTACTCATATATTTGTGGTTGTAGGGGTCGATTTACAGCTCCTGGCCCCGAGTCTTCGCTGGTCGCTACTAGGTCCACTCTCTCCCTGCCCCAAATCTTTATCTTACCTTTTCTTAAAGCTATGTATGGATCCTGCCTCCACTACATCACTCTCCAGATGTGTCTTGTGATAAGTGGTGGGTGGTGGTTTACGTGTAAGTTTATTTAGGTACAGGTACAGATAGGTATAATTATCATACATAGAACTTTCTATATAGTATGGCATTGGTATCAAGTATGGTATGTATAAGTTGTATCATGTACTTGTAGAAATAAAGATTATTATTATTATTCTTATTATAGTAATATATATATATATATATATATATATATATATATATATATATATATATATATATATATATATATATATATATATATATATATATATATATATATATATATATATATATATATATATATATAAATTACACACCAGGATAATCCAAAAAGGTCAGTCAAAGTGACTTTTTTCTATTGGGATCCTTGTAATATCTTTTTATTTAAGCTTTTCTGTAAGATACAGTAGGAATCAGTCATTATTATATCCTTAAGAATTTTAGCAGCTAAGTAAGTCAGCTGTGTGAAGGTGGGAGGCTGGGGTAGTGAATGGGTTGTGGGATGGTTGTGGGTGATGGTAGGTGGGGTGGGGAGTGATGGTGTTGTGGTGGAGAGTTGAATAAGATACCTTCTTTGGTTGCCAATTGTATACTATTCTCTGTACCTTAGTGGCACATCTCGAGACAGTCTTTATCCCTGGTATCCCTTCTATCCCTCTTATCCTTCCCTCTTACACCCATCCCGCTATACATGAAAATCGTGTTAGACTAACACTTACATCTAACACACTGCGAGAGTGTTAGGTGTACGGCAGCAGGTGAAGTCTAAGGTGAATTCAGGCACCTACTGTGTCTTGATGTGTTGCATTAATTCCTCTGTCTGTCTGTCTGTCTGTCTCTCTCTCTCTCTCTCTCTCTCTCTCTCTCTCTCTCTCTCTCTCTCTCTCTCTCTCTCTCTCTCTCTCTCTCTCTCTCTCTCTCTCTCTCTCTCTCTCTCTCTCTCTCTCTCTCTCTCTCTCTGTCTCTCTCTGTCTCTCTCTCTCTCTGTCTCTCTCTCTCTATTCTTTTATTCATGTCATTCATTTAGGAAGAGAAAATGTACATATTCTTCTAAAGTGTACATAGGTGCAGGTACATGTACACATTCAGGGTACATGTACACATTCAGGGTACATGTACACATTCAGGGTACATGTACACATTCAGGGTACATGTACACATTCAGGGTACATGTACACATTCAGGGTACATGTACAAACATAATCATATACAGTCAGCTCATTAACAAATCACAATCATAAATTTATTATTATTATCAATTCTTCTTCTTCTTCTTCTTCTTCTTCTTCTTCTTCTTCTTCTTCTTCTTCTTCTTATTATTATTATTATTATTATTATTATTATTATTATTATTATTATTAATGGTGCGTACACGCTATTTCGTTCCGTATTGACGGTAAAGCTATGGGTGTGTCTCTTAGTAAAGTAGTGGTAGCCACCACATACCCACGGTGTGGGTGGTAGCCACCACATACCCACGGTGTGGGTGGTAGCCACCACATACCCACGGTGTGGGTGGTAGCCACCACATACCCACGGTGTGGGTGGTAGCCACCACATACCCACGGTGTGGGTGGTAGTCACCACATACCCACGGTGTGGGTGGTAGTCACCACATACCCACGGTGTGGGTGGTAGTCACCACATACCCACGGTGTGGGTGGTAGTCACCACATACCCACGGTGTGGGTGGTAGCCACCACATACCCACGGTGTGGGTGGTAGTCACCACATACCCACGGTGTGGGTGGTAGTCACCACATACCCACGGTGTGAGTGGTAGCCACCACATACCCACGGTGTGGGTGGTAGTCACCACATACCCACGGTGTGGGTGGTAGCCACCACATACCCACGGTGTGGGTGGTAGCCACCACATACCCACGGTGTGGGTGGTAGCCACCACATACCCACGGTGTGAGTGGTGTGGTCAAAAAATTACAGACACAATAAATCCAGAAACTGTGTACCTTGATATCAAAATGTTGATAACAAAGGAAGTTACAGTAATACCGTAATATTTACATGTTTATATCTGGTTACAGTCATATTGACTTATGTATTTTGACATGAATTCAGTCATGACAAATTTTAAAGTGATTTCAATTATTTTTACTATTATAGTAAGGTATGGTTAAATTTTGTCAAGTTTACATATACCTGGAAGGATGTTATGTGGTTATAAGTTATTGCTGATAGGCAGAGTCAGGGATTTGAGAAAGTGGTTCCAGTGACCTACCATAAAGATTTGCAGGAGACGATTGATTCATAGGTGTGAATGATCCAGCATGGGTCATCTTTCCAGTGACCTTCCTGACCATAAGGCTCTTCAGGGGACGATTGATTTATGGGTGTGAATGACCCAGCATGGGTCATCTTTCCAGTGGCCTTCCTGACCATAAGGCTCTTCAGGGGACGATTGATTCATGGGTGTGAATGACCCAGCATGGGTCATCTTTCCAGTGACCTTCCTGACCATAAGGCTCTTCAGGGGACGATTGATTCATGGGTGTGAATGACCCAGCATGGGTCATCTTTCCAGTGACCTTCCTGACCATAAGGCTCTTCAGGGGACGATTGATTTATGGGTGTGAATGACCCAGCATGGGTCATCTTTCCAGTGGCCTTCCTGACCATAAGGCTCTTCAGGGGACGATTGATTCATGGGTGTGAATGACCCAGCATGGGTCATCTTTACAGTGACCTTCCTGACCATAAGGCTCTTCAGGGGACGATTGATTCATGGGTGTGAATGAACCAGCATGGGTCAGTAGGTTCAACTCTCAACTCTCAGTCTCTCTCATCAATTCTTGTGTTGGTTACCTTGAGAATTATCATTGAGTCAAGAGTCGTGATGTTTTGGGTTCTGATTCCATAGTTTTTCGCTATGATGGATAATGTAATTCCTCACAGAGTGAGACTCATCTCTCAGCGTAATTCACTCACAGGATGAGTAACACTGCCATATAGGTCAGTGTGTCACACTAAGAATAAGTAACACTGCCTGACATATCAGTGTGGCAACTCATGGGATGAGAAACATTGCCAGATATTGCATTTCGACACCCGTAAGATGAGGCACATTGCAAAATGTTGCATTCGGCCTCTCGTAGAATGAGAAACATGGCCAAATATTGCATTCTGACATCCGTAGAATGAGAAGCATTATTAAATATTGCAGTCTGGCTCTCGTAGGATGAGAAACATTGTCAAGTATGACGGTCTGACACAAATAGGATGAGTAACATCGCCCTATATGGTAATATGAGGAAGATAAGACTGGAAGACAGACTTTAAGATGTGTTGTGGCCGGTGGTGAGTTGAGCAAGATGAAAGGTGACTGTCAGCGGCGGCAGGACTGTCTGCTGCCAGTGGAAAGCTTTCCTTAAATGGTGAAGAGAACTGCAGAGGAGACACATCTGTCTGACACACACACATACACAGTAGAGGCAGGATCCATACGACAAGGCTCTTGGAGCAAAGAGAGTGGACCTAGTAGCGACTAGCGACGAGGCAGGGCCAGGAGCTGTGAATCGACTCCTGCAACTACATATAGGGAGTACACACACACACACACACACACACACACACACACACACACACACACACACACACACACACACACACACACACACACACACACAGGTAAGAGAGGTTATTGGTAAACGTTAAGAGAGAGGTTATGAATAGACAGGAAGAGAGAGAGAGGTTGTGGGTAGACAGGAAGAGAGTTTGTGAGTGGACAGTGAGAGAGAGAGAGAGAGAGATACGTAAGAGAGGATAAGTGGACTGACCACTTTAGGTGGGTTTAAAGAGAGTGGTATCTGTCTCATGGTGACAAGTGTCCAAGGTCCTGCAAGTCTAAATCCAACCATATATGACAGTGAGCAAAAACTTGCAGCAGTGGTGGAAGAGTTTAAGTTTGTTTTTAAAGATACCCATCACACGCTCTTCTCTCTACTTTTGATGGTAAAATCGCCAGACAGTGGCTTCGGTCCAATACAGAGAATGACAGTGGAAGATGAAGGGGAGTTTGAGATAATCAGTCCCTTAGCCTGGAGTCAATGTGTTCAGTCCATCAATCTTGTTGGACCTAACATGGCTTGGTCATGGACCAGGCCGCGGGGGTGTTGACCACCATGATAGTATATGATCCTTGTATTCAATTTTGCTCTCTCTTTCACTTGCGGTTATTTCTGTGCTTTCTCATTCGTTACTTTCTCTGTTCCATTTTCCTTTGTACTTGTATGCAAAACAACCACAGGATGGGGGGAGTTGAATGATAGCTCTAGGCCTTTCGTGTTGAAATCAACATCTTCAGCAGCTTGCAGTGTTGCAGAAATGAGTTGGAAGTCCAGGTATATTCGTTCAAGGGAGCGACTCTAGGTAGAGTCGTTCCCACGACATCTCTCTTCCTGTCAACCCACAATCTCTCTCTCTCTCTGTCTACCCATAACCTCTCTGTCTACCTACAATCTCTCTCTATGTCTACTTACAACCTCTTTCTCTCTCTACCCACAACCTCTCTTACATGTGTGTGTGTGTATGTGTGATCATTATTATATAGTTGCAGGGGTCGATTGAAAGCTCCTGGCCCCGCCTAGTCGCTAGTCGCTACTAGGTCCACTCTCTCCCTGCTCCAAGAGCCTTATCATACCTCTTCCTAAAGCTGTGTATGGATCCTGCCTCCACTGTGTTTGTGTGTGTGTCAGATACATGTGTCTCCTCTGCAGTTCTCTTCACCATTTAAGGAAAGCTTTCCACTATCAGCAGACAGTCCTGCCGCCGCTGACAGTCACCTTTCATCTTGCTCAACTCACCACCGGCCACAACACATCTTAAAGTCTGTCTTCCAGTCTTATCTTCCTCACATTACCATATAGGGCGATGTTACTCATCCTGTTTGTGTCAGACCGTCATACTTGACAATGTTTCTCAACCTACGAGAACCAGACTGCAATATTTGACAATGCTTCTCATTCTACGGATGTCAGAATGCAATATTTGGCCATGTTTCTCATTCTACTTGCACCATATTCGAATAAATGGCTTTGTGTCTCATTCTACGGGTGTTGGAAAGTAATATTTTGCAATGCTTCTCATCCAAAAGGTGTCCCATGAGTCGCCACACTGATATGTCAGGCAGTGTTACTCATTCTAAGTGTAATACACTGCCCTATGTGGCAGTGTTACTCATCCTGTGAGTGAATTACGCTGAGAGATGACTTTCACTCTGTGAGTAATCACGTTATCCATCATAAGGAGAAAACTATGGATTCAGGACCCAAAACATCACGACTCTTGACTCAATGATAATTCTCAAGGTAACCAACACAAGAGTTGATGAGAGAGACTGAGAGCTGAGAGTTGGGCCTACTGACCCATGCTGGGTCATTCACACCCATGAATCAGTCGTCTCCTGAAAAAGTGCACTACATGTCTATCCTTTGGATGGTAATGGCTAGTTTATTGTGTACCTCATATCCATCCTGTGGATGGTAGTGGCTAGTTTATTGTGTACCTCATATCCATCCTGTGGATGGTAGTGGCTAGTTTATTGTGCACCTCACATCCATCCTGTGGATGGTAGTGGCTAGTTTATTGTGCACCTCACATCCATCCTGTGGATGGTAATGGCTAGTTTATTGTGCACCTCATATCCATCCTGTGGATGGTAGTGGCTAGTTTATTGTGCACCTCATATCCATCCTGTGGATGGTAGTGGCTAGTTTATTGTGTACCTCATATTCATCCTGTGGATGGTAGTGGCGAGTTTATTGTGTACCTCATATCCATCCTGTGGATGGTAGTGGCTAGTTTATTGTGCACCTCATATCCATCCTGTGGATGGTAGCACAGCAGCATATGGACACACAATAGACCTAGCAACTAGGCCCCAAAAGGGTTAACAGGAGAACATCTGGATTTATATCTACAGTTCACTTATTTGTTACAAGCAAATTTAGGCAATTTCCTTAATATATCTGGTATCTAATTTTCATTAATAAGACACTTTGACATGTTACAAAGATTATTGTATTATCGATCACTATATTCCTCAGTTCCTAAATAAGTGGACAATTAAGCACATAGTGTTCAAGAGGGCTCTGGTGGCCTGGTGGTTAACGCTCTCGCTTCACACGGTGAGGGCCTGGGTTCGATTCCCAGCCAGAGTAGAAACATTGGACGTGTTTCTTTCCACCTGTTGTCTATGTTCCCCATCAATAAAATGGGTACCTGGGTGTTAGTCGACTGGTGTGGGTTGCATCCTGGGACACTGACCTAAGGAGGCCTGGTCACAGACCGGGCCGCGGGGGCGTTGACCCCCGGAACTCTCTCCAGATAAATTCCAGATCTCCAGAGTGACCATAGGACTGGCCATATACAGGAAGGCCCCGCTCATACAGTAGGCTAGCTTCCGGGCTACTGCTGTACAGGAGGGCCCCACTCATACAACAGGTTAGGATCCGGGCTACTGCTGTACAGCAGGGCCCCGCTCATACAGCAGGTTAGGGTCCGGGCTACTGCTGTACAGCAGGGCCCCGCTCATACAGCAGGTTAGGGTCCGGGCTACTGCTGTACAGCAGGGCCCCGCTCATACAGCAGGTTAGGGTCCGGGCTACTGCTGTACAGGAGGGCCCCGCTCATACAGCAGGTTAGGGTCCGGACTACTGCTGTGCAGCAGGGCCCCGCTCATACAGCAGGATGCCAAGCCAGTGATGATCCTTTTATAACCAATTGTTCTCCCTAGGCTGGAATACTGCTATACACTAACAGCTCCATTAAGTGCAGGTGAAATTTCAGATTAAGAGAATGTACAGAGAACCTTTACT